>NC_143030.1:82384898-82717398 GCF_057628025.1 Oncorhynchus mykiss | reverse complement strand
TTAACTTGTTGTCAGTAGTTTATAGAATAAAACAATATCTGCCCTGGAACACCTTTTTCCTTATGATTCATTGTTTTACTGTCTGTTTTTGGCATTTATGAATGTGTTAATCATTTAGTTTCTATGGCCTATAGCAGTAAAAGGACAAATTCAATATATATATCTTTTTTTTTATTTTATGTTTTGTTGTTACCTAAAATTCTAAATCAAATTGATAAATTATCCATGGTGAAACAATTCCATATGTTTAGGGTTAGGGTTAGTAGAATGCATCTGTCCTCTCTCTCTCTCTCTCTCTCTCTCTCTCTCTCTCTCTCTCTCTCTCCTCTCCGTCTCTCTCCGTCTCTATCACCTCTCTCTTTCCTCTCTCTCTCGTTGTCTCTCTCCCCCCTCTCTCACTCCTCTCTGTCTCTCTCCCCCCTCTCTCACTCCTCTCTGTCTCTCTCCCCTCTCTCTCCTCCCTCTCTCTCTTTGTCTCTCTCCCCCCTCTCTCACTCCTCTCTGTCTCTCTCCCCTCTCTCTCTCTCTTTGTCTCTCTCCCCCCTCTCTCACTCCTCTGTCTATCTCCCCTCTCTCTATTCTCTCCTCTCTCTCCTCTCTCTCTCTCCCCTCTCTCTCTTTGTCTCTCTTCCCCCTCTCTCACTCCTCTCTGTCTCTCTCCCCTCTCTCTCTCCTCTCTCTCCTCTCTCTCTCCCCTCTCCCCCCTCTCTCACTCCTCTGTCTCTCTCCCCCCTCTCTCCTCTCTCTCTCTCCCCCATCTCTCCTCTCTGTCTCTCTCCCCCTCTCTATTCTCTCCTCTCTCTCCTCTCTCCCCTCTCTCTCTTTGTCTCTCTCCCCCCTCTCTCACTCCTCTCTCCCCTCTCTCTCCTCTCTCCGCTCTCTCTCTCCCCTCTCTCTCTGTCTCTCTCTCTCCCCCTCTCTCACTCCTCTTTCTCTCTCTAGGATATAGGATATGTATTTTTTTAAATGTTATGTTTTTGTTGTTACCTAAAATTCTAAATCAAATTGATAAATTATCCATGGTGAAACAATTCCATATGTTTAGGGTTAGGGTTAATAGAATGCATCTGTCCTCTCTCTCTCTCCTCTCTGTCTCTCTCCCTCTCTCTCCCCTCTCTCCTCTCTCTCTCGTTGTCTCACTCCCCCTCTCTCACTCCTCTTTCTCTCTCTAGGAAGGAGTTCTGTGAGCTGTGTATGGCTAAAGACAGACAGACCAACAAGGTGTTTGTCTGTAAGAAGTTTCTGAAGAAGGACGGGAGGAAAGTACGCAAGGCTGCCAAGAATGAAATCCAGATCCTCAAAATGTACGTGATCCCCTGATGTACAGAGAGACAGACCCCCTCTCAAAATGTACGTGATCCCCTGACGTACAGAGAGACAGACCCCCTCTCAAAATGTACGTGATCCCCTGATGAACAGAGAGACAGACCCCCTCTCAAAATGTACGTGATCCCCTGATGTACAGAGAGACAGACCCCCTCTCAAAATGTACGTGATCCCCTGATGTACAGAGAGACAGACCCCCTCTCAAAATGTACGTGATCCCCTGATGTACAGAGAGACAGACCCCCTCTCAAAATGTACGTGATCCCCTGATGTACAGAGAGACAGACCCCCTCTCAAAATGTACGTGATCCTGTTAAATTAGTCTTTCTTTATGTATCTGAGTGGGAGTAGAAACCCTGACGGAACATTTGAAAGCAGGCTTATCAAAGTACAACTGACGGTTTTTGTTTTCTGTTTTCTACATTGATAAAGCCAGGGAGTCCACACACCTGGCATCCCAAATGAAACCCTGACAGAACATTTGAAAGCAGGCTTATCAAAGTACAACTGACGTTTTTTGTTTTCTACATTGATAAAGCCAGTGGGTCCACACACCTGGCATCCCAAATGAAACCCTGTGCCCTGTAGAGTCTACTACTTTCAACACTGGTACAGGGAGGCATTTGAGATGTTCTCCTAAAGCAGGGAGCCATTTGAGATGCAAACCTGTTCTCCGGATCTAAAGCAGACATTAATTTAAAGAAAGAATAAAACCCAGTCAGCAGACACTGTGGTCCTCAGTCCTCAGCCAGCAGACACTGTGGTCCTCAGTCCTCAGCCAGCAGACACTGTGGTCCTCAGTCCTCAGCCAGCAGACACTGTGGTCCTCAGTCCTCAGCCAGCAGACACTGTGGTCCTCAGTCCTCAGCCAGCAGACACTGTGGTCCTCAGTCCTCAGCCAGCAGACACTGAGGTCCTCAGTCCTCAGCCAGCAGACACTGTGGTCCTCAGTCCTCAGCCAGCAGACACTGTGGTCCTCAGTCCTCAGCCAGCAGACACTGTGGTCCTCAGTCTTCAGCCAGCAGACACTGTGGTCCTCAGTCCTCAGCCAGCAGACACTGAGGTCCTCAGTCCTCAGCCAGCAGACACTGTGGTCCTCAGTCCTCAGCCAGCAGACACTGTGGTCCTCAGTCCTCAGCCAGCAGACACTGAGGTCCTCAGTCCTCAGCCAGCAGACACTGAGGTCCTCAGTCCTCAGCCAGCAGACACTGTGGTCCTCAGTCCTCAGCCAGCAGACACTGTGGTCCTCAGTCCTCAGCCAGCAGACACTGCGGTCCTCAGTCCTCAGCCAGCAGACACTGAGGTCCTCAGTCCTCAGCCAGCAGACACTGAGGTCCTCAGTCCTCAGCCAGACTTAGTCAATAGAAACCAGTTTGTGTGTCTGAATGCCTCCACCTCTGGCTGTTCCAGGGTCAACCATCCAAACATCCTCCAACTGATCGACACTTTTGAGACGCGGAAGGAGTTCTTCATCATCCAGGAGCTGTGAGTACAGGGTGTCTACTGTATTCATGACCTCCAAGGCTACAGAGTGTCTACTGTATTCACGACCTCCAAGGCTACAGGGTGTCTACTGTATTCATGACCTCCAAGGCTACAGGGTGTCTACTGTATTCACGACCTCCAAGGCTACAGGGTGTCTACTGTATTCACGACCTCCAAGGCTACAGGGTGTCTCCTGTATTCATGACCTCCAAGGCTACAGGGTGTCTACTGTATTCACGACCTCCAAGGCTACAGAGTGCGTTTTACTACGGTGCTCTGCCTCTGTCTGCAACAGAGGAAATACACTATTTTAGCTAGATTAGATATTTACCCTTAATAAAACTGCTGTGTTGGTAACTGCACGCCCACCACTGTGTTCCTAAAGCAGTACTAATGGATGAGTGTTTCTCCTATAGGGTGTAGGCAGAGAAAATAAAATAATAACAATTGTCATCAAAAATCAGCATGAGCTCGCGATGACTGTCAACACACTCACACACACGTTTTACAGCTCATTGGGTTAGCTCTGGGCTCGGAGGGCTCTTATTGGATAACTGCGATTAGTTTATAACAGATTGCAACAGATATGAGACGGGAGGCGTGAGACAGGAGTTAACATTAAAGTAGAGTGACACAGATACAAGCACACTAATGATGATAGAGAGACCAGGGATCTGTTGGACCAGGGGTAATGAGAGAGAGAGACCAGGGGTAATGAGAGACCAGGGTTAATGAGAGACCAGGGGTAATGAGGGAGATACCAGGGATCCATTGGACCAAGGGTAATGAGAGACCAGGGGTAATGAGAGACCAGGGGTAATGAGAGAGAGACCAGGGGTAATGAGAGAGAGACCAGGGGTAATGAGAGAGAGACCAGTGGTAATGAGAGAGAGACCAGGGGTAATGAGAGAGAGACCAGAGGTAATGAGGGAGAGACCAGGGGTAATGAGAGAGAGACCTGGGGTAATGAGAGAGAGCCCTTGGAGCGGTTGGACCAGGGGTAATGAGAGACCAGGGGTAATGAGAGAGACACCAGGGAGCCATTGGACCAAGGGTAATGAGAGACCAGGGGTAAATGAGAGAGAGACCAGGGAGCCATTGGACCAGGGGTAATGAGAGACCAGGGGTAATGAGAGAGAGCCCAGGTAGCCGTTGGACCAGGGGTAATGAGAGAGAGACCAGGGGTAATGAGAGAGAGCCCAGGTAGCCGTTGGACCAGGGGTAATGAGAGAGAGACCAGGGGTAATGAGAGAGAGACCGGGGAGCCGTTGGACCAGGGGTGATGAGAGAGAGACCGGGGAGCCGTTTGACCAGGGGTAATGAGAGAGAGACCGGGAGCCGTTTGACAAGGGGTAATGAGAGAGAGACCGGGGAGCCGTTTGACCAGGGGTAATGAGAGAGAGACCAGGGGTAATGGGAGAGAGACCAGGGGTAATGAGAGTGAGACCAGGGGTAATGAGAGTGAGACTAGGGGTAATGAGAGAGATACCAGGGGTAATGAGATACACTCATCACTAACTCTACTTGCAGTCTACTTGTGAGCCGTTTGACCAGGGGTAATGAGAGAGAGACCAGGGGTAATGAGAGAGAGAGAGACCAGGGGTAATGAGAGACCAGGGGTAATGAGAGAGAGACCAGGGGTAATGAGAGAGAGACCAGGGGTAATGAGAGAGAGACCAGGGGTAATGAGAGAGAGACCAGGGGTAATGAGAGAGAGACCAGGGGTAATGAGAGAGAGCCCAGGGAGCCGTTGGACCAGGGGTAATGAGAGACCAGGGGTAATGAGACACCAGGGAGCCATTGGTCCAAGGATAATGAGAGTCCAGGGGTAAATGAGAGAGAGACCAGGTAGCCATTGGACCAGGGGTAAAGAGAGACCAGGGGTAATGCGAGAGAGCCCAGGGAGCCGTTGGACCAGGGGTAATGAGAGACCAGGGGTAATGAGACACCAGGGAGCCATTGGTCCAAGGATAATGAGAGTCCAGGGGTAAATGAGAGAGAGACCAGGTAGCCATTGGACCAGGGGTAAAGAGAGACCAGGGGTAATGAGAGAGAGCCCAGGGAGCCGTTGGACCAGGGGTAATGAGAGAGAGAGAAACCAGGGGTAATGAGGGAGAGACTAGGGGTAATGAGAGAGCGACCGGGAGCCGTTTGACCAATGGTAATGAGAGAGAGACCGGGGAGCCGTTTGACCAGGGGTAATGAGAGAGAGACCGGGAGCCGTTTGACCAATGGTAATGAGAGAGAGACCGGGGAGCCGTTTGACCAGGGGTAATGAGAGAAAGACCGGGAGCCGTTTGACATGGGGTAATGAGAGAGAGACCGGGGAGCCGTTTGACATGGGGTAATGAGAGAGAGACCGGGGAGCCGTTTGACCAGGGGTAATGAGAGAGAGACCGGGGAGCCGTTTGACCAGGGGTAATGAGAGAGAGACCGGGGAGCCGTTTGACCAGGTGTAATGAGAGAGAGACCGGGGGTAATGAGAGAGAGACTGGGGAGCCGTTTAACCAGGGGTAATGGGAGAGAGACCAGGGGTAATGGGAGAGAGACCAGGGGTAATGGGAGAGAGACCAGGGAGCCGTTTGACCAGGGATAATGAGAGAGAGACCAGGGGTAATGGGAGAGAGACCCGGGGTAATGAGAGAGAGAGACCAGGGAGCCGTTTGACCAGGGGTAATGAGAGAGAGACCAGGGGTAATGAGATGCACTCATCACTAACTCTACTTGCAGTCTACTTGTGGACTGGGCTCCCGAGTGGCACAGTCCACAAGGCACTGCATCCCAGTGCTTGAGGCGTTACTACAGACACCCTGGTTCGAATCCAGGCTGTATCACAACCGGCCGTGATTGGGAGTCCCATAGGGAGATTTAGATAGGATATGGCCCAGCGTCGTCCGGGTTTGGCCAGACTAGGCCGTCATTGTAAATAAGAATTTGTTCTTAACTGACTTGTCTAGTTAAATAAAGGTTACATTAAAGAACATGTAATGGACTAATAACAAGGTGTGTGCGTGTGCGCGTGCGTGTGCGTGTGTTGCAGGGCTACAGGCGGTGATGTGTTTGACTGGATTCTGGACCAGGGGAATTACACAGAGAGAGATGCCTCCAACGTGATCAAACAGGTTCTAGAGGCCGTATCCTATCTACACTCACTCAACATCGTACACAGGAACCTCAAGGTAGGTCACAGGTAAAACCAAGAAACCTTGAGGAGTCCCTCCTAACATTAAAGCACCCCTCCACACATCTTGCCCAAAGCTCCATTTAGTAAACACAGGGACTATGGTTACATGCACACAATAATATGATTATTGTGAATAGTCCGATTAATATAATAATTTGTTTAAACCGCTTATATTCTTTGCAAGAAGAATGATTTCCCTAGTAATTGATTACATGGACAAATCTAAAATCAGGCTACCTAAAGGGAGTTATAATCAGGTTACCTAAAGGGAGTTCTAATCAGGCTACCTAAAGGGAGTTCTAATCAGGCTACCTAAAGGGAGTTCTAATCAGGCTACCTAAAGGGAGTTCTAATCAGGCTACCTAAAGGGGAGTTCTAATCAGGCTACCTAAAAGGAGTTCAAATCAGGCTACCTAAAAGGAGTTCAAATCAGGCTACCTAAAGGGAGTTCAAATCAGGCTACCTAAAGGGAGTTCTAATCAGGCTACCTAAAGGGAGTTCTAATCAGGCTACCTAAAGGGAGTTCTAATCAGGCTACCTAAAGGGAGTTCTAATTAGGCTACCTAAAGGGAGTTCTAATCAGGCTACCTAAAGGGAGTTCTAATCAGGCTACCTAAAGGGAGTTCTAATCAGGCTACCTAAAGGGAGTTCTAATCAGGCTACCTAAAGGGAGTTCTAATCAGGCTACCTAAAGGGAGTTCTAATCAGGCTACCTAAAGGGAGTTCTAATCAGGCTACCTAAAGGGAGTTCTAATCAGGCTACCTAAAGGGAGTTCTAATCAGGCTACCTAAAGGGAGTTCTAATCAGGCTACCTAAAGGGAGTTCTAATCAGGCTACCTAAAGGGAGTTCTAATCAGGCTACCTAAAGGGAGTTCTAATCAGGCTACCTAAAGGGAGTTAAAATCCCCAATCTAAATAAACGTTTTACCACAGCAACCACGTGAAAACAATTTCAAAAGATGCAAACGTTCCGTTTTTTCCGAACTCACTTCACTCGTTCATGAGAGGGAGGCTTGCGTTACCGGTGTTGGCACATGCTCAGGTCAAACACGCAGCTGGGACAACGACTAAGTTGTTCACGTCCTTATCATTTGAAAGATTGCTCAGAAATCCAGGGGTTTTAAACAGCGTGTGCTAACTTTGATTTTGACCTTACGCCTATTAAGATAAGTAAAGTGTTTACATGACTAGTATTAAGATAAGTGTTTACCTGACTAGCGCCATACTCTGCCTTCTGCCATTGATCGTGGTATGAAGCGGACCAAAGCGCAGTGTGGTGTGAATGCATCATTTAATAGATGACGAAAAGCACAAAGAAAACTGTACCAAAACAATAAACAAATAACGACCGTGAAGCTATCATAAGACCTGTGCTGACACAAGCAACTAACATAGACAATCACCCACAACCCAAAATGACAATACAGGCTACCTAAATATTGTTCCCAATCAGAGACAATGACTAACACCTGCCTCTGGTGGATAACCAGATATCAGGCCCAAACACATAAACAGACAAACTAGACATCCAACATAGAATGCCCACTCAGATCACACCCTGACCAAACAAAACATAGTTTGCTTTGTATGTTTCTATGGTCAGGGTGTGACACACCCTCTCTCTCGCCCTCCGGTAAGCACAGGAAGTTGGCGCAGGTCTCCTACCTGGCTTCGCCACACTTCCTGTGTGCCTCCCAACGCAATACATTTTTTGGGGCTGACTCTCGGGCTTCCATCCACGCCGCCGGGCTGCCTCCTCATACCAGCGCCTCTCCGCCTTCGCTGCCTCCAGCTCTTCCTTGGGACGGCGATATTCTCCTGGCTGTGCCCAGGGTCCTTTACCATCCAACTCATCCTCCCATGTCCCTTCCTCCTTGCGCTGCTCCTGCTGCCGCTGCCTGTCACCACGCCGCTTGGTCCTTGGTTGGTGGGTGATTCTGTCACGATCGTCTTATGAAGCGGACCAAAATGCAGGGTGGTATGTGTTCATGGTGATTTTTTAATTAAAGAAAGCACTGAACCCTGAATACAAACTATACGAAACAATAAACGACTAACGACCGTGACGCTATAATGAGAACTGTGCTGACACAAGCAACTAACATAGACAATCACCCACAAACAAACAGTGAAACCCAGGTTACCTAAGTATGATTCTCAATCAGAGACAACTAATGACACCTGCCTCTGATTGAGAATCATACTTGGCCGAAACATAGAAATCCCCAAATCATAGAAAAACAAACATAGATTGCCCACCCAACTCACGCCCTGACCATACTAAATAAATACAAACAAAGGAAATAAAGGTCAGAACGTGACAGCCATAATCAGTTTAATCTCTAATTATTAGTGTGCATGTAAACGTGCTCAGTTTCTTTTGGGACACATAGAAGAGAGATGCTGTTACATACACACACACACACACACACACACACACACACACACACACACACACACATCCCGCTATGCCCTCCGACAAACCATCAAACATGCAAAGCATCAATATAGGACCAAGATCGAATTTCAAGGCTAGCAACACTGAACCATGCATGAGAGCAACAGCTGTCCCGGATGACTGTGTGATCATGCTTTCCGTAGATGATGTGAGTAAGACCTTAACATTTACAAAGCCGCAGGGCCAGAAGGATTACCAGGATGTGTACTCAGTGTCTTCACTGACATGTTCAACCTCCCTGACCCAGTCTGTAATACCTATATGTTTTACAGCAGACCACCATAGTCCCTGTGCCTAAGAACACCAAGGTAACCTGTCTAAATGACTATCGCCCCATAGCACTGACATCTGTAGCCCCATAGCACTAACATCTGTAGCCCCATAGCACTAACATATGTAGCCCCATAGCACTAACATCTGTAGCCATGAAATGCTTTGAAAGGATGGTCAAGGACTCACATCAACACCATCATCCCAGACTCCCTGGACCCACTCCAATTTGCATACCGCCCAAACAGAACCATGGTAAAGATATGAAGCTCTCTGTCTGCTCTAGTGTGTGTGTGTGTGGTGTGTTTTGTGGTTCTACAGTTGGAGAACCTGATGTACTACGCAGAGAACAACCACAACAAAGTGGTTCTGCGGGATTTCTACCTGTCCAAGTTTGAGAACGGTTCCATCACAGAACCCTGTGGAACACCGGAGTACCTGGGTAAGGTACCTCTCGCGCTTCCCCCTCTTTCTGCTCTCCTCCTCTCTGTATTTCCCTTCTTTCCTCCTCCTCCAGTCCTCTATCTACAATAAAGGGAAGCTCAGTCATTCACACCAGAGACTAGTTAATTAATCAGATAAATAATGAGAGCTGGAGAAAGAGAGGAAGGGAAATAAATTAACTGATCAATATAAGAGTGGAAATAAAGGAGGGCCGAAAGAGACGAGAGAGAGGGAAGAGAGATAGGAGAGAGAGGGAAGAGAGAGAGGAGATAGAGGAGAGAGGGGAGAGAGAGAGAGGGAAGAGAGAGAGGAGAGAGAGAGAGGGAAGAGAGAGGAGGAGAGAGAGAGAGGGAAGAGAGAGGAGGAGAGAGAGAGAGGGGAGAGAGAGAGGAGAGAGGGAAGAGAGAGAAGAGAGGGAAGAGAGAGGAGGAGAGAGCGAGAGGGAAGAGAGAGGAGGAGAGAGAGGGGAGAGAGAGAGGAGAGAGGGAAGAGAGAGAAGAGAGGGAAGAGAGAGAGAGGAGAGAGGGAAGAGAGAGAGGGAAGAGAGAGAGGAGAGAGAGAGAGAGGGAAGAGAGAGGGAAGAGAGAGAGGGGAGGAGAGAGGGGAGAGAGAGAGAGGGAAGTGCGAGGAGGAGAGAGAGGGAGGAGAGAGAGGAGAGAGAGGGAAGAGAGAGGAGGAGAGAGAGAAGAGTGAGGAGAAGGAGGATGAATACTGATTCATCTAGCTGATGATTAATGAAGTAAGTGTGTTGTTTTACACTCTGTACCCCCACCTCTCTGTCCCCCCCACCTCTCTGTCCCCCCCACCTCTCCATTACCCCTTAACCTTCTCTCTGTCCCCCCACCTCTCATCACACCTTAACCTTCTCTCTGTCCCCCCACCTCTCCATCACCCCTTAACCTTCTCTCTGTCCCCCCACCTCTCCATCACCCCTTAACCTTCTCTCTGTCCCCCCACGTCTCCATCACCCCTTAACCTTCTCTCTGTCCCCCCACCTCTCCATCACCCCTTAACCTTCTCTCTGTCCCCCCCACCTCTCCATCACCCCTTAACCTTCTCTCTGTCCCCCCACCTCTCCATCACCCCTTAACCTTCTCTCTGTCCCCCCACCTCTCCATCACCCCTTAACCTTCTCTCTGTCCCCCCACCTCTCCATCACCCCTTAACCTTCTCTCTGTCCCCCCACGTCTCCATCACCCCTTAACCTTCTCTCTGTCCCCCCACTTCTCCATTACCCCTTAACCTTCTCTCTGTCCCCCCACCTCTCCATCACCCCTTAACCTTCTCTCTGTCCCCCCACCTCTCCATCTTCCCTTAACCTTCTCTCTGTCCCCCCACCTCTCATCACCCCTTAACCTTCTCTCTGTCCCCCCACCTCTCCATCTTCCCTTAACCTTCTCTCTGTCCCCCCACCTCTCCATCACCCCTTAACCTTCTCTCTGTCCCCCCACCTCTCCATCACCCCTTAACCTTCTCTCTGTCCCCCCACCTCTCCATCACCCCTTAACCTTCTCTCTGTCCCCACACGTCTCCATCTTCCCTTAACCTTGTCTCTATTTCTCTCACTCACTCGCTCTCAATTCAATTTCAATTCTCTCTCTCTCTCTCCCAGCTCCCGAGGTTGTGGCCAGACACCGGTACGGTCGACCGGTGGACTGTTGGGCAGTAGGGGTCATCATGTATATACTGTGAGTGTTCATAGAGGAGTTATAACATGTCGGCTACATACTGTGATGTCGGCTACATACTGTGAGTCTTCATAGAGGAGTAATAACATGTCGGCTACATACTGTGAGTATTCATAGAGGAGTTATAACATGTCGGCTACATACTGTGAGTGTTCATAGAGGAGTTATAACATGTCGGCTACATACTGTGAGTGTTCATAGAGGAGTTATAACATGTCGGCTACATACTGTGAGTGTTCATAGAGGAGTTATAACATGTCGGCTACATACTGTGATGTCGGCTACATACTGTGAGTGTTCATAGAGGAGTAATAACATGTCGCTACATAATGTGAGAGTTCATAGTGGAGTTATATACATGGAGGAGGTTTAATATCCTGACCTAGTGAGATATACATGGAGGTTTAATATCCTGACCTAGTGAGATATACATGGAGGAGGTTTAATATCCTGACCTAGTGAGATATACATGGAGGAGGTTTAATACCCTGACCTAGTGAGATATACATGGAGGAGGTTTAATACCCTGACCTACTGAGATATACATGGTGGAGGTTTAATATCCTGACCTAGTGAGATATACATGGTGGAGGCTTAATACCCTGACCTAGTGAGATATACATGGAGGTTTAATCAAGCTTCTCGTCTTGACTACTTTCTTATGTCATTCTCTCTGGCACCAAAAGTTAAAGTGTTGATAGGGGACAGAATGTGGTCGGATCATCACATAATTGGCATATATATTACTCTTACAGAATTTCCACGTGGGCGAGGATATTGGACATTTAATCAAAGCCTACTAGATGATAAATTGTTTATAACAGAAAGGACAGAAAAATGTATAACTGGCTTTTTCAGACATAACATTAGGTACAGCAGATCCCCTTATTGTATGGGACACTTTTAAATGCGCCTTTAGAGGCCATGCAATTCAGTACTCATCTAAACTCAGCAAAAAAAGAAACGTCCTCTCACTGTCAACTGCGTTTATTTTCAGCAAACTTAACGTGTGAATATTTGTATGAACATAAGATTCAACAACTGAGACAAACTGAACAAGTTCCACAGACATGTGTCTAACAGAAAGCAGCGTCCCTGAACAAAGGGGGTTCAAAATCAAAAGTAACAGTCAGTATCTGGTGTGGTCACCAGCTGCATTAAGTACTGCAGTGCATCTCCTCCTAATGGACTGCACCAGATTTGCCAGTTCTTGCTGTGAGATTTTTCCCCACTCTTCCACCAAGGCATTTGCAAGTTCCCAGACATTTCTGGGGGGAATGGCCCTAGGCCTCACCCTCTGATCCAACAGGTCCCAGACGTGCTCAATTGCTGGCCATGGCAGAACACTGACATTCCTGCTTGCAGGAAATCACACACAGAACGAGCGGTATGGCTGGTGGCATTGTCGTGCTGGAGGGTCATGTCAGGATGAGCCTGTAGGAAGGATACCACATGAGGGAGGAGGATGTCTTACCTGTAACGCACAGCGTTGAGATTGTCTGCAGTGACAACAAGCTCAGTTCGATGATGCTGTCACACACCACCCCAGACCTTGATGGACTCTACACCTCCAAATCGATCCCGCTCCAGATTACAGGCCTCGGTGTAACGCTCATTCCTTCAATGATAAACGCGAATCCGACCACCACCCCTGGTGAGAGACGAAACCGCAACTCATCAGTGAAGAGCACTTTCTGCCAGTCCTGTCTGGTCCAGTGATGGTGGGTTTGTGCCCATAGGCAACGTTGTTGCCGGTGATGTCTGGTGAGGACCTGCCTTACAACAGGCCTACAAGCCCTCAGTCCAGCCTCTCTCAGCTTATTACGGACAGTCTGAGGACTGATGGAGGGAATGTGTGTTCCTGGTGTAACATGGGCAGTTGTTGTTGCCATCCTGTACCTGTCACGCAGGTGTGGTGTACAGATGTACCGATCCTGTGCAGGTGTTATGTGGTCTGCCACTGCAAGGACAATCAGCTGTCCGTCCTGTCTCCCTGTAGCGCTGTCTTAGGCGTCTCACAGTACGGACATTGCAATTTCACATTCACACAGATGAGCAGAGACGCTTGGCATCTTTATAATGGTGTTTTTCAGAGTCAGTAGAAAGGCCTCTTTAGTGTCCTAAGTTTTCATATCTTTGACCTTAATTGCCTACCATCTGTAAGCTGTTAGTGTCTTAACGACCGTTCCACAGGTGCATGTTCATTAATTGTTTATGGTTCATTGAACAAGCATGGGAAACAGTGTTTAAACCCTTTACAATGAAGATCTGTGAAGTTATTTGGATTTTTATGAATTATTTTTGAAAGACAAGGTCCTGAAAAAGAGTTTACTTGTAACACCCCAAAAAGGTTAAAAAAAATCATTAAAGAACCTGACCAAGTAAATAGACCAGAAATGCTTCTGAAGGCCGTTTCGTCGTCGTTGGCTACCACCTCTCTGTAGGCCGTTTCGTCGTCGTTGGCTACCACCTCTCTGTAGGCCGTTTCGTCGTCGTTGGCTACCACCTCTCTGTAGGCCGTTTCGTCGTCGTTGGCTACCACCTCTCTGTAGACCGTTTCGTCGTCGTTGGCTACCACCTCTCTGTAGGCCGTTTCGTCGTCGTTGGCTACCACTTCTCTGTAGGCCGTTTCGTCGTCGTTGGCTACCACCTCTCTGTAGACCGTTTCGTCGTCGTTGGCTACCACCTCTCTGTAGGCCGTTTCGTCGTCGTTGGCTACCACCTCTCTATAGGCCGTTTCGTCGTCGTTGGCTACCACCTCTCTGTAGGCCGTTTCGTCGTCGTTGGCTACCACCTCTCTGTAGGCCGTTTCGTCGTCGTTGGCTACCACCTCTCTGTAGACCGTTTCGTCGTCGTTGGCTACCACCTCTCTGTAGACCGTTTCATCGTCGTTGGCTACCACCTCTCTGTAGGCCGTTTCGTCGTCGTTGGCTACCACCTCTCTGTAGACCGTTTCGTCGTCGTTGGCTACCACCTCTCTGTAGGCCGTTTCGTCGTCGTTGGCTACCACCTCTCTGTAGGCCGTTTCGTCGTCGTTGGCTACCACCTCTCTGTAGGCCGTTTCGTCGTCGTTGGCTACCACCTCTCTGTAGGCCGCTTCGTCGTCGTTGGCTACCACCTCTCTGTAGGCCGTTTCGTCGTCGTTGGCTACCACCTCTCTGTAGGCCGTTTCGTCGTCGTTGGCTACCACCTCTCTGTAGGCCGTTTCGTCGTCGTTGGCTACCACCTCTCTGTAGACCGTTTCGTCGTCGTTGGCTACCACCTCTCTGTAGACCGTTTCGTCGTCGTTGGCTGCCACCTCTCTGTAGGCCGTTTCCTCGTCGTTGGCTACCACCTCTCTGTAGGCCGTTTCGTCGTCGTTGGCTACCACCTCTCTGTACGCCGTTTTGTCGTCGTTGGCTACCACCTCTCTGTAGGCCGTTTCGTCGTCGTTGGCTACCACCTCTCTGTAGGCCGTTTCGTCGTCGTTGGCTACCACCTCTCTGTAGACCGTTTCCTCGTCGTTGGCTACCACCTCTCTGTAGTCCATTTCCTCGTCGTTGGCTACCACCTCTCTGTACGCTGTTTTGTCGTCGTTGGCTACCACCTCTCTGTAGGCCGCTTCATCGTCGTTGGCTACCACCTCTCTGTAGGACTTTTCCTCGTCGTTGGCTACCACCTCTCTGTAGGCCACTTCCTCGTCGTTGGCTACCACCTCTCTGTAGACCGCTTCGTCGTCGTTGGCTACCACCTCTCTGTAGACCGTTTCGTCGTCGTTGGCTGCCACCTCTCTGTAGGCCGTTTTGTCGTCGTTGGCTACAACCTCTCTGTAGGCCGTTTCCTCGTCGTTGGCTACCACCTCTCTGTAGGCCGTTTCCTCGTCGTTGGCTACCACCTCTCTGTACGCCGTTTTGTCGTCGTTGGCTACCACCTCTCTGTAGGCCGTTTCGTCGTCGTTGGCTACCACCTCTCTGTTGACTGTTTCGTCGTCGTTGGCTACCACCTCTCTGTAGACCGTTTCGTCGTCGTTGGCTACCACCTCTCTGTAGTCCGTTTCGTCGTCGTTGGCTACCACCTCTCTGTAGTCCATTTCCTCGTCGTTGGCTACCACCTCTCTGTACGCCGTTTTGTCGTCGTTGGCTACCACCTCTCTGTAGACCGTTTCGTCGTCGTTGGCTACCACCTCTCTGTAGTCCGTTTCGTCGTCGTTGGCTACCACCTCTCTGTAGTCCATTTCCTCGTCGTTGGCTACCACCTCTCTGTAGGCCGCTTCGTCGTCGTTGGCTACCACCTCTCTGTAGGCCTTTTCCTCATCGTTGGCTACCACCTCTCTGTAGGCCTTTCCTCGTCATCGGCTACCACCTCTCTGTAGGCCGTTTCGTCGTCGTTGGCTACCACCTCTCTGTAGGCCGTTTCATCGTCGTTGGCTACCACCTCTCTGTAGGCCTTTCCTCGTCGTCGGCTACCACCTCTCTGTAGGCCGTTACGTCGTCGTTGGCTACCACCTCTCTGTAGACCGTTTTGTCGTCGTTGGCTACCACCTCTCTGTAGGCCGCTTCCTCGACGTTGGCTACCACCTCTCTGTATGCCGTTTCGTCGTCGTTGGCTACCACCTCTCTGTACACCGTTTCGTCGTCGTTGGCTACCACCTCTCTGTAGGCCACTTCCTCGTCGTTGGCTACCACCTCTCTCTAGGCCGTTTCGTCGTCGTTGGCTACCACCTCTCTGTAGGCCGTTTCCTCGTCGTTGGCTACCACCTCTCTGTACGCCGTTTTGTCCTCGTTGGCTACCACCTCTCTGTAGACCGTTTTGTCGTCGTTGGATACCACCTCTCTGTAGGCCGTTTCGGCGTCGTTGGCTACCACCTCTCTGTAGGCCGTTTCGTCGTCGTTGGCTACCACCTCTCTGTAGGCCGTTTCGTCGTCGTTGGCTACCACCTCTCTGTAGGCCGTTTCGTCGTCGTTGGCTACCACCTCTCTGTGGACCGTTTCGTCGTCGTTGGCTACCATCTCTTTGTAGACCGTTTCGTCGTCGTTGGCTTCCACCTCTCTGTAGACCGTTTCGTCTTCGTTGGCTACCACCTCTCTGTAGACCGTTTCGTCGTCGTTGGCTACCACCTCTCTGTAGGCCGTTTTGTCGTCGTTGGCTACCACCTCTCTGTAGGCCGTTTCCTCGTCGTCGGCTACCACCTCTCTGTAGGCCGTTTCGTCGTCGTTGGCTACCACCTCTCTGTAGACCGTTTTGTCGTCGTTGGCTACCACCTCTCTGTAGGCCGCTTCCTCGTCGTTGGCTACCACCTCTCTGTAGACCGTTTCGTCGTCGTTGGCTACCACCTCTCTGTAGACCGCTTCGTCGTCGTTGGCTACCACCTCTCTGTAGACCGTTACGTCGGCGTTGGCTACCACCTCTCTGTAGGCCGTTTTGTCATCGTTGGCTACTACCTCTCTGTAGGCCGTTTTGTCGTCGTTGGCTACCACCTCTCTGTAGACCGTTTCGTCGTCGTTGGCTACCACCTCTCTGTAGACCGCTTCGTCGTCGTTGGCTACCACCTCTCTGTAGACCGTTACGTCGTCGTTGGCTACCACCTCTCTGTAGGCCGTTTTGTCGTCGTTGGCTACCACCTCTCTGTAGACCGTTTCGTCGTCGTTGGCTACCACCTCCCTGTAGACCGTTTCGTCGTCGTTGGCTACCACCTCTCTGTAGACCGTTTCGTCGTCGTTGGCTACCACCTCTCTGTAGGCCGTTTCGTCGTCGTTGGCTACCACCTCTCTGTAGACCGTTTCGTCGTCATTGGCTACCACCTCTCTGTAGACCGTTTCGTCGTCGTTGGCTTCCACCTCTCTGTAGACCGTTTCGTCGTCGTTGGCTACCACCTCTCTGTAGACCGTTTCGTCATCGTTGGCTACCACCTCTCTGTAGACCGTTTCGTCGTCGTTGGCTACCACCTCTCTGTAGACCGTTTCGTCGTAGTTGGCTACCACCTCTCTGTAGACCGTTTTGTCGTCGTTGGCTACCACCTCTCTGTAGGCCGCTTCCTCGTCGTTGGCTACCACCTCTCTGTAGGCCGTTTCGTCGTCGTTGGCTACCACCTCTCTGTAGGTCGCTTCCTCGTCGTTGGCTACCACCTCTCTGTAAACCGTTTCGTCGTCGTTGGCTACCACGTCTCTGTAGACCGCTTCGTCGTCGTTGGCTACCACCTCTCTGTAGACCGTTACGTCGTCGTTGGCTACCACCTCTCTGTAGGCCGTTTTGTCGTCGTTGGCTACCACCTCTCTGTAGGCCGTTTTGTCATCGTTGGCTACCACCTCTCTGTAGGCCGCTTCCTCGTCGTTGGCTACCACCTCTCTGTAGGCCGTTTCGTCGTCGTTGGCTACCACCTCTCTGTAGGCCGTTTCGTCGTCGTTGGCTACCACCTCTCTGTAGACCGTTTCCTTGTCGTTGGCTACCACCTCTCTGTAGACCGTTTTGTCGTCGTTGGCTACCACCTCTCTGTAGACCGTTTCGTCGTCATTGGCTACCACCTCTCTGTAGACCGTTTCGTCGTCGTTGGCTACCACCTCTCTGTAGACCGTTTTGTCGTCGTTGGCTACCACCTCTATGTAGGCCGCTTCCTCGTCGTTGGCTACCACCTCCCTGTAGGCCGTTTCGTCGTCGTTGGCTACCACCTCTCTGTAGGCCGCTTCCTCGTCGTTGGCTACCACCTCTCTGTAGACAGTTTTGTCGTCATTGGCTACCACCTCTCTGTAGGTCGCTTCCTCGTCGTTGGCTACCACCTCTCTGTAGGCCGTTTCGTCGTCGTTGGCTACCACCTCTCTGTAGGCCGCTTCCTCGTCGTTGGCTACCACCTCTCTGTAGACCGTTACGTCGTCATTGGCTACCACCTCTCTGTGGACCGTTTTGTCGTCGTTGGCTGTCACCTCTCTGTAGACCGCTTCGTCGTCGTTGGCTACCACCTCTCTGTAGACCGTTACGTCGGCGTTGGCTACCACCTCTCTGTAGGCCGTTTTGTCATCGTTGGCTACTACCTCTCTGTAGGCCGTTTTGTCGTCGTTGGCTACCACCTCTCTGTAGACCGTTTCGTCGTCGTTGGCTACCACCTCTCTGTAGACCGCTTCGTCATCGTTGGCTACCACCTCTCTGTAGACCGTTTCGTCGTCGTTGGCTACCACCTCCCTGTAGACCGTTTCGTCGTCGTTGGCTACCACCTCTCTGTAGACCGTTTCGTCGTCGTTGGCTACCACCTCCCTGTAGACCGTTTCGTCGTCGTTGGCTACCACCTCTCTGTAGACCGTTTCGTCGTCGTTGGCTACCACCTCTCTGTAGGCCGTTTCGTCGTCGTTGGCTACCACCTCTCTGTAGACCGTTTCGTCGTCATTGGCTACCACCTCTCTGTAGACCGTTTCGTCGTCGTTGGCTTCCACCTCTCTGTAGACCGTTTCGTCGTCGTTGGCTACCACCTCTCTGTAGACCGTTTCGTCGTCGTTGGCTACCACCTCTCTGTAGACCGTTTCGTCGTCGTTGGCTACCACCTCTCTGTAGACCGTTTCGTCGTCGTTGGCTACCACCTCTCTGTAGACCGTTTTGTCGTCGTTGGCTACCACCTCTCTGTAGGCCGCTTCCTCGTCGTTGGCTACCACCTCTCTGTAGGCCGTTTCGTCGTCGTTGGCTACCACCTCTCTGTAGGCCGTTTCGTCGTCGTTGGCTACCACCTCTCTGTAGGCCGTTTCGTCGTCGTTGGCTACCACCTCTCTGTAGGCCGTTTCGTCGTCGTTGGCTACCACCTCTCTGTAGACCGTTTCGTCGTCGTTGGCTACCACCTCTCTGTAGGCCGTTTCGTCGTCGTTGGCTACCACTTCTCTGTAGGCCGTTTCGTCATCGTTGGCTACCACCTCTCTGTAGACCGTTTCGTCGTCGTTGGCTACCACCTCTCTGTAGGCCGTTTCGTCGTCGTTGGCTACCACCTCTCTATAGGCCGTTTCGTCGTCGTTGGCTACCACCTCTCTGTAGGCCGTTTCGTCGTCGTTGGCTACCACCTCTCTGTAGGCCGTTTCGTCGTCGTTGGCTACCACCTCTCTGTAGACCGTTTCGTCGTCGTTGGCTACCACCTCTCTGTAGACCGTTTCATCGTCGTTGGCTACCACCTCTCTGTAGGCCGTTTCGTCGTCGTTGGCTACCACCTCTCTGTAGACCGTTTCGTCGTCGTTGGCTACCACCTCTCTGTAGGCCGTTTCGTCGTCGTTGGCTACCACCTCTCTGTAGGCCGTTTCGTCGTCGTTGGCTACCACCTCTCTGTAGGCCGTTTCGTCGTCGTTGGCTACCACCTCTCTGTAGGCCGCTTCGTCGTCGTTGGCTACCACCTCTCTGTAGGCCGTTTCGTCGTCGTTGGCTACCACCTCTCTGTAGGCCGTTTCGTCGTCGTTGGCTACCACCTCTCTGTAGGCCGTTTCGTCGTCGTTGGCTACCACCTCTCTGTAGACCGTTTCGTCGTCGTTGGCTACCACCTCTCTGTAGACCGTTTCGTCGTCGTTGGCTGCCACCTCTCTGTAGGCCGTTTCCTCGTCGTTGGCTACCACCTCTCTGTAGGCCGCTTCATCGTCGTTGGCTACCACCTCTCTGTAGACCGTTTCGTCGTCGTTGGCTACCACCTCTCTGTAGACCGTTTCGTCGTCGTTGGCTGCCACCTCTCTGTAGGCCGTTTCCTCGTCGTTGGCTACCACCTCTCTGTAGGCCGCTTCATCGTCGTTGGCTACCACCTCTCTGTAGGCCGTTTCGTCGTCGTTGGCTACCACCTCTCTGTAGACCGTTTCCTCGTCGTTGGCTACCACCTCTCTGTAGTCCATTTCCTCGTCGTTGGCTACCACCTCGCTGTACGCTGTTTTGTCGTCGTTGGCTACCACCTCTCTGTAGGCCGCTTCATCGTCGTTGGCTACCACCTCTCTGTAGGACTTTTCCTCGTCGTTGGCTACCACCTCTCTGTAGGCCACTTCCTCGTCGTTGGCTACCACCTCTCTGTAGACCGCTTCGTCGTCGTTGGCTACCACCTCTCTGTAGACCGTTTCGTCGTCGTTGGCTGCCACCTCTCTGTAGGCCGTTTTGTCGTCGTTGGCTACAACCTCTCTGTAGGCCGTTTCCTCGTCGTTGGCTACCACCTCTCTGTAGGCCGTTTCCTCGTCGTTGGCTACCACCTCTCTGTACGCCGTTTTGTCGTCGTTGGCTACCACCTCTCTGTAGGCCGTTTCGTCGTCGTTGGCTACCACCTCTCTGTTGACCGTTTCGTCGTCGTTGGCTACCACCTCTCTGTAGACCGTTTCGTCGTCGTTGGCTACCACCTCTCTGTAGTCCGTTTCGTCGTCGTTGGCTACCACCTCTCTGTAGTCCATTTCCTCGTCGTTGGCTACCACCTCTCTGTACGCCGTTTTGTCGTCGTTGGCTACCACCTCTCTGTAGACCGTTTCGTCGTCGTTGGCTACCACCTCTCTGTAGTCCGTTTCGTCGTCGTTGGCTACCACCTCTCTGTAGTCCATTTCCTCGTCGTTGGCTACCACCTCTCTGTAGGCCGCTTCGTCGTCGTTGGCTACCACCTCTCTGTAGGCCGTTTTGTCGTCGTTGGCTACCACCTCTCTGTAGACCGTTTCGTCGTCGTTGGCTACCACCTCCCTGTAGACCGTTTCGTCGTCGTTGGCTACCACCTCTCTGTAGACCGTTTCGTCGTCGTTGGCTACCACCTCCCTGTAGACCGTTTCGTCGTCGTTGGCTACCACCTCTCTGTAGACCGTTTCGTCGTCGTTGGCTACCACCTCTCTGTAGGCCGTTTCGTCGTCGTTGGCTACCACCTCTCTGTAGACCGTTTCGTCGTCATTGGCTACCACCTCTCTGTAGACCGTTTCGTCGTCGTTGGCTTCCACCTCTCTGTAGACCGTTTCGTCGTCGTTGGCTACCACCTCTCTGTAGACCGTTTCGTCGTCGTTGGCTACCACCTCTCTGTAGACCGTTTCGTCGTCGTTGGCTACCACCTCTCTGTAGACCGTTTCGTCGTCGTTGGCTACCACCTCTCTGTAGACCGTTTTGTCGTCGTTGGCTACCACCTCTCTGTAGGCCGCTTCCTCGTCGTTGGCTACCACCTCTCTGTAGGCCGTTTCGTCGTCGTTGGCTACCACCTCTCTGTAGGCCGTTTCGTCGTCGTTGGCTACCACCTCTCTGTAGGCCGTTTCGTCGTCGTTGGCTACCACCTCTCTGTAGGCCGTTTCGTCGTCGTTGGCTACCACCTCTCTGTAGACCGTTTCGTCGTCGTTGGCTACCACCTCTCTGTAGGCCGTTTCGTCGTCGTTGGCTACCACTTCTCTGTAGGCCGTTTCGTCGTCGTTGGCTACCACCTCTCTGTAGACCGTTTCGTCGTCGTTGGCTACCACCTCTCTGTAGGCCGTTTCGTCGTCGTTGGCTACCACCTCTCTATAGGCCGTTTCGTCGTCGTTGGCTACCACCTCTCTGTAGGCCGTTTCGTCGTCGTTGGCTACCACCTCTCTGTAGGCCGTTTCGTCGTCGTTGGCTACCACCTCTCTGTAGACCGTTTCGTCGTCGTTGGCTACCACCTCTCTGTAGACCGTTTCATCGTCGTTGGCTACCACCTCTCTGTAGGCCGTTTCGTCGTCGTTGGCTACCACCTCTCTGTAGACCGTTTCGTCGTCGTTGGCTACCACCTCTCTGTAGGCCGTTTCGTCGTCGTTGGCTACCACCTCTCTGTAGGCCGTTTCGTCGTCGTTGGCTACCACCTCTCTGTAGGCCGTTTCGTCGTCGTTGGCTACCACCTCTCTGTAGGCCGCTTCGTCGTCGTTGGCTACCACCTCTCTGTAGGCCGTTTCGTCGTCGTTGGCTACCACCTCTCTGTAGGCCGTTTCGTCGTCGTTGGCTACCACCTCTCTGTAGGCCGTTTCGTCGTCGTTGGCTACCACCTCTCTGTAGACCGTTTCGTCGTCGTTGGCTACCACCTCTCTGTAGACCGTTTCGTCGTCGTTGGCTGCCACCTCTCTGTAGGCCGTTTCCTCGTCGTTGGCTACCACCTCTCTGTAGGCCGCTTCATCGTCGTTGGCTACCACCTCTCTGTAGACCGTTTCGTCGTCGTTGGCTACCACCTCTCTGTAGACCGTTTCGTCGTCGTTGGCTGCCACCTCTCTGTAGGCCGTTTCCTCGTCGTTGGCTACCACCTCTCTGTAGGCCGCTTCATCGTCGTTGGCTACCACCTCTCTGTAGGCCGTTTCGTCGTCGTTGGCTACCACCTCTCTGTAGACCGTTTCCTCGTCGTTGGCTACCACCTCTCTGTAGTCCATTTCCTCGTCGTTGGCTACCACCTCTCTGTACGCTGTTTTGTCGTCGTTGGCTACCACCTCTCTGTAGGCCGCTTCATCGTCGTTGGCTACCACCTCTCTGTAGGACTTTTCCTCGTCGTTGGCTACCACCTCTCTGTAGGCCACTTCCTCGTCGTTGGCTACCACCTCTCTGTAGACCGCTTCGTCGTCGTTGGCTACCACCTCTCTGTAGACCGTTTCGTCGTCGTTGGCTGCCACCTCTCTGTAGGCCGTTTTGTCGTCGTTGGCTACAACCTCTCTGTAGGCCGTTTCCTCGTCGTTGGCTACCACCTCTCTGTAGGCCGTTTCCTCGTCGTTGGCTACCACCTCTCTGTACGCCGTTTTGTCGTCGTTGGCTACCACCTCTCTGTAGGCCGTTTCGTCGTCGTTGGCTACCACCTCTCTGTTGACCGTTTCGTCGTCGTTGGCTACCACCTCTCTGTAGACCGTTTCGTCGTCGTTGGCTACCACCTCTCTGTAGTCCGTTTCGTCGTCGTTGGCTACCACCTCTCTGTAGTCCATTTCCTCGTCGTTGGCTACCACCTCTCTGTACGCCGTTTTGTCGTCGTTGGCTACCACCTCTCTGTAGACCGTTTCGTCGTCGTTGGCTACCACCTCTCTGTAGTCCGTTTCGTCGTCGTTGGCTACCACCTCTCTGTAGTCCATTTCCTCGTCGTTGGCTACCACCTCTCTGTAGGCCGCTTCGTCGTCGTTGGCTACCACCTCTCTGTAGGCCTTTTCCTCATCGTTGGCTACCACCTCTCTGTAGGCCTTTCCTCGTCATCGGCTACCACCTCTCTGTAGGCCGTTTCGTCGTCGTTGGCTACCACCTCTCTGTAGGCCGTTTCATCGTCGTTGGCTACCACCTCTCTGTAGGCCTTTCCTCGTCGTCGGCTACCACCTCTCTGTAGGCCGTTACGTCGTCGTTGGCTACCACCTCTCTGTAGACCGTTTTGTCGTCGTTGGCTACCACCTCTCTGTAGGCCGCTTCCTCGACGTTGGCTACCACCTCTCTGTATGCCGTTTCGTCGTCGTTGGCTACCACCTCTCTGTACACCGTTTCGTCGTCGTTGGCTACCACCTCTCTGTAGGCCACTTCCTCGTCGTTGGCTACCACCTCTCTCTAGGCCGTTTCGTCGTCGTTGGCTACCACCTCTCTGTAGGCCGTTTCCTCGTCGTTGGCTACCACCTCTCTGTACGCCGTTTTGTCCTCGTTGGCTACCACCTCTCTGTAGACCGTTTTGTCGTCGTTGGATACCACCTCTCTGTAGGCCGTTTCGGCGTCGTTGGCTACCACCTCTCTGTAGGCCGTTTCGTCGTCGTTGGCTACCACCTCTCTGTAGGCCGTTTCGTCGTCGTTGGCTACCACCTCTCTGTAGGCCGTTTCGTCGTCGTTGGCTACCACCTCTCTGTGGACCGTTTCGTCGTCGTTGGCTACCATCTCTTTGTAGACCGTTTCGTCGTCGTTGGCTTCCACCTCTCTGTAGACCGTTTCGTCTTCGTTGGCTACCACCTCTCTGTAGACCGTTTCGTCGTCGTTGGCTACCACCTCTCTGTAGGCCGTTTTGTCGTCGTTGGCTACCACCTCTCTGTAGGCCGTTTCCTCGTCGTCGGCTACCACCTCTCTGTAGGCCGTTTCGTCGTCGTTGGCTACCACCTCTCTGTAGACCGTTTTGTCGTCGTTGGCTACCACCTCTCTGTAGGCCGCTTCCTCGTCGTTGGCTACCACCTCTCTGTAGACCGTTTCGTCGTCGTTGGCTACCACCTCTCTGTAGACCGCTTCGTCGTCGTTGGCTACCACCTCTCTGTAGACCGTTACGTCGGCGTTGGCTACCACCTCTCTGTAGGCCGTTTTGTCATCGTTGGCTACTACCTCTCTGTAGGCCGTTTTGTCGTCGTTGGCTACCACCTCTCTGTAGACCGTTTCGTCGTCGTTGGCTACCACCTCTCTGTAGACCGCTTCGTCGTCGTTGGCTACCACCTCTCTGTAGACCGTTACGTCGTCGTTGGCTACCACCTCTCTGTAGGCCGTTTTGTCGTCGTTGGCTACCACCTCTCTGTAGACCGTTTCGTCGTCGTTGGCTACCACCTCCCTGTAGACCGTTTCGTCGTCGTTGGCTACCACCTCTCTGTAGACCGTTTCGTCGTCGTTGGCTACCACCTCTCTGTAGGCCGTTTCGTCGTCGTTGGCTACCACCTCTCTGTAGACCGTTTCGTCGTCATTGGCTACCACCTCTCTGTAGACCGTTTCGTCGTCGTTGGCTTCCACCTCTCTGTAGACCGTTTCGTCGTCGTTGGCTACCACCTCTCTGTAGACCGTTTCGTCATCGTTGGCTACCACCTCTCTGTAGACCGTTTCGTCGTCGTTGGCTACCACCTCTCTGTAGACCGTTTCGTCGTAGTTGGCTACCACCTCTCTGTAGACCGTTTTGTCGTCGTTGGCTACCACCTCTCTGTAGGCCGCTTCCTCGTCGTTGGCTACCACCTCTCTGTAGGCCGTTTCGTCGTCGTTGGCTACCACCTCTCTGTAGGTCGCTTCCTCGTCGTTGGCTACCACCTCTCTGTAAACCGTTTCGTCGTCGTTGGCTACCACGTCTCTGTAGACCGCTTCGTCGTCGTTGGCTACCACCTCTCTGTAGACCGTTACGTCGTCGTTGGCTACCACCTCTCTGTAGGCCGTTTTGTCGTCGTTGGCTACCACCTCTCTGTAGGCCGTTTTGTCATCGTTGGCTACCACCTCTCTGTAGGCCGCTTCCTCGTCGTTGGCTACCACCTCTCTGTAGGCCGTTTCGTCGTCGTTGGCTACCACCTCTCTGTAGGCCGTTTCGTCGTCGTTGGCTACCACCTCTCTGTAGACCGTTTCCTTGTCGTTGGCTACCACCTCTCTGTAGACCGTTTTGTCGTCGTTGGCTACCACCTCTCTGTAGACCGTTTCGTCGTCATTGGCTACCACCTCTCTGTAGACCGTTTCGTCGTCGTTGGCTACCACCTCTCTGTAGACCGTTTTGTCGTCGTTGGCTACCACCTCTATGTAGGCCGCTTCCTCGTCGTTGGCTACCACCTCCCTGTAGGCCGTTTCGTCGTCGTTGGCTACCACCTCTCTGTAGGCCGCTTCCTCGTCGTTGGCTACCACCTCTCTGTAGACAGTTTTGTCGTCATTGGCTACCACCTCTCTGTAGGTCGCTTCCTCGTCGTTGGCTACCACCTCTCTGTAGGCCGTTTCGTCGTCGTTGGCTACCACCTCTCTGTAGGCCGCTTCCTCGTCGTTGGCTACCACCTCTCTGTAGACCGTTACGTCGTCATTGGCTACCACCTCTCTGTGGACCGTTTTGTCGTCGTTGGCTGTCACCTCTCTGTAGACCGCTTCGTCGTCGTTGGCTACCACCTCTCTGTAGACCGTTACGTCGGCGTTGGCTACCACCTCTCTGTAGGCCGTTTTGTCATCGTTGGCTACTACCTCTCTGTAGGCCGTTTTGTCGTCGTTGGCTACCACCTCTCTGTAGACCGTTTCGTCGTCGTTGGCTACCACCTCTCTGTAGACCGCTTCGTCATCGTTGGCTACCACCTCTCTGTAGACCGTTACGTCGTCGTTGGCTACCACCTCTCTGTAGGCCGTTTTGTCGTCGTTGGCTACCACCTCTCTGTAGACCGTTTCGTCGTCGTTGGCTACCACCTCCCTGTAGACCGTTTCGTCGTCGTTGGCTACCACCTCTCTGTAGACCGTTTCGTCGTCGTTGGCTACCACCTCTCTGTAGGCCGTTTCGTCGTCGTTGGCTACCACCTCTCTGTAGACCGTTTCGTCGTCATTGGCTACCACCTCTCTGTAGACCGTTTCGTCGTCGTTGGCTTCCACCTCTCTGTAGACCGTTTCGTCGTCGTTGGCTACCACCTCTCTGTAGACCGTTTCGTCGTCGTTGGCTACCACCTCTCTGTAGACCGTTTCGTCGTCGTTGGCTACCACCTCTCTGTAGACCGTTTCGTCGTCGTTGGCTACCACCTCTCTGTAGACCGTTTTGTCGTCATTGGCTACCACCTCTCTGTAGGCCGCTTCCTCGTCGTTGGCTACCACCTCTCTGTAGGCCGTTTCGTCGTCGTTGGCTACCACCTCTCTGTAGGTCGCTTCCTCGTCGTTGGCTACCACCTCTCTGTAAACCGTTTCGTCGTCGTTGGCTACCACGTCTCTGTAGACCGCTTCGTCGTCGTTGGCTACCACCTCTCTGTAGACCGTTACGTCGTCGTTGGCTACCACCTCTCTGTAGGCCGTTTTGTCGTCGTTGGCTACCACCTCTCTGTAGGCCGTTTTGTCATCGTTGGCTACCACCTCTCTGTAGGCCGCTTCCTCGTCGTTGGCTACCACCTCTCTGTAGGCCGTTTCGTCGTCGTTGGCTACCACCTCTCTGTAGGCCGTTTCGTCGTCGTTGGCTACCACCTCTCTGTAGACCGTTTCCTTGTCGTTGGCTACCACCTCTCTGTAGACCGTTTTGTCGTCGTTGGCTACCACCTCTCTGTAGACCGTTTCGTCGTCATTGGCTACCACCTCTCTGTAGACCGTTTCGTCGTCGTTGGCTACCACCTCTCTGTAGACCGTTTTGTCGTCGTTGGCTACCACCTCTATGTAGGCCGCTTCCTCGTCGTTGGCTACCACCTCCCTGTAGGCCGTTTCGTCGTCGTTGGCTACCACCTCTCTGTAGGCCGCTTCCTCGTCGTTGGCTACCACCTCTCTGTAGACAGTTTTGTCGTCATTGGCTACCACCTCTCTGTAGGTCGCTTCCTCGTCGTTGGCTACCACCTCTCTGTAGGCCGTTTCGTCGTCGTTGGCTACCACCTCTCTGTAGGCCGCTTCCTCGTCGTTGGCTACCACCTCTCTGTAGACCGTTACGTCGTCATTGGCTACCACCTCTCTGTGGACCGTTTTGTCGTCGTTGGCTGTCACCTCTCTGTAGACCGTTTCGTCGTCATTGGCTACCACCTCTCTGTAGACCGTTTCGTCGTCGTTGGCTACCACCTCTCTGTAGACCGTTTTGTCGTCGTTGGCTACCACCTCTCTGTAGGCCGCTTCCTCGTCGTTGGCTACCACCTCTCTGTAGGCCGTTTCGTCGTCGTTGGCTACCACCTCTCTGTAGGCCGCTTCCTCGTCGTTGGCTACCACCTCTCTGTAAACCGTTTCGTCGTCGTTGGCTACCACGTCTCTGTAGACCGCTTCGTCGTCGTTGGCTACCACCTCTCTGTAGACCGTTACGTCGTCGTTGGCTACCACCTCTCTGTAGGCCGTTTTGTCGTCGTTGGCTACCACCTCTCTGTAGGCCGGTTTGTCATCGTTGGCTACCACCTCTCTGTAGGCCGCTTCCTCGTCGTTGGCTACCACCTCTCTGTAGGCCGTTTCATCGTCGTTGGCTACCACCTCTCTGTAGGCCGCTTCCTCATCGTTGGCTACCACCTCTCTGTAGACCCTTTCGTCGTCGTTGGCTACCACCTCTCTGTAGACCGTTTCGTCGTCGTTGGCTACCACCTCTCTGTAGACCGTTTCGTCGTCATTGGCTACCACCTCTCTGTAGGCCGTTTCGTCGTCGTTGGCTACCACCTCTCTGTAGACCGTTTCCTCGTCGTTGGCTACCACCTCTCTGTAGACCGTTTTGTCGTCGTTGGCTACCACCTCTCTGTAGACCGTTTCGTCGTCATTGGCTACCACCTCTCTGTAGACCGTTTCGTCGTCGTTGGCTACCACCTCTCTGTAGACCGTTTTGTCGTCGTTGGCTACCACCTCTGTGTAGGCCGCTTCCTCGTCGTTGGCTACCACCTCTCTGTAGGCCGTTTCGTCGTCGTTGGCTACCACCTCTCTGTAGGCCGCTTCCTCGTCGTTGGCTACCACCTCTCTGTAGACAGTTTTGTCGTCATTGGCTACCACCTCTCTGTAGGCCGCTTCCTCGTCGTTGGCTACCACCTCTCTGTAGGCCGTTTCGTCGTCGTTGGCTACCACCTCTCTGTAGGCCGCTTCCTCGTCGTTGGCTACCACCTCTCTGTAGACCGTTACGTCGTCGTTGGCTACCACCTCTCTGTAGACCGTTTTGTCGTCGTTGGCTGCCACCTCTCTGTAGACCGTTTCGTCGTCATTGGCTACCACCTCTCTGTAGACCGTTTCGTCGTCGTTGGCTACCACCTCTCTGTAGACCGTTTCGTCGTCGTTGGCTACCACCTCTCTGTAGGCCGCTTCCTCGTCGTTGGCTACCACGTCTCTGTAGACCGCTTCGTCGTCGTTGGCTACAACCTCTCTCTAAACCGTTTCGTCGTCGTTGGCTACCACGTCTCTGTAGACCGCTTCGTCGTCGTTCGCTACCACCTCTCTGTAGACCGTTACGTCGTCGTTGGCTACCACCTCTCTGTAGGCCGTTTTGTCGTCGTTGGCTACCACCTCTCTGTAGGCCGTTTTGTCATCGTTGGCTACCACCTCTCTGTAGGCCGCTTCCTCGTCGTTGGCTACCACCTCTCTGTAGGCCGTTTTGTCGTCGTTGGCTACCACCTCTCTGTAGGCCGTTTCGTCGTCGTTGGCTACCACCTCTCTGTAGACCGTTTCCTCGTCGTTGGCTACCACCTCTCTGTAGACCGTTTTGTCGTCGTTGGCTACGACCTCTCTGTAGACCATTTCGTCGTCATTGGCTACCACCTCTCTGTAGACCGTTTCGTCGTCGTTGGCTACCACCTCTCTGTAGACCGTTTTGTCGTCGTTGGCTACCACCTCTATGTAGGCCGCTTCCTCGTCGTTAGCTACCACCTCTCTGTAGGCCGTTTCGTCGTCGTTGGCTACCACCTCTCTGTAGGCCGCTTCCTCGTCGTTGGCTACCACCTCTCTGTAGACAGTTTTGTCGTCATTGGCTACCACCTCTCTATAGGCCGCTTCCTCGTCGTTGGCTACCACCTCTCTGTAGGCCGTTTCGTCGTCGTTGGCTACCACCTCTCTGTAGACCGTTACGTCGTCGTTGGCTACCACCTCTCTGTAGACCGTTTTGTCGTCGTTGGCTGCCACCTCTCTGTAGACCGTTTCGTCGTCATTGGCTACCACCTCTCTGTAGACCGTTTCGTCGTCGTTGGCTACCACCTCTCTGTAGACCGTTTTGTCGTCGTTGGCTACCACCTCTCTGTAAACCGTTTCGTCGTCGTTGGCTACCACGTCTCTGTAGACCGCTTCGTCGTCGTTGGCTACCACCTCTCTGTAGACCGTTACGTCGTCGTTGGCTACCACCTCTCTGTAGGCCGTTTTGTCGTCGTTGGCTACCACCTCTCTGTAGGCCGGTTTGTCATCGTTGGCTACCACCTCTCTGTAGGCCGCTTCCTCGTCGTTGGCTACCACCTCTCTGTAGACCCTTTCGTCGTCGTTGGCTACCACCTCTCTGTAGACCGTTTCGTCGTCGTTGGCTACCACCTCTCTGTAGGCCGTTTCGTCGTCGTTGGCTACCACCTCTCTGTAGACCGCTTCGTCGTCGTTGGCTACCACCTCTCTGTAGACCGTTTCGTCGTCGTTGGCTACCACCTCTCTGTAGGCCGTTTCGTCGTCGTTGGCTACCACCTCTCTGTAGGCCTTTTCGTTGTCGTTGGCTACCACCTCTCTGTAGGCCGCTTCGTCGTCGTTGGCTACCACCTCTCTGTAGACCGTTTTGTCGTCGTTGGCTACCACCTCTCTGTAGACCGTTTCGTCGTCATTGGCTACCACCTCTCTGTAGACCGTTTCGTCGTCGTTGGCTACCACCTCTCTGTAGACCGTTTTGTCGTCGTTGGCTACCACCTCTGTGTAGGCCGCTTCCTCGTCGTTGGCTACCACCTCTCTGTAGGCCGTTTCGTCGTCGTTGGCTACCACCTCTCTGTAGGCCGCTTCCTCGTCGTTGGCTACCACCTCTCTGTAGGCCGTTTCGTCGTCGTTGGCTACCACCTCTCTGTAGGCCGTTTCGTCGTCGTTGGCTACCACCTCTCTGTAGACCGTTTCCTTGTCGTTGGCTACCACCTCTCTGTAGACCGTTTTGTCGTCGTTGGCTACCACCTCTCTGTAGACCGTTTCGTCGTCATTGGCTACCACCTCTCTGTAGACCGTTTCGTCGTCGTTGGCTACCACCTCTCTGTAGACCGTTTTGTCGTCGTTGGCTACCACCTCTATGTAGGCCGCTTCCTCGTCGTTGGCTACCACCTCCCTGTAGGCCGTTTCGTCGTCGTTGGCTACCACCTCTCTGTAGGCCGCTTCCTCGTCGTTGGCTACCACCTCTCTGTAGACAGTTTTGTCGTCATTGGCTACCACCTCTCTGTAGGTCGCTTCCTCGTCGTTGGCTACCACCTCTCTGTAGGCCGTTTCGTCGTCGTTGGCTACCACCTCTCTGTAGGCCGCTTCCTCGTCGTTGGCTACCACCTCTCTGTAGACCGTTACGTCGTCATTGGCTACCACCTCTCTGTGGACCGTTTTGTCGTCGTTGGCTGTCACCTCTCTGTAGACCGTTTCGTCGTCATTGGCTACCACCTCTCTGTAGACCGTTTCGTCGTCGTTGGCTACCACCTCTCTGTAGACCGTTTTGTCGTCGTTGGCTACCACCTCTCTGTAGGCCGCTTCCTCGTCGTTGGCTACCACCTCTCTGTAGGCCGTTTCGTCGTCGTTGGCTACCACCTCTCTGTAGGCCGCTTCCTCGTCGTTGGCTACCACCTCTCTGTAAACCGTTTCGTCGTCGTTGGCTACCACGTCTCTGTAGACCGCTTCGTCGTCGTTGGCTACCACCTCTCTGTAGACCGTTACGTCGTCGTTGGCTACCACCTCTCTGTAGGCCGTTTTGTCGTCGTTGGCTACCACCTCTCTGTAGGCCGGTTTGTCATCGTTGGCTACCACCTCTCTGTAGGCCGCTTCCTCGTCGTTGGCTACCACCTCTCTGTAGGCCGTTTCATCGTCGTTGGCTACCACCTCTCTGTAGGCCGCTTCCTCATCGTTGGCTACCACCTCTCTGTAGACCCTTTCGTCGTCGTTGGCTACCACCTCTCTGTAGACCGTTTCGTCGTCGTTGGCTACCACCTCTCTGTAGACCGTTTCGTCGTCATTGGCTACCACCTCTCTGTAGGCCGTTTCGTCGTCGTTGGCTACCACCTCTCTGTAGACCGTTTCCTCGTCGTTGGCTACCACCTCTCTGTAGACCGTTTTGTCGTCGTTGGCTACCACCTCTCTGTAGACCGTTTCGTCGTCATTGGCTACCACCTCTCTGTAGACCGTTTCGTCGTCGTTGGCTACCACCTCTCTGTAGACCGTTTTGTCGTCGTTGGCTACCACCTCTGTGTAGGCCGCTTCCTCGTCGTTGGCTACCACCTCTCTGTAGGCCGTTTCGTCGTCGTTGGCTACCACCTCTCTGTAGGCCGCTTCCTCGTCGTTGGCTACCACCTCTCTGTAGACAGTTTTGTCGTCATTGGCTACCACCTCTCTGTAGGCCGCTTCCTCGTCGTTGGCTACCACCTCTCTGTAGGCCGTTTCGTCGTCGTTGGCTACCACCTCTCTGTAGGCCGCTTCCTCGTCGTTGGCTACCACCTCTCTGTAGACCGTTACGTCGTCGTTGGCTACCACCTCTCTGTAGACCGTTTTGTCGTCGTTGGCTGCCACCTCTCTGTAGACCGTTTCGTCGTCATTGGCTACCACCTCTCTGTAGACCGTTTCGTCGTCGTTGGCTACCACCTCTCTGTAGACCGTTTCGTCGTCGTTGGCTACCACCTCTCTGTAGGCCGCTTCCTCGTCGTTGGCTACCACGTCTCTGTAGACCGCTTCGTCGTCGTTGGCTACAACCTCTCTCTAAACCGTTTCGTCGTCGTTGGCTACCACGTCTCTGTAGACCGCTTCGTCGTCGTTCGCTACCACCTCTCTGTAGACCGTTACGTCGTCGTTGGCTACCACCTCTCTGTAGGCCGTTTTGTCGTCGTTGGCTACCACCTCTCTGTAGGCCGTTTTGTCATCGTTGGCTACCACCTCTCTGTAGGCCGCTTCCTCGTCGTTGGCTACCACCTCTCTGTAGGCCGTTTCGTCGTCGTTGGCTACCACCTCTCTGTAGGCCGTTTCGTCGTCGTTGGCTACCACCTCTCTGTAGACCGTTTCCTCGTCGTTGGCTACCACCTCTCTGTAGACCGTTTTGTCGTCGTTGGCTACGACCTCTCTGTAGACCATTTCGTCGTCATTGGCTACCACCTCTCTGTAGACCGTTTCGTCGTCGTTGGCTACCACCTCTCTGTAGACCGTTTTGTCGTCGTTGGCTACCACCTCTATGTAGGCCGCTTCCTCGTCGTTAGCTACCACCTCTCTGTAGGCCGTTTCGTCGTCGTTGGCTACCACCTCTCTGTAGGCCGCTTCCTCGTCGTTGGCTACCACCTCTCTGTAGACAGTTTTGTCGTCATTGGCTACCACCTCTCTATAGGCCGCTTCCTCGTCGTTGGCTACCACCTCTCTGTAGGCCGTTTCGTCGTCGTTGGCTACCACCTCTCTGTAGACCGTTACGTCGTCGTTGGCTACCACCTCTCTGTAGACCGTTTTGTCGTCGTTGGCTGCCACCTCTCTGTAGACCGTTTCGTCGTCATTGGCTACCACCTCTCTGTAGACCGTTTCGTCGTCGTTGGCTACCACCTCTCTGTAGACCGTTTTGTCGTCGTTGGCTACCACCTCTCTGTAAACCGTTTCGTCGTCGTTGGCTACCACGTCTCTGTAGACCGCTTCGTCGTCGTTGGCTACCACCTCTCTGTAGACCGTTACGTCGTCGTTGGCTACCACCTCTCTGTAGGCCGTTTTGTCGTCGTTGGCTACCACCTCTCTGTAGGCCGGTTTGTCATCGTTGGCTACCACCTCTCTGTAGGCCGCTTCCTCGTCGTTGGCTACCACCTCTCTGTAGACCCTTTCGTCGTCGTTGGCTACCACCTCTCTGTAGACCGTTTCGTCGTCGTTGGCTACCACCTCTCTGTAGGCCGTTTCGTCGTCGTTGGCTACCACCTCTCTGTAGACCGCTTCGTCGTCGTTGGCTACCACCTCTCTGTAGACCGTTTCGTCGTCGTTGGCTACCACCTCTCTGTAGGCCGTTTCGTCGTCGTTGGCTACCACCTCTCTGTAGGCCTTTTCGTTGTCGTTGGCTACCACCTCTCTGTAGGCCGCTTCGTCGTCGTTGGCTACCACCTCTCTGTAGACCGTTTTGTCGTCGTTGGCTACCACCTCTCTGTAGACCGTTTCGTCGTCATTGGCTACCACCTCTCTGTAGACCGTTTCGTCGTCGTTGGCTACCACCTCTCTGTAGACCGTTTTGTCGTCGTTGGCTACCACCTCTGTGTAGGCCGCTTCCTCGTCGTTGGCTACCACCTCTCTGTAGGCCGTTTCGTCGTCGTTGGCTACCACCTCTCTGTAGGCCGCTTCCTCGTCGTTGGCTACCACCTCTCTGTAGACAGTTTTGTCGTCATTGGCTACCACCTCTCTGTAGGCCGCTTCCTCGTCGTTGGCTACCACCTCTCTGTAGGCCGTTTCGTCGTCGTTGGCTACCACCTCTCTGTAGGCCGCTTCCTCGTCGTTGGCTACCACCTCTCTGTAGACCGTTACGTCGTCGTTGGCTACCACCTCTCTGTAGACCGTTTTGTCGTCGTTGGCTGCCACCTCTCTGTAGACCGTTTCGTCGTCATTGGCTACCACCTCTCTGTAGACCGTTTCGTCGTCGTTGGCTACCACCTCTCTGTAGACCGTTTCGTCGTCGTTGGCTACCACCTCTCTGTAGGCCGCTTCCTCGTCGTTGGCTACCCCGTCTCTGTAGACCGCTTCGTCGTCGTTGGCTACAACCTCTCTCTAAACCGTTTCGTCGTCGTTGGCTACCACGTCTCTGTAGACCGCTTCGTCGTCGTTGGCTACCACCTCTCTGTAGACCGTTACGTCGTCGTTGGCTACCACCTCTCTATAGGCCGTTTTGTCGTCATTGGCTACCACCTCTCTGTAGGCCGTTTTGTCATCGTTGGCTACCACCTCTCTGTAGGCCGCTTCCTCGTCGTTGGCTACCACCTCTCTGTAGGCCGTTTCGTCGTCGTTGGCTACCACCTCTCTGTAGGCCGTTTCGTCGTCGTTGGCTACCACCTCTCTGTAGACCGTTTCCTCGTCGTTGGCTACCACCTCTCTGTAGACCGTTTTGTCGTCGTTGGCTACGACCTCTCTGTAGACCATTTCGTCGTCATTGGCTACCACCTCTCTGTAGACCGTTTCGTCGTCGTTGGCTACCACCTCTCTGTAGACCGTTTTGTCGTCGTTGGCTACCACCTCTATGTAGGCCGCTTCCTCGTCGTTAGCTACCACCTCTCTGTAGGCCGTTTCGTCGTCGTTGGCTACCACCTCTCTGTAGGCCGCTTCCTCGTCGTTGGCTACCACCTCTCTGTAGACAGTTTTGTCGTCATTGGCTACCACCTCTCTGTAGGCCGCTTCCTCGTCGTTGGCTACCACCTCTCTGTAGGCCGTTTCGTCGTCGTTGGCTACCACCTCTCTGTAGACCGTTACGTCGTCGTTGGCTACCACCTCTCTGTAGACCGTTTTGTCGTCGTTGGCTGCCACCTCTCTGTAGACCGTTTCGTCGTCATTGGCTACCACCTCTCTGTAGACCGTTTCGTCGTCGTTGGCTACCACCTCTCTGTAGACCGTTTTGTCGTCGTTGGCTACCACCTCTCTGTAAACCGTTTCGTCGTCGTTGGCTACCACGTCTCTGTAGACCGCTTCGTCGTCGTTGGCTACCACCTCTCTGTAGACCGTTACGTCGTCGTTGGCTACCACCTCTCTGTAGGCCGTTTTGTCGTCGTTGGCTACCACCTCTCTGTAGGCCGGTTTGTCATCGTTGGCTACCACCTCTCTGTAGGCCGCTTCCTCGTCGTTGGCTACCACCTCTCTGTAGACCCTTTCGTCGTCGTTGGCTACCACCTCTCTGTAGACCGTTTCGTCGTCGTTGGCTACCACCTCTCTGTAGGCCGTTTCGTCGTCGTTGGCTACCACCTCTCTGTAGACCGCTTCGTCGTCGTTGGCTACCACCTCTCTGTAGACCGTTTCGTCGTCGTTGGCTACCACCTCTCTGTAGACCGTTTTGTCGTCGTTGGCTACCACCTCTATGTAGGCCGCTTCCTCGTCGTTAGCTACCACCTCTCTGTAGGCCGTTTCGTCGTCGTTGGCTACCACCTCTCTGTAGGCCGCTTCCTCGTCGTTGGCTACCACCTCTCTGTAGACAGTTTTGTCGTCATTGGCTACCACCTCTCTGTAGGCCGCTTCCTCGTCGTTGGCTACCACCTCTCTGTAGGCCGTTTCGTCGTCGTTGGCTACCACCTCTCTGTAGACCGTTACGTCGTCGTTGGCTACCACCTCTCTGTAGACCGTTTTGTCGTCGTTGGCTGCCACCTCTCTGTAGACCGTTTCGTCGTCATTGGCTACCACCTCTCTGTAGGCCGCTTCGTCGTCGTTGGCTACCACCTCTCTGTAGACCGTTTTGTCGTCGTTGGCTACCACCTCTCTGTAAACCGTTTCGTCGTCGTTGGCTACCACGTCTCTGTAGACCGCTTCGTCGTCGTTGGCTACCACCTCTCTGTAGACCGTTACGTCGTCGTTGGCTACCACCTCTCTGTAGGCCGTTTTGTCGTCGTTGGCTACCACCTCTCTGTAGGCCGGTTTGTCATCGTTGGCTACCACCTCTCTGTAGGCCGCTTCCTCGTCGTTGGCTACCACCTCTCTGTAGACCCTTTCGTCGTCGTTGGCTACCACCTCTCTGTAGACCGTTTCGTCGTCGTTGGCTACCACCTCTCTGTAGGCCGTTTCGTCGTCGTTGGCTACCACCTCTCTGTAGACCGCTTCGTCGTCGTTGGCTACCACCTCTCTGTAGACCGTTTCGTCGTCGTTGGCTACCACCTCTCTGTAGACCGTTTTGTCGTCGTTGGCTACCACCTCTATGTAGGCCGCTTCCTCGTCGTTAGCTACCACCTCTCTGTAGGCCGTTTCGTCGTCGTTGGCTACCACCTCTCTGTAGGCCGCTTCCTCGTCGTTGGCTACCACCTCTCTGTAGACAGTTTTGTCGTCATTGGCTACCACCTCTCTGTAGGCCGCTTCCTCGTCGTTGGCTACCACCTCTCTGTAGGCCGTTTCGTCGTCGTTGGCTACCACCTCTCTGTAGACCGTTACGTCGTCGTTGGCTACCACCTCTCTGTAGACCGTTTTGTCGTCGTTGGCTGCCACCTCTCTGTAAACCGTTTCGTCGTCGTTGGCTACCACGTCTCTGTAGACCGCTTCGTCGTCGTTGGCTACCACCTCTCTGTAGACCGTTACGTCGTCGTTGGCTACCACCTCTCTGTAGGCCGTTTTGTCGTCGTTGGCTACCACCTCTCTGTAGGCCGGTTTGTCATCGTTGGCTACCACCTCTCTGTAGGCCGCTTCCTCGTCGTTGGCTACCACCTCTCTGTAGACCCTTTCGTCGTCGTTGGCTACCACCTCTCTGTAGACCGTTTCGTCGTTGTTGGCTACCACCTCTCTGTAGACCGCTTCGTCGTCGTTGGCTACCACCTCTCTGTAGACCGTTTCGTCGTCGTTGGCTACCACCTCTCTGTAGGCCGTTTCGTCGTCGTTGGCTACCACCTCTCTGTAGGCCTTTTCGTTGTCGTTGGCTACCACCTCTCTGTAGGCCGCTTCGTCGTCGTTGGCTACCACCTCTCTGTAGGCCGTTTCGTCGATGTTGGCTACCAGCTCTCTGTAGACCGTTTCGTCGTCGTTGGCTACCACCTCTCTGTAGACCGTTTCGTCGTCGTTGGCTACCACCTCTCTGTAGACCGTTTCGTCGTCTTTGGCTACCACCTCTCTGTACACCGTTTCGTCGTCATTGCCTGCCACCTCTCTGTAGGCCGTTTTGTCGTCGTTGGCTACCAACTCTCTGTAGGCCGTTTTGTCGTCGTTGGCTACCACCTCTCTGTAGGCCGTTTCGTCGTCGTTGGCTACCACCTCTCTGTAGACCGTTTCCTCGTCGTTGGCTACCACCTCTCTGTAGACCGTTTCGTCATCGTTGGCTACCACCTCTCTGTAGACCGTTTCGTCGTCGTTGGCTACCACCTCTCTGTAGACCGTTTCGTCGTCTTTGGCTACCACCTCTCTGTAGACCGTTTCGTCGTCGTTGGCTACCACCTCTCTGTAGACCGTTTCGTCGTCGTTGGCTACCACCTCTCTGTAGACCGTTTCGTCGTCGTTGGCTACCACGTCTCTGTAGGCCGTTTCCTCGTCGTTGGCTACCTCCTCTCTGTAGACGTTTCGTCGTCGTTGGCTACCACCTCTCTGTAGGCCGTTTCGTCGTCGTTGGCTACCACCTCTCTGTAGGCCGTTTCGTCGTCATTGGCTACCACCTCTCTGTAGGCCGTTTTGTCGTCGTTGGCTACCACCTCTCTGTAGGCCGTTTCGTCGATGTTGGCTACCAGCTCTCTGTACACCGTTTCGTCGTCATTGCCTGCCACCTCTCTGTAGGCCGTTTTGTCGTCGTTGGCTACCAACTCTCTGTAGGCCGTTTTGTCGTCGTTGGCTACCACCTCTCTGTAGGCCGTTTCGTCGTCGTTGGCTACCACCTCTCTGTAGACCGTTTCCTCGTCGTTGGCTACCACCTCTCTGTAGACCGTTTCGTCGTCGTTGGCTACCACCTCTCTGTAGGCCGTTTCGTCGTCGTTGGCTACCACCTCTCTGTAGGCCGTTTCGTCGTCGTTGGCTACCACCTCTCTGTAGGCCGTTTCGTCGTCGTTGGCTACCACCTCTCTGTAGGCCGTTTCGTCGTCGTTGGCTACCACCTCTCTGTAGACCGTTTCGTCGTCGTTGGCTACCACCTCTCTGTAGACCGTTTCGTCGTCGTTGGCTACCACCTCTCTGTAGACCGTTTCGTCGTCTTTGGCTACCACCTCTCTGTAGACCGTTTCGTCGTCGTTGGCTACCACCTCTCTGTAGACCGTTTCGTCGTCGTTGGCTACCACCTCTCTGTAGACCGTTTCGTCGTCGTTGGCTACCACGTCTCTGTAGGCCGTTTCCTCGTCGTTGGCTACCTCATCTCTGTAGACGTTTCGTCGTCGTTGGCTACCACCTCTCTGTAGACCGTTTTGTCGTTGTTGGCTACCAACTCTCTGTAGGCCGTTTTGTCGTCGTTGGCTACCACCTCTCTGTAGGCCGTTTCGTCGTCGTTGGCTACCACCTCTCTGTAGACCGTTTCCTCGTCGTTGGCTACCACCTCTCTGTAGACCGTTTCGTCGTCGTTGGCTACCACCTCTCTGTAGGCCGTTTCGTCGTCGTTGGCTACCACCTCTCTGTAGGCCGTTTCGTCGTCGTTGGCTACCACCTCTCTGTAGGCCGTTTCGTCGTCGTTGGCTACCACCTCTCTGTAGGCCGTTTCGTCGTCGTTGGCTACCACCTCTCTGTAGACCGTTTCGTCATCGTTGGCTACCACCTCTCTGTAGACCGTTTCGTCGTCGTTGGCTACCACCTCTCTGTAGACCGTTTCGTCGTCTTTGGCTACCACCTCTCTGTAGACCGTTTCGTCGTCGTTGGCTACCACCTCTCTGTAGACCGTTTCGTCGTCGTTGGCTACCACCTCTCTGTAGACCGTTTCGTCGTCGTTGGCTACCACGTCTCTGTAGGCCGTTTCCTCGTCGTTGGCTACCTCATCTCTGTAGACGTTTCGTCGTCGTTGGCTACCACCTCTCTGTAGACCGTTTTGTCGTCGTTGGCTGCCACCTCTCTGTAGACCGTTTCGTCGTCATTGGCTACCACCTCTCTGTAGACCGTTTCGTCGTCGTTGGCTACCACCTCTCTGTAGACCGTTTTGTCGTCGTTGGCTACCACCTCTCTGTAAACCGTTTCGTCGTCGTTGGCTACCACGTCTCTGTAGACCGCTTCGTCGTCGTTGGCTACCACCTCTCTGTAGACCGTTACGTCGTCGTTGGCTACCACCTCTCTGTAGGCCGTTTTGTCGTCGTTGGCTACCACCTCTCTGTAGGCCGGTTTGTCATCGTTGGCTACCACCTCTCTGTAGGCCGCTTCCTCGTCGTTGGCTACCACCTCTCTGTAGACCCTTTCGTCGTCGTTGGCTACCACCTCTCTGTAGACCGTTTCGTCGTCGTTGGCTACCACCTCTCTGTAGACCGCTTCGTCGTCGTTGGCTACCACCTCTCTGTAGACCGTTTCGTCGTCGTTGGCTACCACCTCTCTGTAGGCCGTTTCGTCGTCGTTGGCTACCACCTCTCTGTAGGCCTTTTCGTTGTCGTTGGCTACCACCTCTCTGTAGGCCGCTTCGTCGTCGTTGGCTACCACCTCTCTGTAGGCCGTTTCGTCGATGTTGGCTACCAGCTCTCTGTAGACCGTTTCGTCGTCGTTGGCTACCACCTCTCTGTAGACCGTTTCGTCGTCGTTGGCTACCACCTCTCTGTAGACCGTTTCGTCGTCTTTGGCTACCACCTCTCTGTACACCGTTTCGTCGTCATTGCCTGCCACCTCTCTGTAGGCCGTTTTGTCGTCGTTGGCTACCAACTCTCTGTAGGCCGTTTTGTCGTCGTTGGCTACCACCTCTCTGTAGGCCGTTTCGTCGTCGTTGGCTACCACCTCTCTGTAGACCGTTTCCTCGTCGTTGGCTACCACCTCTCTGTAGACCGTTTCGTCATCGTTGGCTACCACCTCTCTGTAGACCGTTTCGTCGTCGTTGGCTACCACCTCTCTGTAGACCGTTTCGTCGTCTTTGGCTACCACCTCTCTGTAGACCGTTTCGTCGTCGTTGGCTACCACCTCTCTGTAGACCGTTTCGTCGTCGTTGGCTACCACCTCTCTGTAGACCGTTTCGTCGTCGTTGGCTACCACGTCTCTGTAGGCCGTTTCCTCGTCGTTGGCTACCTCCTCTCCGTAGACGTTTCGTCGTCGTTGGCTACCACCTCTCTGTAGGCCGTTTCGTCGTCGTTGGCTACCACCTCTCTGTAGGCCGTTTCGTCGTCATTGGCTACCACCTCTCTGTAGGCCGTTTTGTCGTCGTTGGCTACCACCTCTCTGTAGGCCGTTTCGTCGATGTTGGCTACCAGCTCTCTGTACACCGTTTCGTCGTCATTGCCTGCCACCTCTCTGTAGGCCGTTTTGTCGTCGTTGGCTACCAACTCTCTGTAGGCCGTTTTGTCGTCGTTGGCTACCACCTCTCTGTAGGCCGTTTCGTCGTCGTTGGCTACCACCTCTCTGTAGACCGTTTCCTCGTCGTTGGCTACCACCTCTCTGTAGACCGTTTCGTCGTCGTTGGCTACCACCTCTCTGTAGGCCGTTTCGTCGTCGTTGGCTACCACCTCTCTGTAGGCCGTTTCGTCGTCGTTGGCTACCACCTCTCTGTAGGCCGTTTCGTCGTCGTTGGCTACCACCTCTCTGTAGACCGTTTCGTCATCGTTGGCTACCACCTCTCTGTAGACCGTTTCGTCGTCGTTGGCTACCACCTCTCTGTAGACCGTTTCGTCGTCTTTGGCTACCACCTCTCTGTAGACCGTTTCGTCGTCGTTGGCTACCACCTCTCTGTAGACCGTTTCGTCGTCGTTGGCTACCACCTCTCTGTAGACCGTTTCGTCGTCGTTGGCTACCACGTCTCTGTAGGCCGTTTCCTCGTCGTTGGCTACCTCCTCTCTGTAGACGTTTCGTCGTCGTTGGCTACCACCTCTCTGTAGGCCGTTTCGTCGTCGTTGGCTACCACCTCTCTGTAGGCCGTTTCGTCGTCATTGGCTACCACCTCTCTGTAGGCCGTTTTGTCGTCGTTGGCTACCACCTCTCTGTAGGCCGTTTTGTCGTCGTTGGCTACCACCTCTCTGTAGGCTGTTTCGTCGTCGTTGGCTACCACCTCTCTGTAGACCGTTTCGTCATCGTTGGCTACCACCTCTCTGTAGAACGTTTCGTCGTCGTTGGCTACCACCTCTCTGTAGACCGTTTCGTCGTCTTTGGCTACCATCTCTCTGTAGACCGTTTCGTCGTCGTTGGCTACCACCTCTCTGTAGACCGTTTCGTCGTCGTTGGCTACCACCTCTCTGTAGGCCTTTTCGTCGTCGTTGGCTACCACCTCTCTGTAGGCAGTTTCGTCATCGTTGGCTACCACCTCTCTGTAGGCCGCTTCGTCGTCGTTGGCTACCACCTCTCTGTAGGCCGTTTTGTCGTCGTTGGCTACCACCTCTCTGTAGGCCGTTTCGTCGTCGTTGGCTTCCACCTCTCTGTAGGCCGTTTCGTCGTCGTTGGCTACCACCTCTCTGTAGACCGTTTCCTTGTCGTTGGCTACCACCTCTCTGTAGACCGTTTTGTCGTCGTTGGCTACCACCTCTCTGTAGACCGTTTCGTCGTCATTGGCTACCACCTCTCTGTAGACCGTTTCGTCGTCGTTGGCTACCACCTCTCTGTAGACCGTTTTGTCGTCGTTGGCTACCACCTCTATGTAGGCCGCTTCCTCGTCGTTGGCTACCACCTCCCTGTAGGCCGTTTCGTCGTCGTTGGCTACCACCTCTCTGTAGGCCGCTTCCTCGTCGTTGGCTACCACCTCTCTGTAGACAGTTTTGTCGTCATTGGCTACCACCTCCCTGTAGGCCGCTTCCTCGTCGTTGGCTACCACCTCTCTGTAGGCCGCTTCCTCGTCGTTGGCTACCACCTCTCTGTAGACCGTTACATCGTCGTTGGCTACCACCTCTCTGTAGACCGTTTTGTCGTCGTTGGCTGCCACCTCTCTATAGACCGTTTCGTCGTCATTGGCTACCACCTCTCTGTAGACCGTTTCGTCGTCGTTGGCTACCACCTCTCTGTAGACCGTTTTGTCGTCGTTGGCTACCACCTCTCTGTAGGCCGCTTCCTCGTCGTTGGCTACCACCTCTCTGTAGGCCGTTTCGTCGTCGTTGGCTACCACCTCTCTGTAGGCCGCTTCCTCGTCGTTGGCTACCACCTCTCTGTAAACCGTTTCGTCGTCGTTGGCTACCACGTCTCTGTAGACCGCTTCGTCGTCGTTGGCTACCACCTCTCTGTAGACCGTTACGTCGTCGTTGGCTACCACCTCTCTGTAGACCGTTTCGTCGTCGTTGGCTACCACGTCTCTGTAGGCCGTTTCCTCGTCGTTGGCTACCACCTCTCTGTAGACCGTTTCGTCGTCGTTGGCTACCACCTCTCTGTAGGCCGTTTCGTCGTCGTTGGCTACCACCTCTCTGTAGGCCGTTTCGTCGTCGTTGGCTACCACCTCTCTGTAGGCCGTTTCGTCGTCGTTGGCTACCACCTCTCTGTAGGCCGTTTTGTCGTCGTTGGCTACCACCTCTCTGTAGGCCGTTTCGTCGTCGTTGGCTACCACCTCTCTGTAGACCGTTTCGTCATTGTTGGCTACCACCTCTCTGTAGACCGTTTCGTCGTCGTTGGCTACCACCTCTCTGTAGACCGTTTTGTCGTCGTTGGCTACCACCTCTCTGTAGGCCGCTTCCTCGTCGTTGGCTACCACCTCTCTGTAGGCCGTTTCGTCGTCGTTGGCTACCACCTCTCTGTAGACCGTTTCGTCATTGTTGGCTACCACCTCTCTGTAGACCGTTTCGTCGTCGTTGGCTACCACCTCTCTGTAGACCGTTTTGTCGTCGTTGGCTACCACCTCTCTGTAGGCCGCTTCCTCGTCGTTGGCTACCACCTCTCTGTAGGCCGTTTCGTCGTCGTTGGCTACCACCTCTCTGTAGACCGTTTCGTCATTGTTGGCTACCACCTCTCTGTAGACCGTTTCGTCGTCGTTGGCTACCACCTCTCTGTAGACCGTTTTGTCGTCGTTGGCTACCACCTCTCTGTAGGCCGCTTCCTCGTCGTTGGCTACCACCTCTCTGTAAACCGTTTCGTCGTCGTTGGCTACCACGTCTCTGTAGACCGCTTCGTCGTCGTTGGCTACCACCTCTCTGTAGACCGTTACGTCGTCGTTGGCTACCACCTCTCTGTAGGCCGTTTTGTCGTCGTTGGCTACCACCTCTCTGTAGACCGTTTTGTCGTCGTTGGCTACCACCTCTCTGTAGGCCGCTTCCTCGTCGTTGGCTACCACCTCTCTGTAGGCCGTTTCATCTTCGTTGGCTACCACCTCTCTGTAGGCCGCTTCCTCGTCGTTGGCTACCACCTCTCTGTAGACCGTTTCGTCGTCGTTGGCTACCACCTCTCTGTAGACCGCTTTGTCGTCGTTGGCTACCACCTCTCTGTAGACCGTTACGTCGTCGTTGGCTACCACCTCTCTGTAGGCCGTTTTGTCATCGTTGGCTACCACCTCTCTGTAGGCCGTTTTGTCGTCGTTGGCTACCACCTCTCTGTAGGCCGTTTCGTCGTCGTTGGCTACCACCTCTCTGTAGACAGTTTCGTCGTCGTTGGCTACCACCTCTCTGTAGACCGTTTCGTCGTCGTTGGCTACCACGTCTCTGTAGGCCGTTTCCTCGTCGTTGGCTACCACCTCTCTGTAGACCGTTTCGTCGTCGTTGGCTACCACCTCTCTGTAGGCCGTTTCGTCGTCGTTGGCTACCACCTCTCTGTAGGCCGTTTCGTCGTCGTTGGCTACCACCTCTCTGTAGGCCGTTTCGTCGTCGTTGGCTACCACCTCTCTGTAGGCCGTTTTGTCGTCGTTGGCTACCACCTCTCTGTAGGCCGTTTCGTCGTCGTTGGCTACCACCTCTCTGTAGACCGTTTCGTCATTGTTGGCTACCACCTCTCTGTAGACCGTTTCGTCGTCGTTGGCTACCACCTCTCTGTAGACCGTTTCGTCGTCTTTGGCTACCATCTCTCTGTAGACCGTTTCGTCGTCGTTGGCTACCACCTCTCTGTAGACCGTTTCGTCGTCGTTGGCTACCACCTCTCTGTAGGCCTTTTCGTCGTCGTTGGCTACCACCTCTCTGTAGGCAGTTTCGTCGTCGTTGGCTACCACCTCTCTGTAGGCCGCTTCGTCGTCGTTGGCTACCACCTCTCTGTAGGCCGTTTTGTCGTCGTTGGCTACCACCTCTCTGTAGGCCGCTTCGTCGTCGTTGGCTTCCACCTCTCTGTAGACCGTTTCGTCGTCGTTGGCTACCACCTCTCTGTAGACCGTTTCGTCGTCGTTGGCTACCACCTCTCTGTAGGCCGTTTTGTCGTCGTTGGCTACCACCTCTCTGTAGGCCGTTTCCTCGTCGTCGGCTACCACCTCTCTGTATGCCGTTTCGTCGTCGTTGGCTTCCATCTCTCTGTAGACCGTTTCGTCGTCGTTGGCTACCACCTCTCTGTAGACCGTTTCGTCGTCGTTGGCTACCACCTCTCTGTAGGCCGTTTTGTCGTCGTTGGCTACCACCTCTCTGTAGGCCGCTTCCTCGTCGTCGGCTACCACCTCTCTGTAGGCCGTTTCGTCGTCGTTGGCTACCACCTCTCTGTAGACCGTTTTGTCGTCGTTGGCTACCACCTCTCTGTAGGCCGCTTCCTCGTCGTTGGCTACCACCTCTCTGTAGGCCGTTTCGTCGTCGTTGGCTACCACCTCTCTGTAGGCCGCTTCCTCGTCGTTGGCTACCACCTCTCTGTAGACCGTTTCGTCGTCGTTGGCTACCACCTCTCTGTAGGCCGTTTCGTCGTCGTTGGCTACCACCTCTCTGTAGGCCGTTTTGTCGTCGTTGGCTACCACCTCTCTGTAGACCGTTACGTCGTCGTTGGCTACCACCTCTCTGTAGGCCGTTTTGTCGTCGTTGGCTACCACCTCTCTGTAGACCGTTTCGTCGTCGTTGGCTACCACCTCTCTGTAGACCGTTTTGTCGTCGTTGGCTACCACCTCTCTGTAGACCGTTTCGTCGTCGTTGGCTACCACCTCTCTGTAGACCGTTTCGTCGTCATTGGCTACCACCTCTCTGTAGGCCGTTTCGTCGTCGTTGGCTACCACCTCTCTGTAGACCGTTTCCTCGTCGTTGGCTACCACCTCTCTGTAGACCGTTTTGTCGTCGATGGCTACCACCTCTCTGTAGACCGTTTCGTCGTCATTGGCTACCACCTCTCTGTAGACCGTTTCGTCATCGTTGGCTACCACCTCTCTGTAGACCGTTTTGTCGTCGTTGGCTACCACCTCTATGTAGGCCGCTTCCTCGTCGTTGGCTACCACCTCTCTGTAGGCCGTTTCGTCGTCGTTGGCTACCACCTCTCTGTAGGCCGCTTCCTCGTCGTTGGCTACCACCTCTCTGTAGACAGTTTTGTCGTCGTTGGCTACCACCTCTCTGTAGGCCTCTTCCTCGTCGTTGGCTACCACCTCTCTGTAGACCGTTACGTCGTCGTTGGCTACCACCTCTCTGTAGGCCGTTTTGTCGTCGTTGGCTACCACCTCTCTGTAGACCGTTTCGTCGTCATTGGCTACCACCTCTCTGTAGACCGTTTCGTCGTCGTTGGCTACCACCTCTCTGTAGACCGTTTTGTCGTAGTTGGCTACCACCTCTCTGTAGGCCGCTTCCTCGTCGTTGGCTACCAGCTCTCTGTAGGTCGTTTCGTCGTCGTTGGCTACCACCTCTCTGTAGGCCGCTTCCTCGTCGTTGGCTACCACCTCTCTGTAAACCGTTTCGTCGTCATTGGCTACCACCTCTCTGTAGACCGTTTTGTCGTCGTTGGCTACCACCTCTCTGTAGACCGTTTCGTCGTCGTTGGCTACCACCTCTATGTAGGCCGCTTCCTCGTCGTTGGCTACCACCTCTCTGTAGGCCGTTTCGTCGTCGTTGGCTACCACCTCTCTGTAGGCCGCTTCCTCGTCGTTGGCTACCACCTCTCTGTAGACCGTTTCGTCGTCGTTGGCTACCACCTCTCTGTAGGCCGTTTCGTCGTCGTCGTTGGCTACCACCTCTCTGTAGGCCGTTTCGTCGTCGTTGGCTACCACCTCTCTGTAGGCCGTTTCGTCGTCGTTGTCTACCACCTCTCTGTAGGCCGTTTCGTCGCCGTTGGCTACTATCTCTCTGTAGACCGTTTCGTCGTCGTTGGCTACCACCTCTCTGTAGACCGTTTCGTCGTCGTTGGCTACCACCTCTCTGTAGACCGTTTCGTCGTCGTTGGCTACTATCTCTCTGTAGACCGTTTCGTTGTCGTTGGCTACCACCTCTCTGTAGGCCGTTTCGTCGTCGTTGGCTACCACCTCTCTGTAGGCCGTTTCGTCGTCGTTGTCTACCACCTCTCTGTAGGCCGTTTCGTCGTCGTTGGCTACCACCTCTCTGTAGGCCGTTTCATCGTCGTTGGCTACCACCTCTCTGTAGGCCGTTTCGTCGTCGTTGGCTACCACCTCTCTGTAGGCCGCTTCCTCGTCGTTGGCTACCACCTCTCTGTAAACCGTTTCGTCTTCATTGGCTACCACCTCTCTGTAGACCGTTTTGTCGTCGTTGGCTACCACCTCTCTGTAGACCGTTTCGTCGTCGTTGGCTACCACCTCTATGTAGGCCGCTTCCTCGTCGTTGGCTACCACCTCTCTGTAGGCCGTTTCGTCGTCGTTGGCTACCACCTCTCTGTAGGCCGCTTCCTCGTCGTTGGCTACCACCTCTCTGTAGACCGTTTCGTCGTCGTTGGCTACCACCTCTCTGTAGGCCGTTTCGTCGTCGTCGTTGGCTACCACCTCTCTGTAGGCCGTTTCGTCGTCGTTGGCTACCACCTCTCTGTAGGCCGTTTCGTCGTCGTTGGCTACCAACTCTCTGTAGGCCGTTTCGTCGTCGTTGGCTACCACCTCTCTGTAGGCCGTTTCGTCGTCGTTGGCTACCACCTCTCTGTAGACCGTTTCGTCGTCGTTGGCTACCACCTCTCTGTAGACCGTTTCGTCGTCGTTGGCTACCACCTCTCTGTAGACCGTTTCGTCGTCGTTGGCTACCACCTCTCTGTAGACCGTTTCGTCGTCGTTGGCTACTATCTCTCTGTAGACCGTTTCGTCGTCGTTGGCTACCACCTCTCTGTAGACCGTTTCGTCGTCGTTGGCTACCACCTCTCTGTAGGCCGTTTTGTCGTCGTTGGCTACCACCTCTCTGTAGGCCGTTTCCTCGTCGTCGGCTACCACCTCTCTGTATGCCGTTTCGTCGTCGTTGGCTTCCATCTCTCTGTAGACCGTTTCGTCGTCGTTGGCTACCACCTCTCTGTAGACCGTTTCGTCGTCGTTGGCTACCACCTCTCTGTAGGCCGTTTTGTCGTCGTTGGCTACCACCTCTCTGTAGGCCGCTTCCTCGTCGTCGGCTACCACCTCTCTGTAGGCCGTTTCGTCGTCGTTGGCTACCACCTCTCTGTAGACCGTTTTGTCGTCGTTGGCTACCACCTCTCTGTAGGCCGCTTCCTCGTCGTTGGCTACCACCTCTCTGTAGGCCGTTTCGTCGTCGTTGGCTACCACCTCTCTGTAGGCCGCTTCCTCGTCGTTGGCTACCACCTCTCTGTAGACCGTTTCGTCGTCGTTGGCTACCACCTCTCTGTAGGCCGTTTCGTCGTCGTTGGCTACCACCTCTCTGTAGGCCGTTTTGTCGTCGTTGGCTACCACCTCTCTGTAGACCGTTACGTCGTCGTTGGCTACCACCTCTCTGTAGGCCGTTTTGTCGTCGTTGGCTACCACCTCTCTGTAGACCGTTTCGTCGTCGTTGGCTACCACCTCTCTGTAGACCGTTTTGTCGTCGTTGGCTACCACCTCTCTGTAGACCGTTTCGTCGTCGTTGGCTACCACCTCTCTGTAGACCGTTTCGTCGTCATTGGCTACCACCTCTCTGTAGGCCGTTTCGTCGTCGTTGGCTACCACCTCTCTGTAGACCGTTTCCTCGTCGTTGGCTACCACCTCTCTGTAGACCGTTTTGTCGTCGATGGCTACCACCTCTCTGTAGACCGTTTCGTCGTCATTGGCTACCACCTCTCTGTAGACCGTTTCGTCATCGTTGGCTACCACCTCTCTGTAGACCGTTTTGTCGTCGTTGGCTACCACCTCTATGTAGGCCGCTTCCTCGTCGTTGGCTACCACCTCTCTGTAGGCCGTTTCGTCGTCGTTGGCTACCACCTCTCTGTAGGCCGCTTCCTCGTCGTTGGCTACCACCTCTCTGTAGACAGTTTTGTCGTCGTTGGCTACCACCTCTCTGTAGGCCTCTTCCTCGTCGTTGGCTACCACCTCTCTGTAGACCGTTACGTCGTCGTTGGCTACCACCTCTCTGTAGGCCGTTTTGTCGTCGTTGGCTACCACCTCTCTGTAGACCGTTTCGTCGTCATTGGCTACCACCTCTCTGTAGACCGTTTCGTCGTCGTTGGCTACCACCTCTCTGTAGACCGTTTTGTCGTAGTTGGCTACCACCTCTCTGTAGGCCGCTTCCTCGTCGTTGGCTACCAGCTCTCTGTAGGTCGTTTCGTCGTCGTTGGCTACCACCTCTCTGTAGGCCGCTTCCTCGTCGTTGGCTACCACCTCTCTGTAAACCGTTTCGTCGTCATTGGCTACCACCTCTCTGTAGACCGTTTTGTCGTCGTTGGCTACCACCTCTCTGTAGACCGTTTCGTCGTCGTTGGCTACCACCTCTATGTAGGCCGCTTCCTCGTCGTTGGCTACCACCTCTCTGTAGGCCGTTTCGTCGTCGTTGGCTACCACCTCTCTGTAGGCCGCTTCCTCGTCGTTGGCTACCACCTCTCTGTAGACCGTTTCGTCGTCGTTGGCTACCACCTCTCTGTAGGCCGTTTCGTCGTCGTCGTTGGCTACCACCTCTCTGTAGGCCGTTTCGTCGTCGTTGGCTACCACCTCTCTGTAGGCCGTTTCGTCGTCGTTGTCTACCACCTCTCTGTAGGCCGTTTCGTCGCCGTTGGCTACTATCTCTCTGTAGACCGTTTCGTCGTCGTTGGCTACCACCTCTCTGTAGACCGTTTCGTCGTCGTTGGCTACCACCTCTCTGTAGACCGTTTCGTCGTCGTTGGCTACTATCTCTCTGTAGACCGTTTCGTTGTCGTTGGCTACCACCTCTCTGTAGGCCGTTTCGTCGTCGTTGGCTACCACCTCTCTGTAGGCCGTTTCGTCGTCGTTGTCTACCACCTCTCTGTAGGCCGTTTCGTCGTCGTTGGCTACCACCTCTCTGTAGGCCGTTTCATCGTCGTTGGCTACCACCTCTCTGTAGGCCGTTTCGTCGTCGTTGGCTACCACCTCTCTGTAGGCCGCTTCCTCGTCGTTGGCTACCACCTCTCTGTAAACCGTTTCGTCTTCATTGGCTACCACCTCTCTGTAGACCGTTTTGTCGTCGTTGGCTACCACCTCTCTGTAGACCGTTTCGTCGTCGTTGGCTACCACCTCTATGTAGGCCGCTTCCTCGTCGTTGGCTACCACCTCTCTGTAGGCCGTTTCGTCGTCGTTGGCTACCACCTCTCTGTAGGCCGCTTCCTCGTCGTTGGCTACCACCTCTCTGTAGACCGTTTCGTCGTCGTTGGCTACCACCTCTCTGTAGGCCGTTTCGTCGTCGTCGTTGGCTACCACCTCTCTGTAGGCCGTTTCGTCGTCGTTGGCTACCACCTCTCTGTAGGCCGTTTCGTCGTCGTTGGCTACCAACTCTCTGTAGGCCGTTTCGTCGTCGTTGGCTACCACCTCTCTGTAGGCCGTTTCGTCGTCGTTGGCTACCACCTCTCTGTAGACCGTTTCGTCGTCGTTGGCTACCACCTCTCTGTAGACCGTTTCGTCGTCGTTGGCTACCACCTCTCTGTAGACCGTTTCGTCGTCGTTGGCTACCACCTCTCTGTAGACCGTTTCGTCGTCGTTGGCTACTATCTCTCTGTAGACCGTTTCGTCGTCGTTGGCTACCACCTCTCTGTAGACCGTTTCGTCGTCGTTGGCTACCACCTCTCTGTAGGCCGTTTCGTCGTCGTTGGCTACCACCTCTCTGTAGACCGTTTTGTTGTCGTTGGCTACCACCTCTCTGTAGGCCGTTTCGTCGTCGTTGGCTACCACCTCTCTGTAGGCCGTTTTGTCATCGTTTTCTACCACCTCTCTGTAGGCCGCTTCGTCGTCGTTGGCTACCACCTATCTGTGGGCCGTTTTGTCGTCGTTGGCTACCACCTCTCTGTAGACCGTTTCGTCGTCATTGGCTACCACCTCTCTGTAGACCGTTTCGTCGTCGTTGGCTACCACCTCTCTGTAGGCCGTTTTGTCGTCGTTGGCTACCACCTCTCTGTTGGCCGTTTCGTCGTCATTGGCTACCACCTCTCTGTAGGCCGTTTTGTCGTCGTTGGCTACCACCTCTCTGTAGGCCGCTTCGTCGTCGTTGGCTACCACCTCTCTGTAGGCCGTTTTGTCGTCGTTGGCTACCACCTCTCTGTAGGCCGTTTCGTCGTCGTTGGCTACCACCTCTCTGTAGGCCGTTTTGTCGTCGTTGGCTACCACCTCTCTGTAGGCCGCTTCGTCGTCGTTGGCTACCACCTATCTGTGGGCCGTTTTGTCGTCGTTGGCTACCACCTCTCTGTAGGCCGTTTTGTCGTCGTTGGCTACCACCTCTCTGTAGGCCGTTTCGTCGTCATTGGCTACCACCTCTCTGTAGACCGTTTCCTCGTTGTTGGCTACCACCTCTCTGTAGACCGTTTCGTCGTCGTTGGCTACCACGTCTCTGTAGGCCGTTTCCTCGTCTGCTACCACCTCTCTGTAGATCGTTTCGTCGTCGTTGGCTACCACCTCTCTGTAGGCCGTTTCGTCGTCGTTTTATTACCACCTCTCTGTAGGCCGTTTCGTCGTCGTTGGCTACCACCTCTCTGTAGACCGTTTTGTCGTCGTTGGCTACCACCTCTCTGTAGGTCGCTTCCTCGTCGTTGGCTACCACCTCTCTGTAGACAGTTTTGTCGTCATTGGCTACCACCTCTCTGTAGGCCGCTTCCTCGTCGTTGGCTACCACCTCTCTGTAGGCCGTTTTGTCGTCGTTGGCTACCACCTCTCTGTAGACCGTTTCGTCGTCATTGGCTACCACCTCTCTGTAGACCGTTTCGTCGTCGTTGGCTACCACCTCTCTGTAGACCGTTTCGTCGTAGTTGGCTACCACCTCTCTGTAGGCCGTTTCGTCGTCGTTGGCTACTATCTCTCTGTAGACCGTTTCGTCGTCGTTGGCTACCACCTCTCTGTAGACCGTTTCGTCGTCGTTGGCTACCACCTCTCTGTAGACCGTTTCGTCGTCGTTGGCTACTATCTCTCTGTAGACCGTTTCGTCGTCGTTGGCTACCACCTCTCTGTAGACCGTTTCGTCGTCGTTGGCTACCACCTCTCTGTAGGCCGTTTCGTCGTCGTTGGCTACCACCTCTCTGTAGGCCTTTTCGTCGTCGTTGGCTACCACCTCTCTGTAGGCCGTTTCGTCGTCGTTGGCTACCACCTCTCTGTAGGCCGCTTCCTCGTCGTTGGCTACCACCTCTCTGTAAACCGTTTCGTCGTCATTGGCTACCACCTCTCTGTAGACCGTTTTGTCGTCGTTGGCTACCACCTCTCTGTAGACCGTTTCGTCGTCGTTGGCTACCACCTCTATGTAGGCCGCTTCCTCGTCGTTGGCTAACCACCTCTCTGTAGGCCGTTTCGTCGTCGTTGGCTACCACCTCTCTGTAGGCCGCTTCCTCGTCGTTGGCTACCACCTCTCTGTAGACCGTTTCGTCGTCGTTGGCTACCACCTCTCTGTAGGCCGTTTCGTCGTCGTCGTTGGCTACCACCTCTCTGTAGGCCGTTTCGTCGTCGTTGGCTACCACCTCTCTGTAGGCCGTTTCGTCGTCGTTGGCTACCAACTCTCTGTAGGCCGTTTCGTCGTCGTTGGCTACCACCTCTCTGTAGACCGTTTCGTCGTCGTTGGCTACCACCTCTCTGTAGACCATTTCGTCGTCGTTGGCTACCACCTCTCTGTAGACCGTTTCGTCGTCGTTGGCTACCACCTCTCTGTAGACCGTTTCGTCGTCGTTGGCTACTATCTCTCTGTAGACCGTTTCGTCGTCGTTGGCTACCACCTCTCTGTAGACCGTTTCGTCGTCGTTGGCTACCACCTCTCTGTAGGCCGTTTCGTCGTCGTTGGCTACCACCTCTCTGTAGACCGTTTTGTTGTCGTTGGCTACCACCTCTCTGTAGGCCGTTTCGTCGTCGTTGGCTACCACCTCTCTGTAGGCCGTTTTGTCGTCGTTGGCTACCACCTCTCTGTAGGCCGCTTCGTCGTCGTTGGCTACCACCTATCTGTGGGCCGTTTTGTCGTCGTTGGCTACCACCTCTCTGTAGACCGTTTCGTCGTCATTGGCTACCACCTCTCTGTAGACCGTTTCGTCGTCGTTGGCTACCACCTCTCTGTAGGCCGTTTTGTCGTCGTTGGCTACCACCTCTCTGTAGGCCGTTTTGTCGTCGTTGGCTACCACCTCTCTGTAGGCCGTTTCGTCGTCATTGGCTACCACCTCTCTGTAGGCCGTTTTGTCGTCGTTGGCTACCACCTCTCTGTAGGCCGCTTCGTCGTCGTTGGCTACCACCTCTCTGTAGGCCGTTTTGTCGTCGTTGGCTACCACCTCTCTGTAGGCCGTTTCGTCGTCGTTGGCTACCACCTCTCTGTAGGCCGTTTTGTCGTCGTTGGCTACCACCTCTCTGTAGGCCGCTTCGTCGTCGTTGGCTACCACCTATCTGTGGGCCGTTTTGTCGTCGTTGGCTACCACCTCTCTGTAGGCCGTTTTGTCGTCGTTGGCTACCACCTCTCTGTAGGCCGTTTCGTCGTCATTGGCTACCACCTCTCTGTAGACCGTTTCCTCGTCGTTGGCTACCACCTCTCTGTAGACCGTTTCGTCGTCGTTGGCTACCACGTCTCTGTAGGCCGTTTCCTCGTCTGCTACCACCTCTCTGTAGATCGTTTCGTCGTCGTTGGCTACCACCTCTCTGTAGGCCGTTTCGTCGTCATTGGCTACCACCTCTCTGTAGGCCGTTTTGTCGTCGTTGGCTACCACCTCTCTGTAGGCCGCTTCGTCGTCGTTGGCTACCACCTCTCTGTAGGCCGTTTTGTCGTCGTTGGCTACCACCTCTCTGTAGACCGTTTTGTCGTCGTTGGCTACCACCTCTCTGTAGACCGTTTCGTCGTCGTTGGCTACCACCTCTATGTAGGCCGCTTCCTCGTCGTTGGCTACCACCTCTCTGTAGGCCGTTTCGTCGTCGTTGGCTACCACCTCTCTGTAGGCCGCTTCCTCGTCGTTGGCTACCACCTCTCTGTAGACCGTTTCGTCGTCGTTGGCTACCACCTCTCTGTAGGCCGTTTCGTCGTCGTCGTTGGCTACCACCTCTCTGTAGGCCGTTTCGTCGTCGTTGGCTACCACCTCTCTGTAGGCCGTTTCGTCGTCGTTGTCTACCACCTCTCTGTAGGCCGTTTCGTCGCCGTTGGCTACTATCTCTCTGTAGACCGTTTCGTCGTCGTTGGCTACCACCTCTCTGTAGACCGTTTCGTCGTCGTTGGCTACCACCTCTCTGTAGACCGTTTCGTCGTCGTTGGCTACTATCTCTCTGTAGACCGTTTCGTTGTCGTTGGCTACCACCTCTCTGTAGGCCGTTTCGTCGTCGTTGGCTACCACCTCTCTGTAGGCCGTTTCGTCGTCGTTGTCTACCACCTCTCTGTAGGCCGTTTCGTCGTCGTTGGCTACCACCTCTCTGTAGGCCGTTTCATCGTCGTTGGCTACCACCTCTCTGTAGGCCGTTTCGTCGTCGTTGGCTACCACCTCTCTGTAGGCCGCTTCCTCGTCGTTGGCTACCACCTCTCTGTAAACCGTTTCGTCGTCATTGGCTACCACCTCTCTGTAGACCGTTTTGTCGTCGTTGGCTACCACCTCTCTGTAGACCGTTTCGTCGTCGTTGGCTACCACCTCTATGTAGGCCGCTTCCTCGTCGTTGGCTACCACCTCTCTGTAGGCCGTTTCGTCGTCGTTGGCTACCACCTCTCTGTAGGCCGCTTCCTCGTCGTTGGCTACCACCTCTCTGTAGGCCGCTTCCTCGTCGTTGGCTACCACCTCTCTGTAGACCGTTTCGTCGTCGTTGGCTACCACCTCTCTGTAGGCCGTTTCGTCGTCGTCGTTGGCTACCACCTCTCTGTAGGCCGTTTCGTCGTCGTTGGCTACCACCTCTCTGTAGGCCGTTTCGTCGTCGTTGGCTACCAACTCTCTGTAGGCCGTTTCGTCGTCGTTGGCTACCACCTCTCTGTAGACCGTTTTGTCGTCGTTGGCTACCACCTCTCTGTAGACCGTTTCGTCGTCGTTGGCTACCACCTCTATGTAGGCCGCTTCCTCGTCGTTGGCTACCACCTCTCTGTAGGCCGTTTCGTCGTCGTTGGCTACCACCTCTCTGTAGGCCGCTTCCTCGTCGTTGGCTACCACCTCTCTGTAGACCGTTTCGTCGTCGTTGGCTACCACCTCTCTGTAGGCCGTTTCGTCGTCGTCGTTGGCTACCACCTCTCTGTAGGCCGTTTCGTCGTCGTTGGCTACCACCTCTCTGTAGGCCGTTTCGTCGTCGTTGGCTACCAACTCTCTGTAGGCCGTTTCGTCGTCGTTGGCTACCACCTCTCTGTAGGCCGTTTCGTCGTCGTTGGCTACCACCTCTCTGTAGACCGTTTCGTCGTCGTTGGCTACCACCTCTCTGTAGACCGTTTCGTCGTCGTTGGCTACCACCTCTCTGTAGACCGTTTCGTCGTCGTTGGCTACCACCTCTCTGTAGACCGTTTCGTCGTCGTTGGCTACTATCTCTCTGTAGACCGTTTCGTCGTCGTTGGCTACCACCTCTCTGTAGACCGTTTCGTCGTCGTTGGCTACCACCTCTCTGTAGGCCGTTTCGTCGTCGTTGGCTACCACCTCTCTGTAGACCGTTTTGTTGTCGTTGGCTACCACCTCTCTGTAGGCCGTTTCGTCGTCGTTGGCTACCACCTCTCTGTAGGCCGTTTTGTCATCGTTGGCTACCACCTCTCTGTAGGCCGCTTCGTCGTCGTTGGCTACCACCTATCTGTGGGCCGTTTTGTCGTCGTTGGCTACCACCTCTCTGTAGACCGTTTCGTCGTCATTGGCTACCACCTCTCTGTAGACCGTTTCGTCGTCGTTGGCTACCACCTCTCTGTAGGCCGTTTTGTCGTCGTTGGCTACCACCTCTCTGTTGGCCGTTTCGTCGTCATTGGCTACCACCTCTCTGTAGGCCGTTTTGTCGTCGTTGGCTACCACCTCTCTGTAGGCCGCTTCGTCGTCGTTGGCTACCACCTCTCTGTAGGCCGTTTTGTCGTCGTTGGCTACCACCTCTCTGTAGGCCGTTTCGTCGTCGTTGGCTACCACCTCTCTGTAGGCCGTTTTGTCGTCGTTGGCTACCACCTCTCTGTAGGCCGCTTCGTCGTCGTTGGCTACCACCTATCTGTGGGCCGTTTTGTCGTCGTTGGCTACCACCTCTCTGTAGGCCGTTTTGTCGTCGTTGGCTACCACCTCTCTGTAGGCCGTTTCGTCGTCATTGGCTACCACCTCTCTGTAGACCGTTTCCTCGTTGTTGGCTACCACCTCTCTGTAGACCGTTTCGTCGTCGTTGGCTACCACGTCTCTGTAGGCCGTTTCCTCGTCTGCTACCACCTCTCTGTAGATCGTTTCGTCGTCGTTGGCTACCACCTCTCTGTAGGCCGTTTCGTCGTCGTTTTATTACCACCTCTCTGTAGGCCGTTTCGTCGTCGTTGGCTACCACCTCTCTGTAGACCGTTTTGTCGTCGTTGGCTACCACCTCTCTGTAGGTCGCTTCCTCGTCGTTGGCTACCACCTCTCTGTAGACAGTTTTGTCGTCATTGGCTACCACCTCTCTGTAGGCCGCTTCCTCGTCTTTGGCTACCACCTCTCTGTAGGCCGTTTTGTCGTCGTTGGCTACCACCTCTCTGTAGACCGTTTCGTCGTCATTGGCTACCACCTCTCTGTAGACCGTTTCGTCGTCGTTGGCTACCACCTCTCTGTAGACCGTTTCGTCGTAGTTGGCTACCACCTCTCTGTAGGCCGTTTCGTCGTCGTTGGCTACTATCTCTCTGTAGACCGTTTCGTCGTCGTTGGCTACCACCTCTCTGTAGACCGTTTCGTCGTCGTTGGCTACCACCTCTCTGTAGACCGTTTCGTCGTCGTTGGCTACTATCTCTCTGTAGACCGTTTCGTCGTCGTTGGCTACCACCTCTCTGTAGACCGTTTCGTCGTCGTTGGCTACCACCTCTCTGTAGGCCGTTTCGTCGTCGTTGGCTACCACCTCTCTGTAGGCCTTTTCGTCGTCGTTGGCTACCACCTCTCTGTAGGCCGTTTCGTCGTCGTTGGCTACCACCTCTCTGTAGGCCGCTTCCTCGTCGTTGGCTACCACCTCTCTGTAAACCGTTTCGTCGTCATTGGCTACCACCTCTCTGTAGACCGTTTTGTCGTCGTTGGCTACCACCTCTCTGTAGACCGTTTCGTCGTCGTTGGCTACCACCTCTATGTAGGCCGCTTCCTCGTCGTTGGCTAACCACCTCTCTGTAGGCCGTTTCGTCGTCGTTGGCTACCACCTCTCTGTAGGCCGCTTCCTCGTCGTTGGCTACCACCTCTCTGTAGACCGTTTCGTCGTCGTTGGCTACCACCTCTCTGTAGGCCGTTTCGTCGTCGTCGTTGGCTACCACCTCTCTGTAGGCCGTTTCGTCGTCGTTGGCTACCACCTCTCTGTAGGCCGTTTCGTCGTCGTTGGCTACCAACTCTCTGTAGGCCGTTTCGTCGTCGTTGGCTACCACCTCTCTGTAGACCGTTTCGTCGTCGTTGGCTACCACCTCTCTGTAGACCGTTTCGTCGTCGTTGGCTACCACCTCTCTGTAGACCGTTTCGTCGTCGTTGGCTACCACCTCTCTGTAGACCGTTTCGTCGTCGTTGGCTACTATCTCTCTGTAGACCGTTTCGTCGTCGTTGGCTACCACCTCTCTGTAGACCGTTTCGTCGTCGTTGGCTACCACCTCTCTGTAGGCCGTTTCGTCGTCGTTGGCTACCACCTCTCTGTAGACCGTTTTGTTGTCGTTGGCTACCACCTCTCTGTAGGCCGTTTCGTCGTCGTTGGCTACCACCTCTCTGTAGGCCGTTTTGTCGTCGTTGGCTACCACCTCTCTGTAGGCCGCTTCGTCGTCGTTGGCTACCACCTATCTGTGGGCCGTTTTGTCGTCGTTGGCTACCACCTCTCTGTAGACCGTTTCGTCGTCATTGGCTACCACCTCTCTGTAGACCGTTTCGTCGTCGTTGGCTACCACCTCTCTGTAGGCCGTTTTGTCGTCGTTGGCTACCACCTCTCTGTAGGCCGTTTTGTCGTCGTTGGCTACCACCTCTCTGTAGGCCGTTTCGTCGTCATTGGCTACCACCTCTCTGTAGGCCGTTTTGTCGTCGTTGGCTACCACCTCTCTGTAGGCCGCTTCGTCGTCGTTGGCTACCACCTCTCTGTAGGCCGTTTTGTCGTCGTTGGCTACCACCTCTCTGTAGGCCGTTTCGTCGTCGTTGGCTACCACCTCTCTGTAGGCCGTTTTGTCGTCGTTGGCTACCACCTCTCTGTAGGCCGCTTCGTCGTCGTTGGCTACCACCTATCTGTGGGCCGTTTTGTCGTCGTTGGCTACCACCTCTCTGTAGGCCGTTTTGTCGTCGTTGGCTACCACCTCTCTGTAGGCCGTTTCGTCGTCATTGGCTACCACCTCTCTGTAGACCGTTTCCTCGTCGTTGGCTACCACCTCTCTGTAGACCGTTTCGTCGTCGTTGGCTACCACGTCTCTGTAGGCCGTTTCCTCGTCTGCTACCACCTCTCTGTAGATCGTTTCGTCGTCGTTGGCTACCACCTCTCTGTAGGCCGTTTCGTCGTCATTGGCTACCACCTCTCTGTAGGCCGTTTTGTCGTCGTTGGCTACCACCTCTCTGTAGGCCGCTTCGTCGTCGTTGGCTACCACCTCTCTGTAGGCCGTTTTGTCGTCGTTGGCTACCACCTCTCTGTAGGCCGTTTCGTCGTCGTTGGCTACCACCTCTCTGTAGGCCGTTTTGTCGTCGTTGGCTACCACCTCTCTGTAGGCCGCTTCGTCGTCGTTGGCTACCACCTATCTGTGGGCCGTTTTGTCGTCGTTGGCTACCACCTCTCTGTAGGCCGTTTTGTCGTCGTTGGCTACCACCTCTCTGTAGACCGTTTCGTCGTCGTTGGCTACTATCTCTCTGTAGACCGTTTCGTCGTCGTTGGCTACCACCTCTCTGTAGACCGTTTCGTCGTCGTTGGCTACCACCTCTCTGTAGGCCGTTTCGTCGTCGTTGGCTACCACCTCTCTGTAGGCCTTTTCGTCGTCGTTGGCTACCACCTCTCTGTAGGCCGTTTCGTCGTCGTTGGCTACCACCTCTCTGTAGGCCGCTTCCTCGTCGTTGGCTACCACCTCTCTGTAAACCGTTTCGTCGTCATTGGCTACCACCTCTCTGTAGACCGTTTTGTCGTCGTTGGCTACCACCTCTCTGTAGACCGTTTCGTCGTCGTTGGCTACCACCTCTATGTAGGCCGCTTCCTCGTCGTTGGCTAACCACCTCTTTGTAGGCCGTTTCGTCGTCGTTGGCTACCACCTCTCTGTAGGCCGCTTCCTCGTCGTTGGCTACCACCTCTCTGTAGACAGTTTCGTCGTCGTTGGCTACCACCTCTCTGTAGGCCGTTTCGTCGTCGTCGTTGGCTACCACCTCTCTGTAGGCCGTTTCGTCGTCGTTGGCTACCACCTCTCTGTAGGCCGTTTCGTCGTCGTTGGCTACCAACTCTCTGTAGGCCGTTTCGTCGTCGTTGGCTACCACCTCTCTGTAGACCGTTTCGTCGTCGTTGGCTACCACCTCTCTGTAGACCGTTTCGTCGTCGTTGGCTACCACCTCTCTGTAGACCGTTTCGTCGTCGTTGGCTACCACCTCTCTGTAGACCGTTTCGTCGTCGTTGGCTACTATCTCTCTGTAGACCGTTTCGTCGTCGTTGGCTACCACCTCTCTGTAGACCGTTTCGTCGTCGTTGGCTACCACCTCTCTGTAGGCCGTTTCGTCGTCGTTGGCTACCACCTCTCTGTAGACCGTTTTGTTGTCGTTGGCTACCACCTCTCTGTAGGCCGTTTCGTCGTCGTTGGCTACCACCTCTCTGTAGGCCGTTTTGTCGTCGTTGGCTACCACCTCTCTGTAGGCCGCTTCGTCGTCGTTGGCTACCACCTATCTGTGGGCCGTTTTGTCGTCGTTGGCTACCACCTCTCTGTAGACCGTTTCGTCGTCATTGGCTACCACCTCTCTGTAGACCGTTTCGTCGTCGTTGGCTACCACCTCTCTGTAGGCCGTTTTGTCGTCGTTGGCTACCACCTCTCTGTAGGCCGTTTTGTCGTCGTTGGCTACCACCTCTCTGTAGGCCGTTTCGTCGTCATTGGCTACCACCTCTCTGTAGGCCGTTTTGTCGTCGTTGGCTACCACCTCTCTGTAGGCCGCTTCGTCGTCGTTGGCTACCACCTCTCTGTAGGCCGTTTTGTCGTCGTTGGCTACCACCTCTCTGTAGGCCGTTTCGTCGTCGTTGGCTACCACCTCTCTGTAGGCCGTTTTGTCGTCGTTGGCTACCACCTCTCTGTAGGCCGCTTCGTCGTCGTTGGCTACCACCTATCTGTGGGCCGTTTTGTCGTCGTTGGCTACCACCTCTCTGTAGGCCGTTTTGTCGTCGTTGGCTACCACCTCTCTGTAGGCCGTTTCGTCGTCATTGGCTACCACCTCTCTGTAGACCGTTTCCTCGTCGTTGGCTACCACCTCTCTGTAGACCGTTTCGTCGTCGTTGGCTACCACGTCTCTGTAGGCCGTTTCCTCGTCTGCTACCACCTCTCTGTAGATCGTTTCGTCGTCGTTGGCTACCACCTCTCTGTAGGCCGTTTCGTCGTCGTTTTATTACCACCTCTCTGTAGGCCGTTTCGTCGTCGTTGGCTACCACCTCTCTGTAGACCGTTTTGTCGTCGTTGGCTACCACCTCTCTGTAGGTCGCTTCCTCGTCGTTGGCTACCACCTCTCTGTAGACAGTTTTGTCGTCATTGGCTACCACCTCTCTGTAGGCCGCTTCCTCGTCGTTGGCTACCACCTCTCTGTAGGCCGTTTTGTCGTCGTTGGCTACCACCTCTCTGTAGACCGTTTCGTCGTCATTGGCTACCACCTCTCTGTAGACCGTTTCGTCGTCGTTGGCTACCACCTCTCTGTAGACCGTTTCGTCGTAGTTGGCTACCACCTCTCTGTAGGCCGTTTCGTCGTCGTTGGCTACTATCTCTCTGTAGACCGTTTCGTCGTCGTTGGCTACCACCTCTCTGTAGACCGTTTCGTCGTCGTTGGCTACCACCTCTCTGTAGACCGTTTCGTCGTCGTTGGCTACTATCTCTCTGTAGACCGTTTCGTCGTCGTTGGCTACCACCTCTCTGTAGACCGTTTCGTCGTCGTTGGCTACCACCTCTCTGTAGGCCGTTTCATCGTCGTTGGCTACCACCTCTCTGTAGGCCTTTTCGTCGTCGTTGGCTACCACCTCTCTGTAGGCCGTTTCGTCGTCGTTGGCTACCACCTCTCTGTAGGCCGCTTCCTCGTCGTTGGCTACCACCTCTCTGTAAACCGTTTCGTCGTCATTGGCTACCGCCTCTCTGTAGACCGTTTTGTCGTCGTTGGCTACCACCTCTCTGTAGACCGTTTCGTCGTCGTTGGCTACCACCTCTATGTAGGCCGCTTCCTCGTCGTTGGCTACCACCTCTCTGTAGGCCGTTTCGTCGTCGTTGGCTACCACCTCTCTGTAGGCCGCTTCCTCGTCGTTGGCTACCACCTCTCTGTAGACCGTTTCGTCGTCGTTGGCTACCACCTCTCTGTAGGCCGTTTCGTCGTCGTCGTTGGCTACCACCTCTCTGTAGGCCGTTTCGTCGTCGTTGGCTACCACCTCTCTGTAGGCCGTTTCGTCGTCGTTGGCTACCAACTCTCTGTAGGCCGTTTCGTCGTCGTTGGCTACCACCTCTCTGTAGGCCGTTTTGTCGTCGTTGGCTACCACCTCTCTGTAGGCCGCTTCGTCGTCGTTGGCTACCACCTATCTGTGGGCCGTTTTGTCGTCGTTGGCTACCACCTCTCTGTAGGCCGTTTTGTCGTCGTTGGCTACCACCTCTCTGTAGGCCGTTTCGTCGTCATTGGCTACCACCTCTCTGTAGACCGTTTCCTCGTCGTTGGCTACCACCTCTCTGTAGACCGTTTCGTCGTCGTTGGCTACCACGTCTCTGTAGGCCGTTTCCTCGTCTGCTACCACCTCTCTGTAGATCGTTTCGTCGTCGTTGGCTACCACCTCTCTGTAGGCCGTTTCGTCGTCGTTTTATTACCACCTCTCTGTAGGCCGTTTCGTCGTCGTTGGCTACCACCTCTCTGTAGACCGTTTTGTCGTCGTTGGCTACCACCTCTCTGTAGGTCGCTTCCTCGTCGTTGGCTACCACCTCTCTGTAGACAGTTTTGTCGTCATTGGCTACCACCTCTCTGTAGGCCGCTTCCTCGTCGTTGGCTACCACCTCTCTGTAGGCCGTTTTGTCGTCGTTGGCTACCACCTCTCTGTAGACCGTTTCGTCGTCATTGGCTACCACCTCTCTGTAGACCGTTTCGTCGTCGTTGGCTACCACCTCTCTGTAGACCGTTTCGTCGTAGTTGGCTACCACCTCTCTGTAGGCCGTTTCGTCGTCGTTGGCTACTATCTCTCTGTAGACCGTTTCGTCGTCGTTGGCTACCACCTCTCTGTAGGCCGCTTCCTCGTCGTTGGCTACCACCTCTCTGTAGACCGTTTCGTCGTCGTTGGCTACCACCTCTCTGTAGGCCGTTTCGTCGTCGTCGTTGGCTACCACCTCTCTGTAGGCCGTTTCGTCGTCGTTGGCTACCACCTCTCTGTAGGCCGTTTCGTCGTCGTTGGCTACCAACTCTCTGTAGGCCGTTTCGTCGTCGTTGGCTACCACCTCTCTGTAGGCCGTTTTGTCGTCGTTGGCTACCACCTCTCTGTAGGCCGCTTCGTCGTCGTTGGCTACCACCTATCTGTGGGCCGTTTTGTCGTCGTTGGCTACCACCTCTCTGTAGGCCGTTTTGTCGTCGTTGGCTACCACCTCTCTGTAGGCCGTTTCGTCGTCATTGGCTACCACCTCTCTGTAGACCGTTTCCTCGTCGTTGGCTACCACCTCTCTGTAGACCGTTTCGTCGTCGTTGGCTACCACGTCTCTGTAGGCCGTTTCCTCGTCTGCTACCACCTCTCTGTAGATCGTTTCGTCGTCGTTGGCTACCACCTCTCTGTAGGCCGTTTCGTCGTCGTTTTATTACCACCTCTCTGTAGGCCGTTTCGTCGTCGTTGGCTACCACCTCTCTGTAGACCGTTTTGTCGTCGTTGGCTACCACCTCTCTGTAGGTCGCTTCCTCGTCGTTGGCTACCACCTCTCTGTAGACAGTTTTGTCGTCATTGGCTACCACCTCTCTGTAGGCCGCTTCCTCGTCGTTGGCTACCACCTCTCTGTAGGCCGTTTTGTCGTCGTTGGCTACCACCTCTCTGTAGACCGTTTCGTCGTCATTGGCTACCACCTCTCTGTAGACCGTTTCGTCGTCGTTGGCTACCACCTCTCTGTAGACCGTTTCGTCGTAGTTGGCTACCACCTCTCTGTAGGCCGTTTCGTCGTCGTTGGCTACTATCTCTCTGTAGACCGTTTCGTCGTCGTTGGCTACCACCTCTCTGTAGACCGTTTCGTCGTCGTTGGCTACCACCTCTCTGTAGACCGTTTCGTCGTCGTTGGCTACTATCTCTCTGTAGACCGTTTCGTCGTCGTTGGCTACCACCTCTCTGTAGACCGTTTCGTCGTCGTTGGCTACCACCTCTCTGTAGGCCGTTTCATCGTCGTTGGCTACCACCTCTCTGTAGGCCTTTTCGTCGTCGTTGGCTACCACCTCTCTGTAGGCCGTTTCGTCGTCGTTGGCTACCACCTCTCTGTAGGCCGCTTCCTCGTCGTTGGCTACCACCTCTCTGTAAACCGTTTCGTCGTCATTGGCTACCGCCTCTCTGTAGACCGTTTTGTCGTCGTTGGCTACCACCTCTCTGTAGACCGTTTCGTCGTCGTTGGCTACCACCTCTATGTAGGCCGCTTCCTCGTCGTTGGCTACCACCTCTCTGTAGGCCGTTTCGTCGTCGTTGGCTACCACCTCTCTGTAGGCCGCTTCCTCGTCGTTGGCTACCACCTCTCTGTAGACCGTTTCGTCGTCGTTGGCTACCACCTCTCTGTAGGCCGTTTCGTCGTCGTCGTTGGCTACCACCTCTCTGTAGGCCGTTTCGTCGTCGTTGGCTACCACCTCTCTGTAGGCCGTTTCGTCGTCGTTGGCTACCAACTCTCTGTAAGCCGTTTCGTCGTCGTTGGCTACCACCTCTCTGTAGGCCGTTTCGTCGTCGTTGGCTACCACCTCTCTGTAGACCGTTTCGTCGTCGTTGGCTACCACCTCTCTGTAGACCGTTTCGTCGTCGTTGGCTACCACCTCTCTGTAGACCGTTTCGTCGTCGTTGGCTACCACCTCTCTGTAGACCGTTTCGTCGTCGTTGGCTACTATCTCTCTGTAGACCGTTTCGTCGTCGTTGGCTACCACCTCTCTGTAGACCGTTTCGTCGTCGTTGGCTACCACCTCTCTGTAGGCCGTTTCGTCGTCGTTGGCTACCACCTCTCTGTAGACCGTTTTGTTGTCGTTGGCTACCACCTCTCTGTAGGCCGTTTCGTCGTCGTTGGCTACCACCTCTCTGTAGGCCGTTTTGTCGTCGTTGGCTACCACCTCTCTGTAGGCCGCTTCGTCGTCGTTGGCTACCACCTATCTGTGGGCCGTTTTGTCGTCGTTGGCTACCACCTCTCTGTAGACCGTTTCGTCGTCATTGGCTACCACCTCTCTGTAGACCGTTTCGTCGTCGTTGGCTACCACCTCTCTGTAGGCCGTTTTGTCGTCGTTGGCTACCACCTCTCTGTAGGCCGTTTCGTCGTCATTGGCTACCACCTCTCTGTAGGCCGTTTTGTCGTCGTTGGCTACCACCTCTCTGTAGGCCGCTTCGTCGTCGTTGGCTACCACCTCTCTGTAGGCCGTTTTGTCGTCGTTGGCTACCACCTCTCTGTAGGCCGTTTCGTCGTCGTTGGCTACCACCTCTCTGTAGGCCGTTTTGTCGTCGTTGGCTACCACCTCTCTGTAGACCGTTTCGTCGTCATTGGCTACCACCTCTCTGTAGACCGTTTCGTCGTCGTTGGCTACCACCTCTCTGTAGGCCGTTTTGTCGTCGTTGGCTACCACCTCTCTGTAGGCCGTTTCGTCGTCATTGGCTACCACCTCTCTGTAGGCCGTTTCGTCGTCGTTGGCTACCACCTCTCTGTAGACCGTTTTGTCGTCGTTGGCTACCACCTCTCTGTAGGCCGCTTCCTCGTCGTTGGCTACCACCTCTCTGTAGACAGTTTTGTCGTCATTGGCTACCACCTCTCTGTAGGCCGCTTCCTCGTCGTTGGCTACCACCTCTCTGTAGGCCGTTTCGTCGTCGTTGGCTACCACCTCTCTGTAGGCCGCTTCCTCGTCGTTGGCTACCACCTCTCTGTAGACCGTTACGTCGTCGTTGGCTACCACCTCTCTGTAGGCCGTTTTGTCGTCGTTGGCTACCACCTCTCTGTAGACCGTTTCGTCGTCATTGGCTACCACCTCTCTGTAGACCGTTTCGTAGTCGTTGGCTACCACCTCTCTGTAGACCGTTTTGTCGTAGTTGGCTACCACCTCTCTGTAGGCCGCTTCCTCGTCGTTGGCTACCAGCTCTCTGTAGGCCGTTTCGTCGTCGTTGGCTACCACCTCTCTGTAGGCCGCTTCCTCGTCGTTGGCTACCAACTCTCTGTAAACCGTTTTGTCGTCGTTGGCTACCACCTCTCTGTAGACTGTTTCGTCGTCGTTGGCTACCACCTCTCTGTAGGCCGTTTCGTCGTTGTTGGCTACCAGCTCTCTGTACACCGTTTCGTCGTCGTTGCCTACCACCTCTCTGTGGGCCGTTTTGTCGTCGTTGGCTACCATCTCTCTGTAGACCGTTTCGTCGTCGTTGGCTACCACCTCTCTGTAGACCGTTTCGTCGTCGTTGGCTACCACCTCTCTGTAGGCCGTTTCGTCGTCGTTGGCTACCACCTCTCTGTAGGCCTTTTCGTCGTCGTTGGCTACCACCTCTCTGTAGGCCGTTTCGTCGTCGTTGGCTACCACCTCTCTGTAGGCCGCTTCGTCTTCGTTGGCTACCACCTCTCTGTAGGCCGTTTCCTCGTCGTTGGCTCCCACCTCTCTGTAGACCGTTTTGTCGTCGATGGCTACCACCTCTCTGTAGACCGTTTCGTCGTCATTGGCTACCACCTCTCTGTAGACCGTTTCGTCGTCGTTGGCTACCACCTCTCTGTAGACCGTTTTGTCGTCGTTGGCTACCACCTCTATGTAGGCCGCTTCCTCGTCGTTGGCTACCACCTCTCTGTAGACAGTTTTGTCGTCGTTGGCTACCACTTCTCTGTAGGCCTCTTCCTCGTCGTTGGCTACCACCTCTCTGTAGGCCGTTTCGTCGTCGTTGGCTACCACCTCTCTGTAGGCCGCTTCCTCGTCGTTGGCTACCACCTCTCTGTAGGCCGCTTCCTCGTCGTTGGCTACCACCTCTCTGTAGACCGTTACGTCGTCGTTGGCTACCACCTCTCTGTAGACCGTTTCGTCGTCATTGGCTACCACCTCTCTGTAGACCGTTTCGTCGTCGTTGGCTACCACCTCTCTGTAGACCGTTTTGTCGTAGTTGGCTACCACCTCTCTGTAGGCCGCTTCCTCGTCGTTGGCTACCAGCTCTCTGTAGGCCGTTTCGTCGTCGTTGGCTACCACCTCTCTGTAGGCCGCTTCCTCGTCGTTGGCTACCACCTCTCTGTAAACCGTTTCGTCGTCATTGGCTACCACCTCTCTGTAGACCGTTTTGTCGTCGTTGGCTACCACCTCTCTGTAGACCGTTTCGTCGTCGTTGGCTACCACCTCTATGTAGGCCGCTTCCTCGTCGTTGGCTACCACCTCTCTGTAGGCCGTTTCGTCGTCGTTGGCTACCACCTCTCTGTAGGCCGCTTCCTCGTCGTTGGCTACCACCTCTCTGTAGACCGTTTCGTCGTCGTTGGCTACCACCTCTCTGTAGGCCGTTTCGTCGTCGTCGTTGGCTACCACCTCTCTGTAGGCCGTTTCGTCGTCGTTGGCTACCACCTCTCTGTAGGCCGCTTCGTCGTCGTTGGCTACCACCTCTCTGTAGGCCGTTTCGTCGTCGTTGGCTACCACCTCTCTGTAGGCCGTTTCGTCGTCGTTGGCTACCACCTCTCTGTAGACCGTTTCGTCGTCGTTGGCTACCACCTCTCTGTAGACCGTTTTGTCGTCGTTGGCTACCACCTCTCTGTAGGCCGCTTCGTCGTCGTTGGCTACCACCTATCTGTGGGCCGTTTTGTCGTCGTTGGCTACCACCTCTCTGTAGGCCGTTTTGTCGTCGTTGGCTACCACCTCTCTGTAGGCCGTTTCGTCGTCATTGGCTACCACCTCTCTGTAGACCGTTTCCTCGTCGTTGGCTACCACCTCTCTGTAGACCGTTTCGTCGTCGTTGGCTACCACGTCTCTGTAGGCCGTTTCCTCGTCTGCTACCACCTCTCTGTAGATCGTTTCGTCGTCGTTGGCTACCACCTCTCTGTAGGCCGTTTCGTCGTCGTTTTATTACCACCTCTCTGTAGGCCGTTTCGTCGTCGTTGGCTACCACCTCTCTGTAGACCGTTTTGTCGTCGTTGGCTACCACCTCTCTGTAGGTCGCTTCCTCGTCGTTGGCTACCACCTCTCTGTAGACAGTTTTGTCGTCATTGGCTACCACCTCTCTGTAGGCCGCTTCCTCGTCGTTGGCTACCACCTCTCTGTAGGCCGTTTTGTCGTCGTTGGCTACCACCTCTCTGTAGACCGTTTCGTCGTCATTGGCTACCACCTCTCTGTAGACCGTTTCGTCGTCGTTGGCTACCACCTCTCTGTAGACCGTTTCGTCGTAGTTGGCTACCACCTCTCTGTAGGCCGTTTCGTCGTCGTTGGCTACTATCTCTCTGTAGACCGTTTCGTCGTCGTTGGCTACCACCTCTCTGTAGACCGTTTCGTCGTCGTTGGCTACCACCTCTCTGTAGACCGTTTCGTCGTCGTTGGCTACTATCTCTCTGTAGACCGTTTCGTCGTCGTTGGCTACCACCTCTCTGTAGACCGTTTCGTCGTCGTTGGCTACCACCTCTCTGTAGGCCGTTTCATCGTCGTTGGCTACCACCTCTCTGTAGGCCTTTTCGTCGTCGTTGGCTACCACCTCTCTGTAGGCCGTTTCGTCGTCGTTGGCTACCACCTCTCTGTAGGCCGCTTCCTCGTCGTTGGCTACCACCTCTCTGTAAACCGTTTCGTCGTCATTGGCTACCGCCTCTCTGTAGACCGTTTTGTCGTCGTTGGCTACCACCTCTCTGTAGACCGTTTCGTCGTCGTTGGCTACCACCTCTATGTAGGCCGCTTCCTCGTCGTTGGCTACCACCTCTCTGTAGGCCGTTTCGTCGTCGTTGGCTACCACCTCTCTGTAGGCCGCTTCCTCGTCGTTGGCTACCACCTCTCTGTAGACCGTTTCGTCGTCGTTGGCTACCACCTCTCTGTAGGCCGTTTCGTCGTCGTCGTTGGCTACCACCTCTCTGTAGGCCGTTTCGTCGTCGTTGGCTACCACCTCTCTGTAGGCCGTTTCGTCGTCGTTGGCTACCAACTCTCTGTAAGCCGTTTCGTCGTCGTTGGCTACCACCTCTCTGTAGGCCGTTTCGTCGTCGTTGGCTACCACCTCTCTGTAGACCGTTTCGTCGTCGTTGGCTACCACCTCTCTGTAGACCGTTTCGTCGTCGTTGGCTACCACCTCTCTGTAGACCGTTTCGTCGTCGTTGGCTACCACCTCTCTGTAGACCGTTTCGTCGTCGTTGGCTACTATCTCTCTGTAGACCGTTTCGTCGTCGTTGGCTACCACCTCTCTGTAGACCGTTTCGTCGTCGTTGGCTACCACCTCTCTGTAGGCCGTTTCGTCGTCGTTGGCTACCACCTCTCTGTAGACCGTTTTGTTGTCGTTGGCTACCACCTCTCTGTAGGCCGTTTCGTCGTCGTTGGCTACCACCTCTCTGTAGGCCGTTTTGTCGTCGTTGGCTACCACCTCTCTGTAGGCCGCTTCGTCGTCGTTGGCTACCACCTATCTGTGGGCCGTTTTGTCGTCGTTGGCTACCACCTCTCTGTAGACCGTTTCGTCGTCATTGGCTACCACCTCTCTGTAGACCGTTTCGTCGTCGTTGGCTACCACCTCTCTGTAGGCCGTTTTGTCGTCGTTGGCTACCACCTCTCTGTAGGCCGTTTCGTCGTCATTGGCTACCACCTCTCTGTAGGCCGTTTTGTCGTCGTTGGCTACCACCTCTCTGTAGGCCGCTTCGTCGTCGTTGGCTACCACCTCTCTGTAGGCCGTTTTGTCGTCGTTGGCTACCACCTCTCTGTAGGCCGTTTCGTCGTCGTTGGCTACCACCTCTCTGTAGGCCGTTTTGTCGTCGTTGGCTACCACCTCTCTGTAGACCGTTTCGTCGTCATTGGCTACCACCTCTCTGTAGACCGTTTCGTCGTCGTTGGCTACCACCTCTCTGTAGGCCGTTTTGTCGTCGTTGGCTACCACCTCTCTGTAGGCCGTTTCGTCGTCATTGGCTACCACCTCTCTGTAGGCCGTTTCGTCGTCGTTGGCTACCACCTCTCTGTAGACCGTTTTGTCGTCGTTGGCTACCACCTCTCTGTAGGCCGCTTCCTCGTCGTTGGCTACCACCTCTCTGTAGACAGTTTTGTCGTCATTGGCTACCACCTCTCTGTAGGCCGCTTCCTCGTCGTTGGCTACCACCTCTCTGTAGGCCGTTTCGTCGTCGTTGGCTACCACCTCTCTGTAGGCCGCTTCCTCGTCGTTGGCTACCACCTCTCTGTAGACCGTTACGTCGTCGTTGGCTACCACCTCTCTGTAGGCCGTTTTGTCGTCGTTGGCTACCACCTCTCTGTAGACCGTTTCGTCGTCATTGGCTACCACCTCTCTGTAGACCGTTTCGTAGTCGTTGGCTACCACCTCTCTGTAGACCGTTTTGTCGTAGTTGGCTACCACCTCTCTGTAGGCCGCTTCCTCGTCGTTGGCTACCAGCTCTCTGTAGGCCGTTTCGTCGTCGTTGGCTACCACCTCTCTGTAGGCCGCTTCCTCGTCGTTGGCTACCAACTCTCTGTAAACCGTTTTGTCGTCGTTGGCTACCACCTCTCTGTAGACTGTTTCGTCGTCGTTGGCTACCACCTCTCTGTAGGCCGTTTCGTCGTTGTTGGCTACCAGCTCTCTGTACACCGTTTCGTCGTCGTTGCCTACCACCTCTCTGTGGGCCGTTTTGTCGTCGTTGGCTACCATCTCTCTGTAGACCGTTTCGTCGTCGTTGGCTACCACCTCTCTGTAGACCGTTTCGTCGTCGTTGGCTACCACCTCTCTGTAGGCCGTTTCGTCGTCGTTGGCTACCACCTCTCTGTAGGCCTTTTCGTCGTCGTTGGCTACCACCTCTCTGTAGGCCGTTTCGTCGTCGTTGGCTACCACCTCTCTGTAGGCCGCTTCGTCTTCGTTGGCTACCACCTCTCTGTAGGCCGTTTCCTCGTCGTTGGCTCCCACCTCTCTGTAGACCGTTTTGTCGTCGATGGCTACCACCTCTCTGTAGACCGTTTCGTCGTCATTGGCTACCACCTCTCTGTAGACCGTTTCGTCGTCGTTGGCTACCACCTCTCTGTAGACCGTTTTGTCGTCGTTGGCTACCACCTCTATGTAGGCCGCTTCCTCGTCGTTGGCTACCACCTCTCTGTAGACAGTTTTGTCGTCGTTGGCTACCACTTCTCTGTAGGCCTCTTCCTCGTCGTTGGCTACCACCTCTCTGTAGGCCGTTTCGTCGTCGTTGGCTACCACCTCTCTGTAGGCCGCTTCCTCGTCGTTGGCTACCACCTCTCTGTAGGCCGCTTCCTCGTCGTTGGCTACCACCTCTCTGTAGACCGTTACGTCGTCGTTGGCTACCACCTCTCTGTAGGCCGTTTTGTCGTCGTTGGCTACCACCTCTCTGTAGACCGTTTCGTCGTCATTGGCTACCACCTCTCTGTAGACCGTTTCGTCGTCGTTGGCTACCACCTCTCTGTAGACCGTTTTGTCGTAGTTGGCTACCACCTCTCTGTAGGCCGCTTCCTCGTCGTTGGCTACCAGCTCTCTGTAGGCCGTTTCGTCGTCGTTGGCTACCACCTCTCTGTAGGCCGCTTCCTCGTCGTTGGCTACCACCTCTCTGTAAACCGTTTCGTCGTCATTGGCTACCACCTCTCTGTAGACCGTTTTGTCGTCGTTGGCTACCACCTCTCTGTAGACCGTTTCGTCGTCGTTGGCTACCACCTCTATGTAGGCCGCTTCCTCGTCGTTGGCTACCACCTCTCTGTAGGCCGTTTCGTCGTCGTTGGCTACCACCTCTCTGTAGGCCGCTTCCTCGTCGTTGGCTACCACCTCTCTGTAGACCGTTTCGTCGTCGTTGGCTACCACCTCTCTGTAGGCCGTTTCGTCGTCGTCGTTGGCTACCACCTCTCTGTAGGCCGTTTCGTCGTCGTTGGCTACCACCTCTCTGTAGGCCGCTTCGTCGTCGTTGGCTACCACCTCTCTGTAGGCCGTTTCGTCGTCGTTGGCTACCACCTCTCTGTAGGCCGTTTCGTCGTCGTTGGCTACCACCTCTCTGTAGACCGTTTCGTCGTCGTTGGCTACCACCTCTCTGTAGACCGTTTCGTCGTCGTTGGCTACCACCTCTCTGTAGGCCGTTTCGTCATCGTTGGCTACCACCTCTCTGTAGGCCTTTTCGTCGTCGTTGGCTACCACCTCTCTGTAGGCCGTTTCGTCGTCGTTGGCTACCACCTCTCTGTAGGCCGCTTCGTCGTCGTTGGCTACCACCTCTCTGTAGGCCGTTTTGTCGTCGTTGGCTACCACCTCTCTGTAGGCCGCTTCGTCGTCGTTGGCTACCACCTCTCTGTAGGCCGTTTTGTTGTCGTTGGCTACCACCTCTCTGTAGGCCGTTTCGTCGTCGTTGGCTACCACCTCTCTGTAGGCCGTTTTGTCGTCGTTGGCTACCACCTCTCTGTAGACCGTTTTGTCGTCGTTGGCTACCACCTCTATGTAGGCCGCTTCCTCGTCGTTGGCTACCACCTCTCTGTAGGCCGTTTCGTCGTCGTTGGCTACCACCTCTCTGTAGGCCGCTTCCTCGTCGTTGGCTACCACCTCTCTGTAGACAGTTTTGTCGTCGTTGGCTACCACCTCTCTGTAGGCCGCTTCCTAGTCGTTGGCTACCACCTCTCTGTAGGCCGTTTCGTCGTCGTTGGCTACCACCTCTCTGTAGGCCGCTTCCTCGTCGTTGGCTACCACCTCTCTGTAGACCGCTACGTCGTCGTTGGCTACCACCTCTCTGTAGGCCGTTTTGTCGTCGTTGGCTACCACCTCTCTGTAGACCGTTTCGTCGTCATTGGCTACCACATCTCTGTAGACCGTTTCGTCGTCGTTGGCTACCACCTCTCTGTAGACCGTTTTGTCATAGTTGGCTACCACCTCTCTGTAGGCCGCTTCCTCGTCGTTGGCTACCAGCTCTCTGTAGGCCGTTTCGTCGTCGTTGGCTACCACCTCTCTGTAGGCCGCTTCCTCGTCGTTGGCTACCACCTCTATGTAAACCGTTTCGTCGTCATTGACTACCACCTCTCTGTAGACGGTTTTGTCGTCGTTGGCTACCACCTCTCTGTAGACCGTTTCGTCGTCGTTGGCTACCACCTCTATGTAGGCCGCTTCCTCGTCGTTGGCTACCACCTCTCTGTAGGCCGTTTCGTCGTCGTTGGCTACCACCTCTCTGTAGGCCGCTTCCTCGTCGTTGGCTACCACCTCTCTGTAGACCGTTTCGTCGTTGTTGGCTACCACCTCTCTGTAGGCCGTTTCGTCGTCGTCGTTGGCTACCACCTCTCTGTTGTCCGTTTCGTCGTCGTTGGCTACCACCTCTCTGTAGGCCGTTTCGTCGTCGTTGGCTACCAACTCTCTGTAGGCCGTTTCGTCGTCGTTGGCTACCACCTCTCTGTAGGCCGTTTCGTCGTCGTTGGCTACCACCTCTCTGTAGGCCGCTTCGTCGTCGTTGGCTACCACCTCTCTGTAGACCGTTTCGTCGTCGTTGGCTACCACCTCTCTGTAGACCGTTTCGTCGTCGTTGGCTACTATCTCTCTGTAGACCGTTTCGTCGTCGTTGGCTACCACCTCTCTGTAGACCGTTTCGTCGTCGTTGGCTACCACCTCTCTGTAGGCCGTTTCGTCGTCGTTGGCTACCACCTCTCTGTAGGCCTTTTCGTCGTCGTTGGCTACCACCTCTCTGTAGGCCGTTTCGTCGTCGTTGGCTACCACCTCTCTGTAGGCCGCTTCGTCGTCGTTGGCTACCACCTCTCTGTAGGCCGTTTTGTCGTCGTTGGCTACCACCTCTCTGTAGGCCGCTTCGTCGTCGTTGGCTACCACCTCTCTGTAGGCCGTTTTGTTGTCGTTGGCTACCACCTCTCTGTAGGCCGTTTCGTCGTCGTTGGCTACCACCTCTCTGTAGGCCGTTTTGTCGTCGTTGGCTACCACCTCTCTGTAGGCCGCTTCGTCGTCGTTGGCTACCACCTATCTGTGGGCCGTTTTGTCGTCGTTGGCTACCACCTCTCTGTAGGCCGTTTTGTCGTCGTTGGCTACCACCTCTCTGTAGGCCGTTTCGTCGTCATTGGCTACCACCTCTCTGTAGACCGTTTCCTCGTCGTTGGCTACCACCTCTCTGTAGACCGTTTCGTCGTCGTTGGCTACCACGTCTCTGTAGGCCGTTTCCTCGTCTGCTACCACCTCTCTGTAGATCGTTTCGTCGTCGTTGGCTACCACCTCTCTGTAGGCCGTTTCGTCGTCGTTTTATTACCACCTCTCTGTAGGCCGTTTCGTCGTCGTTGGCTACCACCTCTCTGTAGACCGTTTTGTCGTCGTTGGCTACCACCTCTCTGTAGGCCGCTTCCTCGTCGTTGGCTACCACCTCTCTGTAGACAGTTTTGTCGTCATTGGCTACCACCTCTCTGTAGGCCGCTTCCTCGTCGTTGGCTACCACCTCTCTGTAGGCCGTTTCGTCGTCGTTGGCTACCACCTCTCTGTAGGCCGCTTCCTCGTCGTTGGCTACCACCTCTCTGTAGACCGTTACGTCGTCGTTGGCTACCACCTCTCTGTAGGCCGTTTTGTCGTCGTTGGCTACCACCTCTCTGTAGACCGTTTCGTCGTCATTGGCTACCACCTCTCTGTAGACCGTTTCGTCGTCGTTGGCTACCACCTCTCTGTAGACCGTTTTGTCGTAGTTGGCTACCACCTCTCTGTAGGCCGTTTCGTCGTCGTTGGCTACTATCTCTCTGTAGACCGTTTCGTCGTCGTTGGCTACCACCTCTCTGTAGACCGTTTCGTCGTCGTTGGCTACCACCTCTCTGTAGACCGTTTCGTCGTCGTTGGCTACTATCTCTCTGTAGACCGTTTCGTCGTCGTTGGCTACCACCTCTCTGTAGACCGTTTCGTCGTCGTTGGCTACCACCTCTCTGTAGGCCGTTTCGTCGTCGTTGGCTACCACCTCTCTGTAGGCCTTTTCGTCGTCGTTGGCTACCACCTCTCTGTAGGCCGTTTCGTCGTCGTTGGCTACCACCTCTCTGTAGGCCGCTTCCTCGTCGTTGGCTACCACCTCTCTGTAAACCGTTTCGTCGTCATTGGCTACCACCTCTCTGTAGACCGTTTTGTCGTCGTTGGCTACCACCTCTCTGTAGACCGTTTCGTCGTCGTTGGCTACCACCTCTATGTAGGCCGCTTCCTCGTCGTTGGCTACCACCTCTCTGTAGGCCGTTTCGTCGTCGTTGGCTACCACCTCTCTGTAGGCCGCTTCCTCGTCGTTGGCTACCACCTCTCTGTAGACCGTTTCGTCGTCGTTGGCTACCACCTCTCTGTAGGCCGTTTCGTCGTCGTCGTTGGCTACCACCTCTCTGTAGGCCGTTTCGTCGTCGTTGGCTACCACCTCTCTGTAGGCCGTTTCGTCGTCGTTGGCTACCAACTCTCTGTAGGCCGTTTCGTCGTCGTTGGCTACCACCTCTCTGTAGGCCGTTTCGTCGTCGTTGGCTACCACCTCTCTGTAGACCGTTTCGTCGTCGTTGGCTACCACCTCTCTGTAGACCGTTTCGTCGTCGTTGGCTACCACCTCTCTGTAGACCGTTTCGTCGTCGTTGGCTACCATCTCTCTGTAGACCGTTTCGTCGTCGTTGGCTACCACCTCTCTGTAGACCGTTTCGTCGTCGTTGGCTACCACCTCTCTGTAGGCCGTTTCGTCGTCGTTGGCTACCACCTCTCTGTAGGCCTTTTCGTCGTCGTTGGCTACCACCTCTCTGTAGGCCGTTTCGTCATCGTTGGCTACCACCTCTCTGTAGGCCGCTTCGTCGTCGTTGGCTACCACCTCTCTGTAGGCCGTTTTGTCGTCGTTGGCTACCACCTCTCTGTAGGCCGCTTCGTCGTCGTTGGCTACCACCTCTCTGTAGGCCGTTTTGTTGTCGTTGGCTACCACCTCTCTGTAGGCCGTTTCGTCGTCGTTGGCTACCACCTCTCTGTAGGCCGTTTTGTCGTCGTTGGCTACCACCTCTCTGTAGGCCGCTTCGTCGTCGTTGGCTACCACCTATCTGTGGGCCGTTTTGTCGTCGTTGGCTACCACCTCTCTGTAGGCCGTTTTGTCGTCGTTGGCTACCACCTCTCTGTAGGCCGTTTCGTCGTCATTGGCTACCACCTCTCTGTAGACCGTTTCCTCGTCGTTGGCTACCACCTCTCTGTAGACCGTTTCGTCGTCGTTGGCTACCACGTCTCTGTAGGCCGTTTCCTCGTCTGCTACCACCTCTCTGTAGATCGTTTCGTCGTCGTTGGCTACCACCTCTCTGTAGGCCGTTTCGTCGTCGTTTTATTACCACCTCTCTGTAGGCCGTTTCGTCGTCGTTGGCTACCACCTCTCTGTAGACCGTTTTGTCGTCGTTGGCTACCACCTCTCTGTAGGCCGCTTCCTCGTCGTTGGCTACCACCTCTCTGTAGACAGTTTTGTCGTCATTGGCTACCACCTCTCTGTAGGCCGCTTCCTCGTCGTTGGCTACCACCTCTCTGTAGGCCGTTTCGTCATCGTTGGCTACCACCTCTCTGTAGGCCGCTTCCTCGTCGTTGGCTACCACCTCTCTGTAGACCGTTACGTCGTCGTTGGCTACCACCTCTCTGTAGGCTGTTTTGTCGTCGTTGGCTACCACCTCTCTGTAGACCGTTTCGTCGTCATTGGCTACCACCTCTCTGTAGACCGTTTCGTTGTCGTTGGCTACCACCTCTCTGTAGACCGTTTTGTCGTAGTTGGCTACCACCTCTCTGTAGGCCGCTTCCTCGTCGTTGGCTACCAGCTCTCTGTAGGCCGTTTCGTCGTCGTTGGCTACCACCTCTCTGTAGGCCGCTTCCTCGTCGTTGGCTACCACCTCTCTGTAAACCGTTTCGTCGTCGTTGGCTACCACCTCTCTGTAGACTGTTTCGTCGTCGTTGGCTACCACCTCTCTGTAGGCCGTTTCGTCGTCGTTGGCTACCACCTCTCTGTAGGCCGCTTCGTCTTCGTTGGCTACCACCTCTCTGTAGGCCGTTTTGTCGTCGTTGGCTACCACCTCTCTGTGGGCCGCTTCGTCGTCGTTGGCTACCACGTCTCTGTAGGCCGTTTCCTCGTCTGCTACCACCTCTCTGTAGACCGTTTGGTCGTCGTTGGCTACCACCTCTCTGTAGGCCGTTTCGTCGTCGTTTTATTACCACCTCTCTGTAGGCCGTTTCGTCGTCGTTGGCTACCACCTCTCTGTAGACCGTTTTGTCGTCGTTGGCTACCACCTCTATGTAGGCCGCTTCCTCGTCGTTGGCTACCACCTCTCTGTAGGCCGTTTCTTCGTCGTTGGCTACCACCTCTCTGTAGACCGCTTCCTCGTCGTTGGCTACCACCTCTCTGTAGACAGTTTTGTCGTCATTGGCTACAACCTCTCTGTAGGCCGCTTCCTTGTCGTTGGCTACCAACTCTCTGTAGGCCGTTTCGTCGTCGTTGGCTACCACCTCTCTGTAGGCCGCTTCCTCGTCGTTGGCTACCACCTCTCTGTAGACCGTTACGTCGTCGTTGGCTACCACCTCTCTGTAGGCCGTTTTGTCGTCGTTGGCTACCACCTCTCTGTAGACCGTTTCGTCGTCATTGGCTACCACCTCTCTGTAGACCGTTTTGTCGTCGTTGGCTACCACCTCTCTGTAGACCGTTTTGTCGTAGTTGGCTACCACCTCTCTGTAGGCCGCTTCCTCGTCGTTGGCTACCAGCTCTCTGTAGGCCGCTTCCTCGTCATTGGCTACCACCTCTCTGTAAACCGTTTCGTCGTCGTTGGCTACCACGTCTCTGTAGACCGCTTCGTCGTCGTTGGCTACCACCTCTCTGTAGACCGTTACGTCGTCGTTGGCTACCACCTCTCTGTAGGCCGTTTTGTCGTCGTTGGCTACCATCTCTCTGTAGGCCGTTTCGTCATCGTTGGCTACCACCTCTCTGTAGGCCGCTTCCTCGTCGTTGGCTACCACCTCTCTGTAGGCTGTTTCGTCGTCGTTGGCTACCACCTCTCTGTAGGCCGCTTCCTCATCGTTGGCTACCACCTCTCTGTAGACCGTTTCGTCGTCGTTGGCTACCACCTCTCTGTAGACCGCTTCATCGTCGTTGGCTACCACCTCTCTGTAGATCGTTACGTCGTCGTTGGCTACAACCTCTCTGTAGGCCGTTTTGTCGTCGTTGGCTACCACCTCTCTGTAGACCGTTTCGTCGTCGTTGGCTACCACCTCTCTGTAGACCGCTTCGTCGTCGTTGGCTACCACCTCTCTGTAGACCGTTTCGTCGTCGTTGGCTACCACCTCTCTGTAGACCGCTTCGTCGTCGTTGGCTACCACCTCTCTGTAGGCCGTTTTGTCGTCGTTGGCTACCACCTCTCTGTACGCCGTTTCGTCGTCGTTGGCTACCACCTCTCTGTAGACCGTTTCGTCGTCGTTGGATACCACCTCTCTGTAGGCCGTTTCGTCGTCGTTGGCTACCACCTCTCTGTAGACCGCTTCATCGTCGTTGGCTACCACCTCTCTGTAGACCGTTTCGTCGTCGTTGGCTACCACCTCTCTGTAGGCCGTTTCGTCGTCGTTGGCTACCACCTCTCTGTAGGCCTTTTCGTTGTCGTTGGCTACCACCTCTCTGTAGGCCGCTTTGTTGTCGTTGGCTACCACCTCTCTGTAGGCCGTTTCGTCGTCGTTGGCAACCACCTCTCTGTAGACTGTTTCGTCGTCGTTGGCTACCACCTCTCTGTAGACCGTTTCGTCGTCGTTGGCTACCACCTCTCTGTAGGCCGTTTCGTTGTTGTTGGCTACCAGCTCTCTGTACACCGTTTCGTCGTCGTTGCCTACCACCTCTCTGTAGGCTGTTTTGTCGTCGTTGGCTACCACCTATCTGTGGGCCGTTTTGTCGTCGTTGGCTACCACCTCTCTGTAGGCCGTTTTGTCGTCGTTGGCTATCACCTCTCTGTAGGCCGTTTCCTCGTCGTTGGCTACCACCTCTCTGTAGACCGTTTCGTCGTCGTTGGCTACCACGTCTCTGTAGGCCGTTTCCTCGTCGTTGGCTACCACCTCTCTGTAGGCCGTTTCGTCGTCGTTGGCTACCACCTCTCTGTAGGCCGTTTCGTCGTCGTTGGCTACCACCTCTCTGTAGGCCGTTTCGTCGTCGTTGGCTACCACCTCTCTGTAGGCCGTTTCGTCGTCGTTGGCTACCACCTCTCTGTAGACCGTTTCGTCATCGTTGGCTACCACCTCTCTGTAGACCGTTTCGTCGTCGTTGGCTACCACCTCTCTGTAGACCGTTTCGTCGTCGTTGGCTACCACCTCTCTGTAGGCCGCTTCCTCGTCGTTGGCTACCACCTCTCTGTAGGCCGTTTCGTCATCGTTGGCTACCACCTCTCTGTAGGCCGCTTCCTCGTCGTTGGCTACCACCTCTCTGTAGACCGTTACGTCGTCGTTGGCTACCACCTCTCTGTAGGCTGTTTTGTCGTCGTTGGCTACCACCTCTCTGTAGACCGTTTCGTCGTCATTGGCTACCACCTCTCTGTAGACCGTTTCGTTGTCGTTGGCTACCACCTCTCTGTAGACCGTTTTGTCGTAGTTGGCTACCACCTCTCTGTAGGCCGCTTCCTCGTCGTTGGCTACCAGCTCTCTGTAGGCCGTTTCGTCGTCGTTGGCTACCACCTCTCTGTAGGCCGCTTCCTCGTCGTTGGCTACCACCTCTCTGTAAACCGTTTCGTCGTCGTTGGCTACCACCTCTCTGTAGACTGTTTCGTCGTCGTTGGCTACCACCTCTCTGTAGGCCGTTTTGTCGTCGTTGGCTACCACCTCTCTGTACGCCGTTTCGTCGTCGTTGGCTACCACCTCTCTGTAGACCGTTTCGTCGTCGTTGGATACCACCTCTCTGTAGGCCGTTTCGTCGTCGTTGGCTACCACCTCTCTGTAGACCGCTTCATCGTCGTTGGCTACCACCTCTCTGTAGACCGTTTCGTCGTCGTTGGCTACCACCTCTCTGTAGGCCGTTTCGTCGTCGTTGGCTACCACCTCTCTGTAGGCCTTTTCGTTGTCGTTGGCTACCACCTCTCTGTAGGCCGCTTTGTTGTCGTTGGCTACCACCTCTCTGTAGGCCGTTTCGTCGTCGTTGGCAACCACCTCTCTGTAGACTGTTTCGTCGTCGTTGGCTACCACCTCTCTGTAGACCGTTTCGTCGTCGTTGGCTACCACCTCTCTGTAGGCCGTTTCGTTGTTGTTGGCTACCAGCTCTCTGTACACCGTTTCGTCGTCGTTGCCTACCACCTCTCTGTAGGCTGTTTTGTCGTCGTTGGCTACCACCTATCTGTGGGCCGTTTTGTCGTCGTTGGCTACCACCTCTCTGTAGGCCGTTTTGTCGTCGTTGGCTATCACCTCTCTGTAGGCCGTTTCGTCGTCGTTGGCTACCACCTCTCTGTAGACCGTTTCCTCGTCGTTGGCTACCACCTCTCTGTAGACCGTTTCGTCGTCGTTGGCTACCACGTCTCTGTAGGCCGTTTCCTCGTCGTTGGCTACCACCTCTCTGTAGGCCGTTTCGTCGTCGTTGGCTACCACCTCTCTGTAGGCCGTTTCGTCGTCGTTGGCTACCACCTCTCTGTAGGCCGTTTCGTCGTCGTTGGCTACCACCTCTCTGTAGGCCGTTTCGTCGTCGTTGGCTACCACCTCTCTGTAGACCGTTTCGTCATCGTTGGCTACCACCTCTCTGTAGACCGTTTCGTCGTCGTTGGCTACCACCTCTCTGTAGACCGTTTCGTCGTCGTTGGCTACCACCTCTCTGTAGGCCGCTTCCTCGTCGTTGGCTACCACCTCTCTGTAGGCCGTTTCGTCATCGTTGGCTACCACCTCTCTGTAGGCCGCTTCCTCGTCGTTGGCTACCACCTCTCTGTAGACCGTTACGTCGTCGTTGGCTACCACCTCTCTGTAGGCTGTTTTGTCGTCGTTGGCTACCACCTCTCTGTAGACCGTTTCGTCGTCATTGGCTACCACCTCTCTGTAGACCGTTTCGTTGTCGTTGGCTACCACCTCTCTGTAGACCGTTTTGTCGTAGTTGGCTACCACCTCTCTGTAGGCCGCTTCCTCGTCGTTGGCTACCAGCTCTCTGTAGGCCGTTTCGTCGTCGTTGGCTACCACCTCTCTGTAGGCCGCTTCCTCGTCGTTGGCTACCACCTCTCTGTAAACCGTTTCGTCGTCGTTGGCTACCACCTCTCTGTAGACTGTTTCGTCGTCGTTGGCTACCACCTCTCTGTAGGCCGTTTCGTCGTCGTTGGCTACCACCTCTCTGTAGGCCGCTTCGTCTTCGTTGGCTACCACCTCTCTGTAGGCCGTTTTGTCGTCGTTGGCTACCACCTCTCTGTGGGCCGCTTCGTCGTCGTTGGCTACCACGTCTCTGTAGGCCGTTTCCTCGTCTGCTACCACCTCTCTGTAGACCGTTTGGTCGTCGTTGGCTACCACCTCTCTGTAGGCCGTTTCGTCGTTGTTTTATTACCACCTCTCTGTAGGCCGTTTCGTCGTCGTTGGCTACCACCTCTCTGTAGACCGTTTTGTCGTCGTTGGCTACCACCTCTATGTAGGCCGCTTCCTCGTCGTTGGCTACCACCTCTCTGTAGGCCGTTTCTTCGTCGTTGGCTACCACCTCTCTGTAGACCGCTTCCTCGTCGTTGGCTACCACCTCTCTGTAGACAGTTTTGTCGTCATTGGCTACAACCTCTCTGTAGGCCGCTTCCTTGTCGTTGGCTACCAACTCTCTGTAGGCCGTTTCGTCGTCGTTGGCTACCACCTCTCTGTAGGCCGCTTCCTCGTCGTTGGCTACCACCTCTCTGTAGACCGTTACGTCGTCGTTGGCTACCACCTCTCTGTAGGCCGTTTTGTCGTCGTTGGCTACCACCTCTCTGTAGACCGTTTCGTCGTCATTGGCTACCACCTCTCTGTAGACCGTTTTGTCGTCGTTGGCTACCACCTCTCTGTAGACCGTTTTGTCGTAGTTGGCTACCACCTCTCTGTAGGCCGCTTCCTCGTCGTTGGCTACCAGCTCTCTGTAGGCCGCTTCCTCGTCATTGGCTACCACCTCTCTGTAAACCGTTTCGTCGTCGTTGGCTACCACGTCTCTGTAGACCGCTTCGTCGTCGTTGGCTACCACCTCTCTGTAGACCGTTACGTCGTCGTTGGCTACCACCTTTCTGTAGGCCGTTTTGTCGTCGTTGGCTACCACCTCTCTGTAGGCCGTTTCGTCATCGTTGGCTACCACCTCTCTGTAGGCCGCTTCCTCGTCGTTGGCTACCACCTCTCTGTAGGCTGTTTCGTCGTCGTTGGCTACCACCTCTCTGTAGGCCGCTTCCTCATCGTTGGCTACCACCTCTCTGTAGACCGTTTCGTCGTCGTTGGCTACCACCTCTCTGTAGACCGCTTCATCGTCGTTGGCTACCACCTCTCTGTAGATCGTTACGTCGTCGTTGGCTACAACCTCTCTGTAGGCCGTTTTGTCGTCGTTGGCTACCACCTCTCTGTAGACCGTTTCGTCGTCGTTGGCTACCACCTCTCTGTAGACCGCTTCGTCGTCGTTGGCTACCACCTCTCTGTAGACCGTTTCGTCGTCGTTGGCTACCACCTCTCTGTAGACCGCTTCGTCGTCGTTGGCTACCACCTCTCTGTAGGCCGTTTTGTCGTCGTTGGCTACCACCTCTCTGTACGCCGTTTCGTCGTCGTTGGCTACCACCTCTCTGTAGACCGTTTCGTCGTCGTTGGATACCACCTCTCTGTAGGCCGTTTCGTCGTCGTTGGCTACCACCTCTCTGTAGACCGCTTCATCGTCGTTGGCTACCACCTCTCTGTAGACCGTTTCGTCGTCGTTGGCTACCACCTCTCTGTAGGCCGTTTCGTCGTCGTTGGCTACCACCTCTCTGTAGGCCTTTTCGTTGTCGTTGGCTACCACCTCTCTGTAGGCCGCTTTGTTGTCGTTGGCTACCACCTCTCTGTAGGCCGTTTCGTCGTCGTTGGCAACCACCTCTCTGTAGACTGTTTCGTCGTCGTTGGCTACCACCTCTCTGTAGACCGTTTCGTCGTCGTTGGCTACCACCTCTCTGTAGGCCGTTTCGTTGTTGTTGGCTACCAGCTCTCTGTACACCGTTTCGTCGTCGTTGCCTACCACCTCTCTGTAGGCTGTTTTGTCGTCGTTGGCTACCACCTATCTGTGGGCCGTTTTGTCGTCGTTGGCTACCACCTCTCTGTAGGCCGTTTTGTCGTCGTTGGCTATCACCTCTCTGTAGGCCGTTTCGTCGTCGTTGGCTACCACCTCTCTGTAGACCGTTTCCTCGTCGTTGGCTACCACCTCTCTGTAGACCGTTTCGTCGTCGTTGGCTACCACGTCTCTGTAGGCCGTTTCCTCGTCGTTGGCTACCACCTCTCTGTAGGCCGTTTCGTCGTCGTTGGCTACCACCTCTCTGTAGGCCGTTTCGTCGTCGTTGGCTACCACCTCTCTGTAGGCCGTTTCGTCGTCGTTGGCTACCACCTCTCTGTAGGCCGTTTCGTCGTCGTTGGCTACCACCTCTCTGTAGACCGTTTCGTCATCGTTGGCTACCACCTCTCTGTAGACCGTTTCGTCGTCGTTGGCTACCACCTCTCTGTAGACCGTTTCGTCGTCGTTGGCTACCATCTCTCTGTAGACCGTTTCGTCGTCGTTGGCTACCACCTCTCTGTAGACCGTTTCGTCGTCGTTGGCTACCACCTCTCTGTAGGCCGTTTCGTCGTCGTTGGCTACCACCTCTCTGTAGGCCTTTTCGTCGTCGTTGGCTACCACCTCTCTGTAGGCCGTTTCGTCGTCGTTGGCTACCACCTCTCTGTAGGCCGCTTCGTCGTCGTTGGCTACCACCTCTCTGTAGGCCGCTTCGTCGTCGTTGGCTACCACCTCTCTGTAGGCCGTTTCGTCGTCGTTGGCTACCACCTCTCTGTAGGCCGTTTCGTCGTCGTTGGCTACCACCTCTCTGTAGGCCGTTTTGTCGTCGTTGGCTACCACCTCTCTGTAGGCCGCTTCGTCGTCGTTGGCTACCACCTATCTGTGGGCCGCTTCGTCGTCGTTGGCTACCACCTATCTGTGGGCCGTTTTCTCGTCGTTGGCTACCACCTCTCTGTAGGCCGTTTTGTCGTCGTTGGCTACCACCTCTCTGTAGGCCGTTTCGTCGTCATTGGCTACCACCTCTCTGTAGACCGTTTCCTCGTCGTTGGCTACCACGTCTCTGTAGGCCGTTTCCTCGTCTGCTACCACCTCTCTGTAGACCGTTTCGTCGTCGTTGGCTACCACCTCTCTGTAGGCCGTTTCGTCGTCGTTTTATTACCACCTCTCTGTAGGCCGTTTCGTCGTCGTTGGCTACCACCTCTCTGTAGGCCGTTTCGTCGTCGTTGGCTACCACCTCTCTGTAGGCCGTTTCGTCATCGTTGGCTACCACCTCTCTGTAGGCCGTTTCGTCGTCGTTGGCTACCACCTCTCTGTAGACCGTTTCGTCATCGTTGGCTACCACCTCTCTGTAGACCGTTTCGTCGTCGTTGGCTACCACCTCTCTGTAGACCGTTTCGTCGTCGTTGGCTACCATCTCTCTGTAGACCGTTTCGTCGTCGTTGGCTACCACCTCTCTGTAGACCGTTTCGTCGTCGTTGGCTACCACCTCTCTGTAGGCCGTTTCGTCGTCGTTGGCTACCACCTCTCTGTAGGCCTTTACGTCGTCGTTGGCTACCACCTCTCTGTAGGCCGTTTTGTTGTCGTTGGCTACCACCTCTCTGTAGGCCGCTTCGTCGTCGTTGGCTACCACCTCTCTGTAGGCCGTTTTGTCGTCGTTGGCTACCACCTCTCTGTAGGCCGCTTCGTCGTCGTTGGCTACCACCTATCTGTGGGCCGTTTTGTCGTCGTTGGCTACCACCTCTCTGTAGGCCGTTTTGTCGTCGTTGGCTACCACCTCTCTGTAGGCCGTTTCGTCGTCATTGGCTACCACCTCTCTGTAGACCGTTTCCTCGTCGTTGGCTACCACCTCTCTGTAGACCGTTTCGTCGTCGTTGGCTACCACGTCTCTGTAGGCCGTTTCCTCGTCTGCTACCACCTCTCTGTAGACAGTTTCGTCGTCGTTGGCTACAACCTCTCTGTAGGCCGTTTCGTCGTCGTTGGCTACCACCTCTCTGTAGGCCTTTTCGTCGTCGTTGGCTACCACCTCTCTGTAGGCCGTTTTGTCGTCGTTGGCTACCACCTCTCTGTAGGCCGCTTCGTCGTCGTTGGCTACCACCTCTCTGTAGGCCGTTTTGTCGTCGTTGGCTACCACCTCTCTGTAGGCTGCTTCGTCGTCGTTGGCTACCACCTCTCTGTAGGCCATTTTGTCGTCGTTGGCTACCACCTCTCTGTAGGCCATTTTGTCGTCGTTGGCTACCACCTCTCTGTAGGCCGTTTCGTCGTCGTTGGCTACCACCTCTCTGTAGGCCATTTTGTCGTCGTTGGCTACCACCTCTCTGTAGGCCATTTTGTCGTCGTTGGCTACCACCTCTCTGTAGGCCATTTTGTCGTCGTTGGCTACCACCTCTCTGTAGGCCATTTTGTCGTCGTTGGCTACCACCTCTCTGTAGGCCGTTTTGTCGTCGTTGGCTACCACCTCTCTGTAGGCCGTTTCGTCGTCATTGGCTACCACCTCTCTGTAGGCCGTTTTGTCGTCGTTGGCTACCACCTCTCTGTAGGCTGCTTCGTCGTCGTTGGCTACCACCTCTCTGTAGGCCATTTTGTCGTCGTTGGCTACCACCTCTCTGTAGGCCATTTTGTCGTCGTTGGCTACCACCTCTCTGTAGGCCGTTTCGTCGTCGTTGGCTACCACCTCTCTGTAGGCCATTTTGTCGTCGTTGGCTACCACCTCTCTGTAGGCCATTTTGTCGTCGTTGGCTACCACCTCTCTGTAGGCCATTTTGTCGTCGTTGGCTACCACCTCTCTGTAGGCCATTTTGTCGTCGTTGGCTACCACCTCTCTGTAGGCCGTTTTGTCGTCGTTGGCTACCACCTCTCTGTAGGCCATTTTGTCGTCGTTGGCTACCACCTCTCTGTAGGCCATTTTGTCGTCGTTGGCTACCACCTCTCTGTAGGCCTTTTCTTCGTCGTTGGCTAAAAAAACAGTGTTTAAACATTCTAGGGCGTTCTGCTAGCGGAACCTCTCGACAACATTCCGCTGAAAAGGCAATTCAAAAATACTTAAGTCCAATACAGCAAATGAAAGATAAACATCTTGTTAATCTACCCATCATGTCCGATTTCGCTTTACAGCGAAAGCACAACAATGATAATGTTAGGTCAGAGCCAAACACAGCCATTTTTCCAGACAAATATAGGAGTCACAAAAGGCAGAAATAGAGATAAAATTAATCACCAACCTTTGATGATCTTCATCAGATGACACTCATAGGACATCATGTTACACAATACATGTATGTTTTTTTCAATAATGTGCATATTTATATAAAAAAATCTCAGTATACGTTGGCGCTTTACGTGCATTAATGTTTTGATTCCAAAACATCCGGTGATTTTGCAGAAACATTGATAAAAGATACGTGTTATTCACAGAATTAAAGATCGACTCCTCCTTAATGCAAACGCTGTGTCAGATTATTTTTTTACTTTACGGAAAAAGCATAATCTGAGTACGGCACAATCCAGCCAAAGAAATATCCACCATGTTGGAGTCAACAGAAGTTAGAAATAACATTACAAATATACACTTACCTTTGATGATCTTCATCAGAAGGCACTCCCAGGAATCCCAGTTCGACAATAAATTACTGATTTGACTTTGTGACTGATTTGTTCCATAACGTCCAATAGCCACTTGTTGTTAGCGTGTTCAGCCCAGTAATCCATCTTCGTGAGGCACGAGCACTTCGTCCAGACAAAAACTTGAAAAGTTCCGTTACAGGTCGTAGAAACATTTCAAGCGATGTATGGAATCAATCTTTAGGATGTTTTTAACATAAATCATCAATAAGGTTCCAACCGGAGAGTTCCATTGTCGGAAGAAAAGCACTGGAACGAGAGCTAACTCTGTCGGGAGCGCACGTCACGAGCCTGAGACACTCTGCCAGACCACTGACTCAAACAGCTCTCATGAGCACCTCATTTATAGTAGAACCCTGAAACAAGTTTCTAAAGATGGTTGACATCTAGTGGAAGCCTTAGGAAGTGCAACTTGACCCTATAGACACTGTGTATTCAGTAGGCCAAGCTTTGAAAAACTACAAACCTCAGATTTCCCACTTCCTGGTTGGATTTTTATCAGGTTTTCGTCTGCAATATGAGTTCTGTTATACTCACAGACATTATTCAAACAGTTTTAGAAACTTCAGAGTGTTTTCTATCCAATACTAATAATAATATGCATATATTAGCATCTGGGGCAGAGTAGGAGGCAGTTCACTCTGGGCACACTATTCATCCAAAAGTGAAAATGCTGCCCCCTATCTCAGAAATTAAACCCTTTACAATGAAGATCTGTGAAGTTACTCTGATTTTTACTAATTATCTTTGAAAGACAGGGTCCTGAAAAGGGGATGTTTATTTTTTTGAGTATATGTCTCGCTCTCTTCTTGACAAAAAAAAAATACAAAAAATTTACAAAGAAAGATCTAATCCTGTCCCCAGTAGTAACTCATCATAATGACTAGTCTTGTCCCCAGTAGTAACTCATCATAATGACTAGTCCTGTCCCCAGTAGTAACTCATCATAATGACTAGTCCTGTCCCCAGTAGTAACTCATCATAATGACTAGTCCTGTCCCCAGTAATAACATCATAATGACTAGTCCTGTCCCCAGTAGTAACTCATCATAATGACTAGTCCTGTCCCCAGTAGTAACATCATAATGACTAGTCCTGTCCCCAGTAATAACACCATAATGACTAGTCCTGTCCCCAGTAATAACATCATAATGACTAGTCCTGTCCCCAGTAATAACATCATAATGACTAGTCCTGTCCCCAGTAGTAACATCATAATGACTAGTCCTGTCCCCAGTAGTAACTCATCATAATGACTAGTCCTGTCCCCAGTAGTAACTCATCATAATGACTAGTCCTGTCCCCAGTAGTAACTCATCATAATGACTAGTCCTGTCCCCAGTAGTAACTCATCATAATGACTAGTCCTGTCCCCAGTAGTAACTCATCATAATGACTAGTCTTGTCCCCAGTAGTAACTCATCATAATGACTAGTCCTGTCTCCAGTAGTAACTCATCATAATGACTAGTCTTGTCCCCAGTAGTAACTCATCATAATGACAAGTCCTGTCCCCAGTAGTAACTCATCATAATGACTAGTCCTGTCCCCAGTAATAACTCATCATAATGACTAGTCCTGTCCCCAGTAGTAACATCATAATGACTAGTCCTGTCTCCAGTAGTAACTCATCATAATGACTAGTCCTGTCCCCAGTAGTAACTCATCATAATGACTAGTCCTGTCCCCAGTAGTAACTCATCATAATGACTAGTCTTGTCCCCAGTAGTAACATCATAATGACTAGTCCTGTCCCCAGTAGTAACTCATCATAATGACTAGTCCTGTCCCCAGTAATAACATCATAATGACTAGTCCTGTCCCCAGTAATAACATCATAATGACTAGTCCTGTCCCCAGTAATAACACCATAATGACTAGTCCTGTCCCCAGTAATAACATAATAATGACTAGTCCTGTCCCCAGTAGTAACTCATCATAATGACTAGTCTTGTCCCCAGTAGTAACTCATCATAATGACTAGTCCTGTCCCCAGTAATAACATCATAATGACTAGTCCTGTCCCCAGTAGTAACATCATAATGACTAGTCCTGTCCCCAGTAGTAACTCATCATAATGACTAGTCCTGTCCCCAGTAATAACATCATAATGACTAGTCCTGTCCCCAGTAATAACATCATAATGACTAGTCCTGTCCCCAGTAATAACATAATAATGACTAGTCCTGTCCCCAGTAATAACATCATAATGACTAGTCCTGTCCCCAGTAGTAACATCATAATGACTAGTCCTGTCCCCAGTAATAACATCATAATGACTAGTCCTGTCCCCAGTAGTAACATCATAATGACTAGTCCTGTCCCCAGTAATAACATCATAATGACTAGTCCTGTCCCCAGTAATAACATCATAATGACTAGTCCTGTCCCCAGTAATAACATCATAATGACTAGTCCTGTCCCAGTAATAACATCATAATGACTAGTCCTGTCCCCAGTAATAACATCATAATGACTAGTCCTGTCCCCAGTAATAACATCATAATGACTAGTCCTGTCCCCAGTAATAACACCATAATGACTAGTCCTGTCCCCAATAGTAACATCATAATGATTAGTCCTGTCCCCAGTAATAACATCATAATGACTAGTCCTGTCCCCAGTAATAACATCATAATGACTAGTCCTGTCCCCAGTAATAACATCATAATGACTAGTCCTGTCCCCAGTAGTAACATCATAATGACTAGTCCTGTCCCCAGTAATAACATCATAATGACTAGTCCTGTCCCCAGTAATAACATCATAATGACTAGTCCTGTCCCCAGTAATAACATCATAATGACTAGTCCTGTCCCCAGTAATAACATCATAATGACTAGTCCTGTCCCCAGTAGTAACTCATCATTATTAGTTAAAATATTGGTTTCTTAAATGTTAATGACAGTTTGAGAATGACTTCTGTAAATGTGTCTGATGGAAATGATCTTTGTATTTCATGTTTAGTCTCCCTTCTCAATCTCTCTCAGTCTGTCGGGGAATCCTCCGTTCTACGACGAGACAGAAGAAGAGGACACAGACCTTCACAACCGGATCATCTTCTGTCGTATCATAGCCGGGGAGTTTGAGTTTGACGCTCCTTACTGGGACGACATCTCTGTTCCAGGTACACAACTCTGAAGAAGAAATGACTTCTTACTGGTGGTACCTGTCTTTAATGTAGCAGCACGGATGTCCCTGATAGCTGCTTGTTTTGACAGAGGTGTTTACCTGCCAGAACTGACTGTGATAGCTGCTTGTTTTGACAGAGGTGTTTACCTGCCAGAACTGACTGTGATAGCTGCTTGTTTTGACAGAGGTGTTTACCTGCCAGAACTGACTGTGATAGCTGCTTGTTTTGACAGAGGTGTTTACCTGCCAGAACTGACTGTGATAGCTGCTTGTTTTGACAGAGGTGTTTACCTGCCAGAACTGACTGTGATAGCTGCTTGTTTTGACAGAGGTGTTTACCTGCCAGAACTGACTGTGATAGCTGCTTGTTTTGACAGAGGTGTTTACCTGCCAGAACTGACTGTGATAGCTGCTTGTTTTGACAGAGGTGTTTACCTGCCAGAACTGACTGTGATAGCTGCTTGTTTTGACAGAGGTGTTTACCTGCCAGAACTGACTGTGATAGCTGCTTGTTTTGACAGAGGTGTTTACCTGCCAGAACTGACTGTGATAGCTGCTTGTTTTGACAGAGGTGTTTACCTGCCAGAACTGACTGTGATAGCTGCTTGTTTTGACAGAGGTGTTTACCTGCCAGAACTGACTGTGATAGCTGCTTGTTTTGACAGAGGTGTTTACCTGCCAGAACTGACTGTGATAGCTGCTTGTTTTGACAGAGGTGTTTACCTGCCAGAACTGACTGTGATAGCTGCTTGTTTTGACAGAGGTGTTTACCTGCCAGAACTGACTGTGATAGCTGCTTGTTTTGACAGAGGTGTTTACCTGCCAGAACTGACTGTGATAGCTGCTTGTTTTGACAAAGGTGTTTACCTGCCAGAACTGACTGTGATAGCTGCTTGTTTTGACAGAGGTGTTTACCTGCCAGAACTGACTGTGATAGCTGCTTGTTTTGACAGAGGTGTTTACCTGCCAGAACTGACTGTGATAGCTGCTTGTTTTGACAGAGGTGTTTACCTGCCAGAACTGACTGTGATAGCTGCTTGTTTTGACAGAGGTGTTTACCTGCCAGAACTGACTGTGATAGCTGCTTGTTTTGACAGAGGTGTTTACCTGCCAGAACTGACTGTGATAGCTGCTTGTTTTGACAGAGGTGTTTACCTGCCAGAACTGACTGTGATAGCTGCTTGTTTTGACAGAGGTGTTTACCTGCCAGAACTGACTGTGATAGCTGCTTGTTTTGACAGAGGTGTTTACCTGCCAGAACTGACTGTGATAGCTGCTTGTTTTGACAAAGGTGTTTACCTGCCAGAACTGACTGTGATAGCTGCTTGTTTTGACAGAGGTGTTTACCTGCCAGAACTGACTGTGATAGCTGCTTGTTTTGACAGAGGTGTTTACCTGCCAGAACTGACTGTGATAGCTGCTTGTTTTGACAGAGGTGTTTACCTGCCAGAACTGACTGTGATAGCTGCTTGTTTTGACAAAGGTGTTTACCTGCCAGAACTGACTGTGATAGCTGCTTGTTTTGACAGAGGTGTTTACCTGCCAGAACTGACTGTGATAGCTGCTTGTTTTGACAAAGGTGTTTACCTGCCAGAACTGACTGTGATAGCTGCTTGTTTTGACAAAGGTGTTTACCTGCCAGAACTGACTGTGATAGCTGCTTGTTTTGACAGAGGTGTTTACCTGCCAGAACTGACTGTGATAGCTGCTTGTTTTGACAGAGGTGTTTACCTGCCAGAACTGACTGTGATAGCTGCTTGTTTTGACAGAGGTGTTTACCTGCCAGAACTGACTGTGATAGCTGCTTGTTTTGACAGAGGTGTTTACCTGCCAGAACTGACTGTGATAGCTGCTTGTTTTGACAGAGGTGTTTACCTGCCAGAACTGACTGTGATAGCTGCTTGTTTTGACAGAGGTGTTTACCTGCCAGAACTGACTGTGATAGCTGCTTGTTTTGACAGAGGTGTTTACCTGCCAGAACTGACTGTGATAGCTGCTTGTTTTGACAAAGGTGTTTACCTGCCAGAACTGACTGTGATAGCTGCTTGTTTTGACAGAGGTGTTTACCTGCCAGAACTGACTGTGATAGCTGCTTGTTTTGACAGAGGTGTTTACCTGCCAGAACTGACTGTGATAGCTGCTTGTTTTGACAGAGGTGTTTACCTGCCAGAACTGACTGTGATAGCTGCTTGTTTTGACAAAGGTGTTTACCTGCCAGAACTGACTGTGATAGCTGCTTGTTTTGACAGAGGTGTTTACCTGCCAGAACTGACTGTGATAGCTGCTTGTTTTGACAGAGGTGTTTACCTGCCAGAACTGACTGTGATAGCTGCTTGTTTTGACAGAGGTGTTTACCTGCCATAACTGACTGTGATAGCTGCTTGTTTTGACAAAGGTGTTTACCTGCCAGAACTGACTGTGATGGCTGCTTGTTTTGACAGAGGTGTTTACCTGCCAGAACTGACTGTGATAGCTGCTTGTTTTGACAGAGGTGTTTACCTGCCAGAACTGACTGTGATAGCTGCTTGTTTTGACAGAGGTGTTTACCTGCCAGAACTGACTGTGATAGCTGCTTGTTTTGACAGAGGTGTTTACCTGCCATAACTGACTGTGATAGCTGCTTGTTTTGACAAAGGTGTTTACCTGCCAGAACTGACTGTGATAGCTGCTTGTTTTGACAGAGGTGTTTACCTGCCAGAACTGACTGTGATAGCTGCTTGTTTTGACAGAGGTGTTTACCTGCCAGAACTGACTGTGATAGCTGCTTGTTTTGACAGAGGTGTTTACCTGCCAGAACTGACTGTGATAGCTGCTTGTTTTGACAGAGGTGTTTACCTGCCAGAACTGACTGTGATAGCTGCTTGTTTTGACAGAGGTGTTTACCTGCCAGAACTGACTGTGATAGCTGCTTGTTTTGACAGAGGTGTTTACCTGCCAGAACTGACTGTGATAGCTGCTTGTTTTGACAAAGGTGTTTACCTGCCAGAACTGACTGTGATAGCTGCTTGTTTTGACAGAGGTGTTTACCTGCCAGAACTGACTGTGATGTACAGGTTGTCTTCGCTGTGTTCCTTAGTTCCACAATTAGTCGCTCTGGATGAGACGAGTGTCTGCTAAATCAGCAACTCCGGTCCTCCAGTACCCCCAACAGCCCAACTCCGGTCCTCCAGTCCCCCCAACAGCCCAACTCCAGTACTCCAGTCCCCCCAACAGCCCTCCTCCGGTACACCCAACAGCCCAACTCCGGTCATCCAGTACCCCCAACAGCCCAACTCCGGTCCTCCAGTACCCCCAACAGCCCAACTCCGGTCCTCCAGTACCCCCAACAGCCCAACTCCAGTACCCCAACAGCCCAACTCCGGTACTCCAGTACCCCCAACAGCCCAACTCCAGTCCTCCAGTACCCCCAACAGCCCAACTCCAGTCCTCCAGTACCCCCAACAGCCCAACTCCAGTACCCCCAACAGCCCAACTCCAGTCATCCAGTACCCCCAACAGCCCAACTCCAGTACCCCCAACAGCCCAACTCCAGTACCCCCAACAGCCCAACTCCGGTACCCCCAACAGCCCAACTCCGGAGGACCAGGGTTGGAAACCCCTGTTATAAATGACCAAAATGTTAAATGTAGAGACAGCCACTAGAGGGGGTAATGTAGAGACAACCACTAGAGGGGGTAATGTAGAGACAACCACTAGAGAGGGTAATGTAGAAACAACCACCAGAGGGGGTAGTGTAGAGACAATCACTAGAGGGGGTAATGTAGAAAAACCACTAGAGGGGGTAATGTAGAGACAACCACTAGAGGGGGTAATGTAGAGACAACCACTAGATGGGGTAATGTAGTGCATGTCACTAGAGGGGGTAATGTAGTGCAGGTCCACTAGAGGGGGGTAATGTAGTGTAGGTCCACTAGAAGGGGTAATGTAGTGCTGGTCCACTAGAGGGGGGTAATGTAATTTATGTCCATAGAGGGGGTAATGCTGTGCAGGTCCACTAGTGCAGGTCCACTAGAGGGGGGTAATGTAGTGCAGGTCCACTAGAGGGGGTAATGCAGTGCAGGTCCACTAGAGGGGGGTAATGAGGTGCAGGTCCGCTAGAGGGGGTAATGCAGTGCAGGTCCACTAGAGGGGGTAATGTAGTGCAGGTCCACTAGAGGGGGTAATGTAGTGCAGGTCCACTAGAGGGGGGAAATTTAGTGCAGGTCCACTAGAGGGGGGCAATGCAGTGCAGATCCACTAGAAGGGGGTAATGTAGTGCAGGTCCCCTAGAGGGGGTAATGTAGTGCAGGTCCACTAGAGGGGGATAATGAGGTGCAGGTCCACTAGAGGGGGGTAATGTGGTGCAGGTCCTATAGAGGGGGTAATGTAATGCAGGTTCACTACAGGGGGTAATGAGGTGCAGGTCCACTAGAGGGGTGTAATGTGGTGCAGGTCCACTAGAGGGGGTAATGTAGTGCAGGTCCACTAGAGGGGGGTAATGAGGTGCAGGTCCACTAGAGGGGGGTAATGTGGTGCAGGTCCACTAGAGGGTGTAATGCAGTGCAGGTACACTAGACGGGGGTAATGTAGTGCAGGTCCACTAGAGGGGGGTAATGTAGTGCATGTCCACTAGAGGGGGTAATGAGGTGCAGGTCCACTAGAGGGGGTAATGTAGTGCAGGTCCACTAGAGGGGGGTAATGTAGTGCAGGTCCACTAGAGGGGGTAATGCAGTGCAGGTCCACTAGAGGGGGGTAATGCAGTGCAGGTCCACTAGAGGGGGTAATGTAGTGCAGGTCCACTAGAGGGGGGTAATGTAGTGCATGTCCACTAGAGGGGGGTAATGTAGTGCAGGTCCACTAGAGGGGGTAATGTAGTGCATGTCCACTAGAGGGGGTAATGTAGTGCATGTCCACTAGAGGGGGTAATGCAGTGCAGGTCCACTAGAGGGGGTAATGCAGTGCAGGTCCACTAGACGGGGGTAATGTAGTGCAGGTCCACTAGAGGGGGTAATGTAGTGCATGTCCACTAGAGGGGCGTAATGTAGTGCAGGTCCACTAGAGGGGGTAATGTAGTGCAGGTCCACTAGAGGGGGGTAATGTAGTGCATGTCCACTAGAGGGGCGTAATGTAGTGCAGGTCCACTAGAGGGGGTAATGTAGCACAGGTCCACTAGAGGGGGGTAATGTAGTGCATGTCCACTAGAGGGGCGTAATGTAGTGCAGGTCCACTAGAGGGGGGTAATGTAGTGCAGGTCCACTAGAGGGGGGTAATGTAGTGCAGGTCCACTAGAAGGGGTAATGTAGTGCATGTCCACTAGAGGGGGTAATGTAGTGCATGTCCACTAGAGGGGGTAATGCAGTGCAGGTCCACTAGACGGGGGTAATGTAGTGCAGGTCCACTAGAGGGGGTAATGTAGTGCATGTCCACTAGAGGGGCGTAATGTAGTGCAGGTCCACTAGAGGGGGGTAATGTAGTGCATGTCCACTAGAGGGGCGTAATGTAGTGCAGGTCCACTAGAGGGGGTAATGTAGTGCAGGTCCACTAGAGGGGGGTAATGTAGTGCAGGTCCACTAGAGGGGGGTAATGTAGTGCAGGTCCACTAGAGGGGCGTAATGTAGTGCAGGTACATAACAACGACTTACTGTACTGCACATCCTCTCTCTCTCCCCCTCTCAGCTAAGGAGTTGGTGTGTAGACTGATGGAGGTGGACCAGATGCTGAGAATCACAGCTACAGATGCTCTCGTACACAAGTGGTGAGCACACACACACACACACACACACTAACACACACACTAACACACACTCACACACTAACAGAGACACACACACACTAACACACACACTAACAGAGACACACAGACACACACTAACACACACACACTAACAGAGACACACACACACACTAACAGAGACACACACACACACTAACAGAGACACACACACTAACAGAGACACACTAACAGAGACACACACACACACACTAACACACACACTCTAACAGAGACACACACACACACTAACAGAGACACACACACACACACACACACACTAACACAGACACACACACTAACACAGACACACACACACAAACAGAGACACACACACACACACTATTTAGTAGACAGAGTCTCGTCATGAAAACATAAGACACTCTGCTTCCCACACACACTAACTCAATGAACGTTTTTTTCTGTCGGTCAGGATTGCTGGTAACGGGGCCTCAGAGAAGAACCTGAAGGAGGGAGTGTGTGCCCAGTTTGAGAAGAACTTTGCTAAGGCCAAATGGAGGGTAAGAATCCTCCTAGCATTCATACATGTTTTATCTCTATTGGTGCTTTCAAGACAACTGGTAACTCTAAGAAACAAGGTCAAATCATGACCCCACTGGGATCTCTAAGGAACAGAGTCAAATCATGACCCCACTGGGATCTCTAAGGAACAGGGTCAAATCATGACCCCACTGGGATCTCTATGGAACAGGGTCAAATCATGACCCCACAGGGATCTTTATTGGATAAGGTCAAATCATTACCCCACTGGTAACTCTAAGGAACAGGGTCAAATCATGATGTCAGTGATCTTCAGGTTGGAAAGTCAGAGCTCTAGGATGATCGTTCAGAAAGATTTTTCCAAGTCGTAACTTGTTTTTTCCCCCAGTTCCCAGTGGTCTTGAATGCAGCATTAGTCCCAATGTATGTCCTCTGCTGTTCCAGGTTTTATCCTCTACTCCAGTCCTCGAACTGGTACTACTGCTCATAACAAGTTCCCCTCATGAGAAAAATATTTGAATTGATTTACCTGGTTTAATTGATGATGGTGATGATTATGCAGATTATTAAATTGTTGTTTCCAGAGAAGGCTGGTGGGCAAACATTTAGGAGGACGTGCTCCTTGCTGGAATGGAAAGAACGGAAAGGTATCAAACACGATGAGCCTATCCTCCCAGATTACACGTTACAATGAGCCTGTCCTCCCAGATTACACATTACAATAAACCTGTCCTCCCAGATTACACGTTACAATGAGCCTGTCCTCCCAGATTACACGTTACAATGAGCCTGTCCTCCCAGATTACACGTTACAATCAGCCTGTCCTCCCAGATTACACATTACAATGAGCCTGTCCTCCCAGATTACACGTTACAATGAGCCTATCCTCCCAGATTACACGTTACAATGAGCCTGTCCTCCCAGATTACACGTTACAATGAGCCTGTCCTCCCAGATTACACGTTACAATGAGCCCGTCCTCCCAGATTACACAGTACAATGAGCCTGTCCTCCCAGATTACACATTACAATGAGCCTGTCCTCCCAGATTACACATTACAATGAGCCTGTCCTCCCAGATTACACATTACAATAAACCTGTCCTCCCAGATTACACATTACAAGAGCCTGTCCTCCCAGATTACACATTACAATGAGCCTGTCCTCCCAGATTCCACGTTACAATGAGCCTGTCCTCCCAGATTACACGATACAATGAGCCTGTCCTCCCAGATTACACGTTACAATGAGCATGTCCTCCCAGATTACACATTACAACGAGCCTGTCCTCCCAGATTGCTGCCCACCAGCCTCCTTTGGTTGTTTCCAAGGATGATGATGGTGATGATGATTATGATGAAGGATATCCAGGAGGATGTAGTGATGTACTGTAGTAGCAGCATGATTAACCCCCCTTAACCCTCTTGTCTCCCCTGCATGTGGTTCCCAGGAACTGAAGGTACGGTAGTAGTTAGTTCTCTATGTATCTGTAGAGATGGAGAGAGAGAGTCACACACACCAAATCAACCTTCACTCATTTCTGATGGCCTGCTAATCTCACGGCTAATCTCACTCCTAATCTACACGGCAAATCATGTCATTATTGTAAAAGTGTTCAGAATCACCTGGCTAAACACCAGCTGAAGACGATAGTGCTGCATTCACTTGCACTGGTTTTGACCAGAGCACTATAGGGCCTAGACAAAGGTAGTGCACTATATAGGGAATAGGGTGCCATTTGGGGCGCATCCCTAGGAGTCTCAAAGGAGATTCAGAGAGGGAGAGAGAGAGAGAGAGAGAGAGATGAACTGAGAGAGAGAGAGGGGAACTGAGAGAGAGAGAGAGAGAGAGAGGAACAGAGAGAGAGAGAGAGAGAGAGAAAGGAACACACAGAGAGAGAGAGAGAAACAGAGAGAGAGAGAGAGAGAGAGAGAGAGAGAGAGAGAGAGAGAAGCAGAGAGATAGAGAAAGGAACACACAGAGAGAGAGAGAGAGAAACAGCAAGAGAGAGAGAAAAAGAGAGGAACAGAGAGAGAGAGAGAGAAACAGCAAGAGAGAGAGAAAAAGAGAGCAACTGAGAGAGAGAGAGAGAGAGAGAGAGAGAGAGAGAGAGAGAGAGAGAGAGAGAGAGAGAGGAACACAGAGAGAGAGAGGAACACAGAGAGGAAATGTGTTGATAATGGCTGATTGGTGAGATGAAGACTCCCATCCCTAAACCCATCCCATTCTGATCCAGCCCAACGTCACTCAGCCAATCCCCGAAGAGTTCCATCTGCTCTGCCCCGCTCCTCTTCTTCGGGTGCATCTCAAGTGACTTCCTTTCCTTGAATCCTTCCCTTGTTTCCTTTCCTCCATCTGCACTGATCTAGGGAACACAGATTAGATGAACGTCTGGAGACTATGATGGGGATTTACTTAGAGGGCAGGGCCAGGGTTTGAGTTTTAGTATAGATTTTCTCAGGTCCCAAACCCAAGTTTGGGGGTCTCTCTCTCTCTCTGTTGCGAACCGTAGTCTGGCTTTTTTATGGTGGTTTTTGGAGCAGTGGCTTCTTCCTTGCTGAGCAGGCTTTCAGGTTATGTCAATATAGGAATCGTTTTACTGTGGATATAGATACTTTTGTACCTGTTTCCTCCAGCATCTTCACAAGATCCTTTGCTGTTGTTCTGGGACTGATTTGCACTTTTCACACCAAATTACATTCATCTCTAGGAGACAGAACGTGTCTCCTTCCTGAGTGGTATGACGGCTGCGTGGTTCCATGGTGTTCATACTATTGTTTGTACAGATGATTGTGGTACCTTCAGGCGTTTGGAAATTGCTCCCAAGGATGAACCTTGAACCTGACCACTGTGTCAGATTTCAAAAAAGCTTAATGGAAAAAGCAAACCATGCAATAATCTGAGTACAGCGCTAAGACAACAAAACAGCCAAACAGATATCCGCTGTGTTGTGTAGTCAACAGAAGTCAGAAATAGCATTATAAATATTCACTTACATTTGATGATCTTCATCAGAATGCACTCCCAGGAATCCTAGTTCCACAATAAATGTTTGATTTGTTCGGTAAAGTCCCTCATTTATGTCCAAATACCTCCTTTTGTTTGCGCGTTTAGTACACAATCCAAACTCACGACGCGCGGGTAGGTCCAGGCGAAATTTCAGACGAAATGTCAGATTACAGTTCGTAGAAACATGTCAAACAAAGTATAGAATCAATGTTTAGGACGTTTTTATCATAAATCTTCAATAGTATTCCAACCGGAGAATTCCTTTGTCTGTAGAATTGCAATGGAACGCAAGCAAACTCTCACGTGAATGCGCGTCACAAGCTCATGGCACTCTGCCAGACCTCTGACTCAAAGAGCCCTTATGAGCCCCCACTTCACAGTAGAAGCACCAAACAAGGTTCTAAAGACTGTTGACATCTAGTGGAAGCCTTGGGAAGTGCAATATGACCCCATAGACACTGTTTCGATAGGGAATGAGTTGAAAAACTACAAACCTCAGATTTCCCACTTCCTGGTTGGATTTTTTTCTCCGGTTTTTGCCTGCCATATGAGTTCTGTTATACTCACAGACATCATTCAAACCGTTTTAGAAACTTCAGTGTTTTCCATCCACATCTACTAATAATATGCATATATTAGCATCTGGGACAGAGTAGGAGGCAGTTTACTTTGGGCACCTTATTCATCCAAGCTACTCAATACAGCCCCCCAGTCCCAAATAAATTTTAACTAACAAGAAATGTAAGGAGTGGTTGAAAGTGTATGTAAACTTCCGACTTCAACTGTACACTGCAAAAGTATATGGACACCTGCTCATCAAACATCTCATTCCAACATCATGGGCATTAATATGGAATTGGTCCCCCCTTTGCTGCTATAAACAGCCTCCACTCATCTGGGAAGACTTTCCACTCGATGTTGGTACATTGCTGCTATAACAGCCTCCACTCTTCTGGGAAGGCTTTCCACTAGATGTTGGAACATTGCTGCTATAACAGCCTCCACTCTTCTGGGAAGGCTTTCCACTAGATGTTGGAACATTGCTGCTATAACAGCCTCCATTCTTCTGAGAAGGCTTTCCACTAGATGGTGGAACATTGCTGCTATAACAGCCTCTATTCTTCTGGGAAGGCTTTCCACTAGATGTTGGAACATTGCTGCTATAACAGCCTCCATTCTTCTGGGAAGGCTTCCCCCTAGATGTTGGAACATTGCTGCGGGTACTTGCTTCCATTCAGCCACAAGAGCATTAGTGAGGTCGGGCACTGATGTTGGGCGAATAGGTCTGGCTTGCAGTCTGCATTCCAATTCATCCCAAAGGTGTTCGATGGGGTTGAGGTCAGGGCTCTGTGCAGGCCAGTCAAGTTCTTCCACACTGATCTCGACTAAAAATTTCTGTATGGATCTCGCTTTGTGGCCAGGGCATTGTCATGCTGAAACAGGAAAGGGCCTTCCCCAAACTGTTGCCACAAAGTTGGAAGCATAGAATTGTCTAGAATGTCATTCTATGCTATAGTGTTAAGATTTCCCTTCACTGGAAATAAGGGGCCAAGCCCAAACATTGAAAAACAGCCCTATACCATTATTCCTCCTCCACCAAACTTTGCAGTTGGCACTATGTATTCGGGCAGGTAGAGTTCTCCTGGTATCAGCCAAACCCAGATTCGTCTGTCGGACTGCCAGATAGCGAGGCGTAATTCATGACTCCAGAGATCGCCTTCCCATTGTTCCAGAGTCCAATGGCAGTGAGCTTTACACCACTCCATCCGACGCTTGGCATTGAGCATGGTGATCTTAGACTTGTGTGTGGCTGCTCGGCCATGGAAACCCATTTTATGAAGCTCTCGACAAACAGTTATTGTGCTGACGTTGCTTCCAGAGGTAGTTAGGAACTCGGTAGGTTGCACCTGAGGACAGATGCTTTTTACACGCTACAAGCTTCAGCGGTCCCGTTCTGTGAGCTTGTGTGGTCTACCACTTTGTGGCTTAGCCGTTGTTGCTCCTAGACGTTTCCACTTCACAATAACAGCACTTAGAGTTGACCGGGGAGCAGCTCTAGCAGGGCAGAAACTGAGTTGTTGGAAAGGTGACATCCTATGACGGTGCCACGTTGAAAGTCACTGAGCTCTTCAGTAAGGGCCATTCTACTGTGAATGTTTGTCTATGGAGATTAAATGGCTTTGTGCTCGATTTTATACACCTGTCAGCAACGGTGTGGTTAAAATAGCAGAATCCACTAATTTTAAGGGGTGTCCACATACTTCTGTGTATATATATAGTGTAGTTACAGCCTTGCGGATCTCTACAGCTCAGACAAAGGAAAGGAGAACGGTAGGTAGTCTAGCGGTTAGAGCGACAAAGTGAAAAATCTGTCGACTAGACAAGGAAAGGAGCTGAGGAAAAGAAGGAAGCAACATTTGACTATGGAGATGCAGTCTCCGGCCCCGTCTCATTCCTCTATGGTGGCTCCTGGTTCATTGACCCATACATGTGGTGCTTGAGGAAGAAGTCACACAGAATCCCACAGGTCTAAAAGTTAGAGAAAGGTGACTCTGTGTCTGCAGTGTTTATAACTGCTATACTTCAGTGACATCAGTGTTTCACTGATCAATATTTGGTCTTAAACACACAGTTTCTCCATATGAGTTTCTCCATATAAGACTGATGTTTTTCTCCCCCCCAAAAATTACTACAGTCCAGTTCTGGGATGTATTTTCTGATTACATCTTTCTCCCCCACCCCCCCTGGTCACCCTCCTTCCAACCCTCCCTCCTACCCCCCCCCCCCCCCCTCTCTCCCCACCTCTCCCCCCCCCCCTCCCCTCCCCCCTCTCTCTCTCCCCCCCTCTCTCTCTCTCCCCCCTCTCTCTCTCCCCACCTCTCTCTCTCCCCCCTCCTTTTCTCTCTCTCTCTCTCCCCCCTCTCTCTCCCCCCCCTCTCTCTCACAGAAAGCGATCCGAGTCACCACCTTCATGCAGCGTCTTCGTGCGTCTGAGACTGCTGCAGCTGAAGTGGAGGCAGGAGGACAGGGGCAAGGAAGGGGTGAGGACCAGGGAGGAGGAGGGCAGAGTGAGGGAGGAGGGGTGACACCAGAGGTGACGGTTGGAACTAATCCGGAGCGTGAGGAGAGGAACGGGGGAGTCGGGGTGAGGAGGTGGGGAGAGGAGAGGGGAGGAGGGGGGAGAAACCCTTTGAGTCCCTCTGTAGGGATCTCTCCTTCCACCAATAATGAACCGCTGTCCCAGCCTCCCAACCAATCAAATGCCAGCTCCAAACCTCTGGGGGACGAGACAAAGAAGCCAGCCGTGAAGAAGACGTCAGGCAAAATGGCCGCAGCATTGGGTCAAACCAAAACAACAACAGAGACCAAAACACCTCCTACCCCCATCGTAACCCCTGACCTCAACAAGCCCCAGGACCCCGTCACTGTCTCTGACCACGACACAGCAGCACCATCGTTGCCTAGCAATGCCAAGAAGAAGCAACCAACCTATGTCACTCCTGAGACTCCAACGACTCAACGACACAAGATGGACGCCCAACTCCCCAACATGGGCCCAGGCCCTGCTGCTGCTACTACTACTACTGCTGCAGCCATAGCCCCACCTGCTGACAGGAGGCCGGCAGTGCAGGCTCCAGTAGAGGAGAAGAAGCTGGGTGACAGTAGCTGGTGTCAGACCCAGCTCCCTGAGGCTGTAGCTGAGAGGCCTGCTGGAGTAGGGGGAGGAACTGGGATTGAGATGGGAGGGGGAGGGGCATCTGGAGCAGGGTCAGGGGTACTTGGAACAGGATCAACAGTGAGAACTGGGATAGGCCCAAGAGGTGACGCGAGCCCCATTGGTAGAGACCAGAGAGCAGACAGGCACAGTGTAGAGTCCAGGGGGGAACCCGAACCGTCCGAGGGGGGCTACAGTTATACCATAGGGGCCCTGGGAAGCTCCCGTTGTCTAGGCCGACACACCACCCTATACGGCCAGGAGGTAGAGCTGGGTGGGTACGGGGGTTCCTACTGCTCCTCTCTGTACGGCAGCGGGGGTGGAGGGAGGATGTATGGGGGCCTGGAACACGGAGGTGTTGGGGTCAGAGGTCATGGTAGTAGCACTGCTGATTGGCAGATGGACAGCGTGATCGAACAGATCGAGAAGCAAATGGCGGCGGTGCTGGAGAAGATCGAGGGGGACATGCCCTCTCTCCTGGAACAGATCAGTGACTGCCCCCTGCCACCCGAACCCTCCCGCAGCACACACACCTCCCCCTCCTCACGCTCCCGCTCCCGCTCCTCCCAACACCAACCATCTCACTCCTTCACCTCCTCCCTCACCTCCACTGCTACACCCCCACCCCTCCCCACATCTCCCAGACCACCTCTTCCCTCCCTCCCCCACCTCACCATCCCCCCTCCATCCTACCCGCCTCCTTCCCTGCCCACCCGGTCCCCTGGTGAGCCAGTCGGTGAGCACAAGGAGAGAGACGGACAGAGGGGAGCAGTCCATTCCAGCCAATCCCCATCCATGAGGCCAGGGAAGGGCCTATGAGGTGGGCAGGAGGGTGCTTGGGGTTGTTATGACGTTCCAATATCCACACTAGAACACCTCTTGGATTCTAGAATGTCTAATACATTGTCTAATACATTGCTGCATTCTAAGTTGTATGCCAGTGGATATTGGAACAGAGCAACAGATGGGTTTTTCCAATCGAACGAGCGTTCATACCAGACACACTACACCAGAAACACGAGATACAGATTGTTCAATTAAATTGAAGAATCAGAAATTATATTTAATTGAAATGAATCTCCTGTATTGATTGGATTTAAATGCAATTGATCCCACCCCTGATTCCCTCTCTCATAGTTCAGTAATCTCAGACCACTAAATCTTCCCTCTCTCATAGTTCAGTAATCTCAGACAACTAAATCTTCCCTTTCTCATAGTTCAGTAATCTCAGACAACTAAATCTTCCATCTCTCATAGTTCAGTAATCTCAGACTAAAGTCTTGCGTAATTGGTCAGATGCTCTATGTAATTCTGGGTCCACAAGTGTTAAGAGATCGGCACAAAGAGATGTCCCTGTATGTACCTTCCTCTTACGGGTGAGTCTATGTCCCTGTATGTACCCTCCTCTTACGGGTGAGTCTATGTCCCTGTATGTACCCTCCTCTTACGGGTGAGTCTATGTCCCTGTATGTACCTTCCTCTTACGGGTGAGTCTATGTCCCTGTATGTACCCTCCTCTTACGGGTGAGTCTATGTCCCTGTATGTACCCTCCTCTTACGGGTGAGTCTATGTCCCTGTATGTACCTTCCTCTTACGGGTGAGTCTATGTCCCTGTATGTACCCTCCTCTTACGGGTGAGTCTATGTCCCTGTATGTACCCTCCTCTTACGGGTGAGCCTATGTCCCTGTATGTACCTTCGTCTTACGGGCGAGTCAATGTCCCTGTATGTACCCTCATCTTACGGGTGAGTCTATGTCCCTGTATGTACCTTCCTCTTACGGGTAAGTCTATGTCCCTGTATGTACCTTCCTCTTACGGGTGAGTCTATGTCCCTGTACGTACCTTCCTCTTACGACATTTGAAAGATGCTAACACCTGCTAAAGACTTGTCCAAAGCACCGGAACGAATGCTTCTCATTATTTCACACATCCTGTTGTATCGTCATGACAGATCTACGGTGCAGTTTGTTTACGTAAAGATGCTGGATCTTAACTTGATCTCTCGTCGCAGAGTATTTTCCTGATGCATCAGGAAATTCAAATGAGCCTTGTGAGTAGGATCGCAAAAATCTGTGAACTTTCAATAAATTCCCTGATTTTCCAGAAATCCCAATTGGAGGATTTACAGAATCAGGAGGGAAATAAGCAGGAAATCCGGAATCCTCCAACCAGGATTTCAGGAAAACCAGGGAATTTATTGAAAGTTCACAGAATTTTGCAACCTTACTCGTGAGTGGTTGAAAATGAGTAGTTCTCTTTCTCTCCATCGGGGGGCAGTCTAGTCTTTGGGATCGGGGCCTGCCATCAAAATAATGTTCTCTCTCGCTCACTCAAATGTCTTACTACTGAAACATTCAAATGTACAACAATGTATCTGAATGCAACCATACACATCAACAACAACCGCGGTTTGATATAGCTTTATAACACAACAAAAATAACTTAACAAAACCTATATCCCTCATTTCTTCAGACTTCCACAGCTCCCAGGCGCTGCGGCTTTAGAGGGTATCACTGCTCATGACAGCGCCTCATGTAACTCCTTCCCTGAGAAATCTTTTAGTCCCAGGAACCGCTCTGCGGCTTTAGAGGGTATCACTGCTCAAGACAGCGCCTCATGTAACTCCTTCCCTGAGAAATCTTTTAGTCCCAGGAACCGCTCTGCGGCTTTAGAGGGTATCACTGCTCATGACAGCGCCTCATGTAACTCCTTCCCTGAGAAATCTTTTAGTCCCAGGAACTGCTCTGTGGCTTTATAGGGTATCACTGCTCATGACAGCGCTGTCCCAGGAACTGCTCTGCGGCATCCACAGTCCATCTTCCTGGACTTTCCAGCCCACTTTCTTTACGCGTAACATCCATGAATCCTGCTGGAGGGAAGCCAACTCTACAGCCTCCATTGAAGACCTTCCCAACACCATGGAGTCCTTAAAGAGTACCTTTTCATTTCCTCCACTCTTCTCGACAACCTCTGCATGTGAAACGTTCTGGACGGCCCTGACTTTGGCAAACCTCATTCTCTTTCGACACTTCACGGCTTCTTCATAACATACACCGTGACTTTCTTTTCCACAACTTCTCCATCTGGGATTCCTCCGCCTGCAGTCTCTCTCTAAATGTCCAAACACTACACCGTTTACACTGCAACGGCCTGGAAATACAATTTCTTACAGTAAAGTATGCATGTCACGTGCGCCAAATACAACAGGTGAAATGTTGACTTACAGGCTCTCACCAACAGTGCAAAAAAGGTATTAGGTGTTGTCAACTCCAGCCACTTTAATAATGGGAATTGATGGGAAATGATGTAAAATATATCACTAGCCACTTTAAACAAAGCTACCTAATATAATGTTTACATACCCTACATTATTCATCTCATATGTATACGTATATTGTAACGGTTTTCCGTATGAGAAGGAGAGTCGGACCAAAATGCAGCGTGTCTATTGCAATCCATGTTTATTGTGACTATAGCAACATGAATCTAAATACAAACAGTGCAAAATAATAAACGTAATGAAAACCGAAACAGCCTAAACTGGTGCAAACTAACACTAAGGACACTAAGGACAATCACCCACGACAAACTCAAAGAATATGGCTGCCTAAATATGGTTCCCAATCAGAGACAACGATAAACACCTGCCTCTGATTGAGAACCACTTCAGACAGCCATAGACTTAGCTAGAACACCCCACTAGCTACAATCCCCACACATACACACCACATACAAAAACCCATGCCACACCCTGGCCTGACCAAATAAATAAAGATAAACACAAAATACTTTGACCAGGGTGTGACAGAACCCCCCCCCCCTAAGGTGCGGACTCCCGAACGCACCTCAAAACAATAGGGAGGGTCCGGGTGGGCGTCTGTCCATGGTGGCGGCTCCGGCGCGGGACGTGGACCCCACTCAATCAATGTCTTAGTCCCTTCTCCTCGCGTCCCTGGATAGTCCACCCTCGCCGCCGACCATGGCCTAGTAGTCCTCACCCAGAACCCCACTGGACTGAGGAGCAGATCGGGACTGAGGGGCAGCTCGGGACTGAGGCAGCTCGGGACTGAGGGGAAGCTCAGGAGTGAGAGGAAGCTCAGGAGTGAGAGGAAGCTCAGGCAGGTTGATGAATCTACCTGGCTGGCTGGTGGTTTCGGCAGATCCTGGCTGACTGGCAGATCCTGGCTGACTGGCAGATCTGGAAGAGTCTGGTCGACTGGCAGATCTTGAAGAGTCTGGTCGACTGGCAGATCTGGAAGAGTCTGGTCGACTGGCAGATCTGGAAGAGTCTGGTCGACTGGCAGATCTGGAAGAGTCTGGTCGACTGGCAGATCTGGAAGAGTCTGGTCGACTGGCAGATCTGGAAGAGTCTGGTCGACTGGCAGATCTGGAAGAGTCTGGTCGACTGGCAGATCTGGAAGAGTCTGGTCGACTGGCAGATCTGGAAGAGTCTGGTCGACTGGCAGATCTGGAAGAGTCTGGTCGACTGGCAGATCTGGAAGAGTCTGGTCGACTGGCGGATCTGGAAGAGTCTGGTCGACTGGCGGATCTGGAAGAGTCTGGTCGACTGGCAGATCTGGAAGAGTCTGGTCGACTGGCAGATCTGGAAGAGTCTGGTCGACTGGCAGATCTGGAAGAGTCTGGTCGACTGGCAGCTCTGGCTGCTCCATGCTGACTGGCTGCTCCATGATGACTGGCAGCTCTGGCTGCTCCATGCTGACTGGCTGCTCCATGCTGACTGGCAGCTCTGGCTGCTCCATGCTGACTGGCTGCTCTGGCTGCTCCATGCTGACTGGCTGCTCCATGCTGACTGGCTGCTCCATGCTGACTGGCTGCTCCATGCTGACTGGCGGCCCTGGCTGCTCCATGCTGACTGGCGGCCCTGGCTGCTCCATGCTGACTGGCGGCCCTGGCTGCTCCATGCTAACTGGCAGCTCTGGCGGCTCCTTGCAGACTGGCAGCTCTGGCGGCTCCTTGCAGACTGGCAGCTCTGGCGGCTCCTTGCAGACTGGCAGCTTTGGCGGCATCCTGCAGACAGGCAGCTCTGGCGGCTCCTTGCAGACTGGCAGCTCTATGCAGACTGGCAGCTCCTTGCAGACTGGCAGCTCCTTGCTAACTGGCAGCTCTATGCTAACTGGCAGCTCTATGCTAACTGGCAGCTCTATGCTAACTGGCAGTTCTGAACAGGCGGGAGACTCCGGCAGCGCTGTAGAGAAGGAAGGCTCTAACAGCGCTAAACAGGCGGGAGACTCCGACAGCGCTGAAGAGAAGGGAGGCTCTGGCAGCGCTGGACAGGCGAGGCGCACTGTAGGCCTGATGCGTGGTGCTGGCACTGGTGGTACTGGGCCGAGGACACGCACAGGAAGCCTGGTGCGGGGAGCTGCTACCGGAGGGCTGGGGTGTGGAGGTGGTACTGGAAAAACCGGACCGTGCAGGCGCACTGGAGCTCTTGAGCACCGAGCCTGCCCAACCTTACCTGGTTGAATGCTCACGGTCGCCCTGCCAGTGCGGCGAGGTGGAATAGCCCGCACTGGACTATGCAGGCGAACCGGAGAAACCGAGCGCAAGGCTGGTGCCATGTAAACCGGCCCAAGGAGACGCACTGGGGACCAGCTGCGTAGAGCCGGCTTCATGGCATTAGGCTCACGCGGAGCTGGAATATACCGCACCGGGCTATGCACCCGCACTGGAGACACCGTGCGCACCACTGCATAACACGGTGCCTGTCCGGTCTCTCTAGCCCCCCGGTAAGCACAGGGAGTCTGCCCAGGTCTCCTACCTGGCGTAGCCATACTCCCTGTTAGCCCCCCCCCAAGAAATTTTTGGGGCTGCCTCTCAGGCTTCCATCCGCTACGTCGTGCTGCCTCCTCATATCTGCGCCTCTCAGCTTTCGCCGCCTCCAGTTCCTCCTTGGGGCGGCGATATTCTCCAGGCTGAGCCCAGGGTCCTTTACCGTCCAGTTCTTCCTCCCATGTCCATTTCTCCAGGTGGTGCAGCCTCTCCCACTGCAGCTGCTCCTGCTTCTCCTGCTGCACCTTTGGGCGGCTACACTCCCCTGGTTTAGCCCAGGGTCCTCTCCCGTCGAGGATTTCCTCCCATGTCCAGAAGTCCTTATTGCGCGTCTCCTCGCGCTGCTCCTGCCTGTTGACACGCTGCTTGGTCCTTTTGTGGTGGGTGATTCTGTAACGGTTTTCCGTATGAGAAGGAGAGTCGGACCAAAATGCAGCGTGTCTATTGCAATCCATGTTTATTGTGACTATAGCAACATGAATCTAAATACAAACAGTGCAAAATAATAAACGTAATGAAAACCGAAACAGCCTAAACTGGTGCAAACTAACACTAAGGACACTAAGGACAATCACCCACGACAAACTCAAAGAATATGGCTGCCTAAATATGGTTCCCAATCAGAGACAACGATAAACACCTGCCTCTGATTGAGAACCACTTCAGACAGCCATAGACTTAGCTAGAACACCCCACTAGCTACAATCCCCACACATACACACCACATACAAAAACCCATGCCACACCCTGGCCTGACCAAATAAATAAAGATAAACACAAAATACTTTGACCAGGGTGTGACATATATACTGTACTCTATATCATCTACTGCATCTTTATGTAATACATGTATCACTAGCCACTTTAACTATGCCACTTTGTTTACACACTCATCCCATATGTATATACTGTACTCAATATCATCTACTGTATCTTGCCTATGCCGCTCTGTACCATCACTCATTCATATATCTCTATGTACATATTCTTTATCCCCTTACACTTGTGTCTATAAGGTAGTAGTTTTGGAATTGTTAGCTTGATTACTTGTTGGTTATTACTGCATTGTCGGAACTAGAAGCACAAGCATTTCGCTACACTCGCATTAACATCTGCTAACCATGTGTATGTGACAAATAACATTTGATTTGATTTGATTTGAATAGGTAAGTAAAGAAATAAAACTACAGTAAAAAGACAGTGAAAAATAACAGTAGAGAGGCTCTATACAGTAGAGGCTATATACAGTAGAGGCTATATATAGTAGAGAGGCTATATACAGTAGAGAGGCTATATACAGTAGAGGCTATATACAGTAGAGAGGCTATATACAGTAGAGAGGCTATATACAGTAGAGGCTATATACAGTAGAGGCTATATACAGTAGAGAGGCAATATACAGTAGAGGCTATATACAGTAGAGAGGCTATATACAGTAGAGAGGCAATATACAGTAGAGAGGCTATATACAGTAGAGGCTATATACAGTAGAGAGGCTATATACAGTAGAGAGGCAATATACAGTAGAGAGGCTATATACAGTAGAGGCTATATACAGTAGAGGCTATATACAGTAGAGAGGCTATATACAGTAGAGAGGCTATATACAGTAGAGAGGCTATATACAGTAGAGGCTATATACAGTAGAGAGGCTCTATACAGTAGAGGCTATATACAGTAGAGGCTATATAGAGTAGAGAGGCTATATACAGTAGAGGCTATATACAGTAGACAGGATGTATACAGTAGAGAGGCTATATACAGTAGAGGCTATATACAGTAGACAGGCTATATACAGTAGAGAGGCTATATACAGTAGAGGCTATATACAGTAGAGAGGCTATATACAGTAGAGAGGCTATATACAGTAGAGAGGCTATATACAGTGGAGAGGCTATATACAGTAGAGAGGCTATATACAGTAGAGAGGCTATATACAGTAGACAGGCTATATACAGTAGAGAGGCTATATACAGTAGAGGCTATATACAGTAGAGGCTATATACAGTAGAGAGGCTATATACAGTAGAGGCTATATACAGTAGAGAGGCTCTATACAGTAGAGGCTATATACAGTAGAGAGGCTATATACAGTAGAGAGGCTCAATACAGTAGAGAGGCTATATACAGTAGAGAGGCTGTATAGAGTAGAGAGGCTATATACAGTAGAGGGGCTATATACAGTAGGGAGGCTATATAGAGTAGAGAGGCTATATACAGTAGAGAGGCTATATACAGTAGAGAAGCTATATAGAGTAGAGAGGCTATATACAGCAGAGAGGCTATATACAGTAGAGAGGCTATATAGAGTAGAGAGGCTATATACAGTAGAGAGGCTATATACAGTAGAGAGGCTATATAGAGTAGAGAGGCTATATACAGTAGAGGGGCTATATACAGTAGAGAGGCTATATACAGTAAAGAGGCTATATACAGCAGAGAGGCTATATACAGTAGAGAGGCTATATAGAGTAGAGAGGCTATATACAGTAGACAGGCTATATACAGTAGAGAGTATATATAGAGTAGAGAGGCTATATACAGTAGAGAGGCTATATACAGTAGAGAGGCTATATAGAGTAGAGAGGCTATATACAGTAGAGAGGCTATATAGAGTAGAGAGGCTATATACAGCAGAGAGGCTATATACAGTAGAGAGGCTATATAGAGTAGAGAGGCTATATACAGTAGACAGGCTATATACAGTAGAGAGGCTATATACAATAGAGAGGCTATATACAGTAGAGAGTATATATAGAGTAGAGAGGCTATATACAGTAGACAGGCTATATACAGTAGAGAGGCTATATACAATAGAGAGGCTATATACAGTAGAGAGTATATATAGAGTAGAGAGGCTATATACAGTAGACAGGCTATATACAATAGAGAGGCTATATACAGTAGAGGGGCTATATACAGTAGAGAGGCTATATACAGTAGAGAGGCTATATACAATAGAGAGGCTACATACAGTAAAGAGGCTATATACAATAGAGAGGCTATATACAGTAGAGAGGCTATATACAGTAAAGAGGCTATATACAGTAGACAGGCTATATACAGTAGAGAGGCTATATAGAGTAGAGAGGCTATATACAGTAGAGAGGCTATATACAGTAGAGAGGCTATATAGAGTAGAGGGGCTATATACAGTAGAGAGGCTATATACAGTAAAGAGGCTATATACAGCAGAGAGGCTATATACAGTAGAGAGGCTATATAGAGTAGAGAGGCTATATACAGTAGAGAGGCTATATACAGTAGAGAGGCTATATAGAGTAGAGAGGCTATATACAGTAGAGAGGCTATATACAGTAGAGAGGCTATATAGAGTAGAGAGGCTATATACAGTAGAGAGGCTATATACAGTAGACAGGCTATATACAGTAGAGAGTATATATAGAGTAGAGAGGCTATATACAGTAGAGAGGCTATATACAGTAGAGAGGCTATATAGAGTAGAGAGGCTATATACAGTAGAGAGGCTATATAGAGTAGAGAGGCTATATACAGCAGAGAGGCTATATACAGTAGAGAGGCTATATAGAGTAGAGAGGCTATATACAGTAGACAGGCTATATACAGTAGAGAGGCTATATACAATAGAGAGGCTATATACAGTAGAGAGTATATATAGAGTAGAGAGGCTATATACAGTAGAGAGGTATAGCTGAAAACTCTCTGGGCAAGTAGTGTGGCCTGCAATTTATCACAATATACTCTACTTCAGGTGAGCAAAATCTAGAGACTTCCTCAGATTTCGTGCCCCAGCTGTTGTTTACAAATATGCACAGACCGCCCCCTGTCGTCTTACTGTCCTGTGTGTGCTGTCCTGTCCTGCCGGTGCAGCGTATATCCCACCAGCTGAATATTCATGTCGTCACTCAGCCACGATTCAGTGAAACATAAGATATTACAGTTGTTGATGTCCCGTTGGTAGGATATTCGTGATCGTACCTCGTCTAGTTTATTGTCCAATGAATGCACGTTGGTGAGTAGTATTGAGGTTAACGGCAGCTTTCCCACTCGCCATTGGCGGGTCCTCACGAGGCAGCCCGCTCTGTGTCCTCTGTACCTGCGTTTCATCCTCTTGCAAATAAAGGGGATGTTGGCCCTGTCGGGTGTTAAGAGAATGTCCTGTGAGTCTTGCTTGTTGACCAAAAAAATCTTTGTTTAATCCGAGGTGAGTGATCGCTGTCCTGATATCCAGAAGCTCTTTTTTTGCCGTAAAATATTTTTGCAGAAACATTATGTACAAAATAAGTTACAAAAAAAACAAACACATAATAGCACAATTGGTTGGATGCCCCGTAACACTGCTGCCATTTCTTCCGGTGCCTTCCTCGCCAGCTTCACTCGGGTACGGAGGGACTCCACATCAAGAAACACAAGAATAGACACAAGCTCCACTCCAAGAATACTCCTCCGCTCCTCCATACCCACTTTCTCTGAGACACCAGCAATTACTCCCTTGACAGGTGCTCTTCTCCTTAGCTTAAAGCATGATACAGCATGGTCATCAACACCCAACAGACTCCTCCTCTGTTCAGTGGAAACACAAAGAAATCAAGATCAACTCACTCCTCGTGACCCTCATCGACTCCACTTTACCCACATCTCTCTCCACTATCTTGGATACTTCAAACAGATATGGCAATCCAATTGTCCCAGAAACTGGACTCCAGCCAGACACCAGGTATTCTCCACACTAGGTAGGAGTCTTCCTTCCCATCCCAACTTTGCTTATTTCCCCATTATTTTGGACAGAGGTCCATTCTTCCTTACTTCCACCGCCATCCGATTCATATTCCACATCCTTCCTTCCTCCGAGTTCTGGTGACCTCGACTCCCAACCCCAGTCCGGTCTCCATAAACCTCTGCCTGGAGTCTTTGACACTAAACCAAATGAGAACTGCTCGTCGTCGTGGGAACCTCCCTATGAAAGTAGTCCAGACACAGATATCATATTTTAGGGAGCTGTAAACCAAAACTGGTTGCAAGTGTGGGTGAATTTAGCGCCGTATTGATGGTTTAACAAGACATCACATGACGATAATAAGAATCCTGCCTTATAACAGGCTGACTACACCGGTCGCGTGTGCGAGCATTGCAAAATATATTTAGAAATCTATATTATTCAATTATTGCACCCACACTGCTGTGTTGCCAAGGGCTAAAATAGAAGTCAGTTCTATTTCTGACGCGGTTCGCGCTGTAAGTCCTGCCTCTCCCATCTCCTCATTGGTTTATAGAAGCAGGTACCCACGTGCCATCTCCTCATTGGTTATACCCACGTGGGTGACTGAAAGACAAACGAGGTCGGTGGCGGTAATGCAGCTAATTTATGAAAGTTGCCAATCGCAATATAAAGTCCAGAGAAGAAAAAGCCTGGAATTTGATGTGTGTTTTATGTGTGGATTAATTGTCGGAGTAGAGGACCTTGTGCATTTCAGGTAAAATAACAACTCAATGTTTATATTCCAGGACAAATTAGCTAGCAACAGCAAGCTAGCTAAATAGGACAAATTAGTTAGCAAGTGCAAGCTAGCTAGCTAAATTGCCACAAAGGTTTAATCCTTTTCGACCTGTCCCCAAATTAATGTAATTGGTTCAGAGTTTGTTTTGATATTTTAACCTGCGTGTCGTGATCGCGTTTGGTGTAGGGGGACAAAATACAAGAAGACACTTCTGAGAGCAGTCTTGTTTTCCACTAATGCGATACAGCGTCTACATCGGGATGTTTCCTTCCCACGTGTCCTTCACCGGGGAGGCTATCCCGTTACACCTTAACGGTGTTTTAATCTGATTCATTGGCAGACAGAAGTCCCCGCTTGGGATAACATTTTCCAGACGAATAACTTCCCGAAATGTAAATATAAAGTTTATTTTATTTACAAAATGATGTTAAAATGTGGGATGTGATAGCTATTCGCTAGCAGGCCGATCTCATACCTGCTTATCGGCTGTTTAGAGATGAACAACTAAACTATCTAATCGTAGATTCAGCGATGTGTCAATTGTGAAAACCCGGACAGTTTTTAAATGATGAATTGGTAACTTGCTACCCAGCTAAAGACATGTAGCAAATCGGTTTTTCCCCCCCATTTGTTTTCAGGGACTAAAGTGGGCACCTGATTGCATTTCACTTCATTGCATTGGTTTGGAAGGAGAAAACAGTCCTGCCCGACTCATTTGGAGGTAAGACATTTTAACATCTGATGGAGAAAAAACTCAACGTAGAAAATGCAGCCAGCTGTGTTCAATCTAGACCTGCTAGCCAGCCAAGTTATGTTTTTTGTTGAGGAGTCTGTTTTGCTAGGGAGCTGCATGCAGTATCTGTTCACCTAGCTAAAGGTCTCTTCCCTTATTGTGTTGGACCATTGGGGTTCGTGCTACTAGTTAACAAAATTATAGACTAAGTTATTCTACTCTTACTGTAAACAACTTGACCAAGTCTAAAATATGCAAAACAGTTAACAGTTGTGGCTTCAGCAACTTGAACCAGCACTAAAATGTGAGGTTAATTTCTCCCCTCGTCTCTGCTTGTTCCAGGTTGAAGGATATCCCGCCCTGTCACTCTGTAGATGTAAACAACTTGTTGTGAACCACCCGGCCACAAGGTTAATCACCAGGGTATCATTCAGGAGCGTGTAACGTCACAATGTTAGAGAGAAATAGATGCACCCATGTTATTGTTTATCGTGCAGATTTGTCAGGACATAGTAACTTCTGAAGCTCATTCTAAAATACAGATGTATATGTATATATATATATATATATCACATAGATGTGATTTCTGTCCCAGGGGATTTGTACTGTGTTCAAGTCTTCAATTTAGACCACAATTAGTTGAGTTAGGTGTTAGTGAAGAGCTGGTACAAAAACCTGTGAAACTCCTGTCCCGTCAAAAAAAAAAAAAATGGCTGTCATAACTACATTTGCACTCATGTACTGAACAAGTTTATGAATGTTGGAAGTTCATTTCCTTGAGATGTCCCTCACTTGGGAATTATTTTATACAATGGACTGTGTTTAAAGGACTCCTGCACACATACAGGAAAACCAATAAAACAAGTTTTTATTGAAAATGCCAAGTGTTGATGTCTTCACGTGTTTCTGGTTCTGAGGCAGTTAACCCACTGTTCCTAGGCTGGCATTGAAAGGCGGGGTCATCTGGGGTCTGCAGTAACCGGAAGGTTGCAAGTTCAAACCCCTGAGGCAGGGAGACGGCAGTCTTTGGAGGTAGACAGGGAGACGGCAGCCTTTGGAGGTAGACAGGGAGACGGCAGCCTTTGGAGGTAGACAGGGAGACGGCAGCCTTTGGAGGTAGACATGGAGACGGCAGCCTGTGGAGGTAGACATGGAGACGGCAGCCTGTGGAGGTAGACATGGAGACGGCAGCCTGTGGAGGTAGACAGGGAGACGGCAGCCTTTGGAGACAGGGAGACGGCAGCCTGTGGAGGTAGACAGGGAGACGGCAGTCTTTGGAGGTAGACAGGGAGACGGCAGTCTTTGGGATTGTTCAATAATAACAGTAGGCCACACCAACGTTAGTTTCCGTTCATAGAAAGTGTCAAAACGATTTCCCAGCACTGAACACGAACTTGTGATGCTCGAAGCCGAAGCGAACTGCTCAGACCACTGCGCTATGGCAGTTCACAATGCTCTAGCAAGCCCTTAGAATACTTGATTATACTTGATGGTCTGAGGTCGGTTGGTTTGCAGAGTCTTCCCCCAACCATAGCCCCCTAGGTACGGTACTGCATTGTATAGCCTGCAACCACCTCTTCCAGCTTCCCCCTGGGTACGGTACTGCTTTGTATAGCCTGCAACCACCTCTTCCAGCTTCCCCCTGGGTACGGTACTGCTTTGTATAGCCTGCAACCACCTCACCCTGGTAGCGATTCTAAATATTAAATATTCATTCAAATCCTCCAGCAGCAGGATTATTTTCCTCCTTTTGACAAAATGGGTCAAATTAAGATCCAACATCTGTAGTCTGTCCAGGAGAGATTCAAAGTGACCGGATGATTATAAGATGATTCCCTCCACACATACAGAACACATTTGTGGTCTTGTCCCTTTTCCAAAGTGTACCTATAATGAAAATTACAGGCCTCTCTCATATTTTTAAGTGGGAGAACTTGAACAGAACACGTGTGGTCTTGTCCCTTTTACAAAGTGTCAATAAAAGAAACGGACTGGATTCCTGCTCTACTCCTCCTTGTCCTCCTGAAAGGGTTTTCAACCAACACCTGTCCCCGATAGAAAGGCTACACCGAGTGGACAAAACATAAAGAACACTTTTATAATATTGAGTCCCCCCCCCCCTCCCTTTACCCTCATAACAGCCTCAATGTGAGGCGGCAGGTAGACTAGTGGTTAGAGCGTTGGGCCAGTAACCGAAAGGTTGCTAGATCGAATCCCCTGACAAGATAAAAATCTGTTGTTCTGCACCTGAACAAGGCAGTTAACCCACTGTTCCTAGGCTGTCATTGTAAATAAGAATTTGTTCTTAACTGACTTGCCTAATTAAAAAAATTGGGTCATGGACTCTACAAGGTGTCAAGTGTTCCACAGGGGTGCGCCAACGCTGCCCACAGTTGTGTCAAGTTGGCTGGATGTCCTTTGGGTGGTGGACCATTCTTGATATATATGGGGAAACTGTTGGGCGTGGGAAAAAACCCAGCAGCGTTGCAGTTCTTTACACAAACCGGTGTGCCTGGCACCCGTTCAAAGACACTTAAATATTTTGTCTTTTTGCTCATTCACCCTCTGAACGAAATCCTTCTTTAATGAACCCGTCTCCTCTTCATCTACTCTGACTGAAGTTTTGGTATCTTAGTTCTTTCTTAGGATCCCCGTTAGCTGTTGCAAAAGCTACTCTTCCCGGGAAGGGGGGTCCACAGGAAGGTTAATACCAACAGCTCATAGCTTTCACCTGGATTCACATGGTCTGTAGTCTATATCATGGAAAGAGACGGTGTTCTTAATGTTTTGTAAACTCAGTACACGTACAGTATATTTAACTACTATTTAAACGGTGTTCCCTGTGTCATGACTAGTTGGGACATCTATAGCATGTACACGGGTACAGAATAGTTTTACATGTTATCTGGCAGAGTGGGGATTGATCTTGAGAAAGCATGTTGGGAGTGTCGATATTTAGATACACCCCCCCCCCCTAAAAAAAATGACTTAAGTAAAAAATTCACTGACTGACCTTTTTAGGTATGTACTGTATACTCTGTCCGTATACTCTGTATACTCTGTCCGTATACTCTGTATACTCTGTATACTCTGTCCGTATACTCTGTATACTCTGTATACTCTGTCCGTATACTCTGTATACTCTGTGTACTCTGTATACTCTGTCCGTATACTCCGTATACTCTGTATACTCTGTATACTCCGTATACTCTGTATACTCTGTCCGTATACTCTGTATACTCTGTGTACTCTGTATACTCTGTCCGTATACTCCGTATACTCTGTATACTCTGTATACTCCGTATACTCTGTATACTCTGTCCGTATACTCTGTATACTCTGTATACTCTGTCCGTATACTCTGTATACTCTGTATACTCTGTCCGTATACTCTGTATACTCTGTATACTCTGTATACTCTGTCCGTATACTCTGTATACTCTGTATACTCTGTATACTCTGTCCGTATACTCTGTATACTCTGTATACTCTGTCCGGTCCCAAATTCTTATTTTACACACTTTGTTCCTTTTCTCTTGATTTGTTGAATTGGTGTTGATTCTACTGTCTATTGATCCTCTCTTTCTGATGTGAATACTCTCTTTGTTTTCTTTCTGGAGACTGTGTGTGGTCCCTCCCTCCCTGTCTGGCACCCTATTGCCTGTTCTGTGCACTACCAGGACCTTTTGGTCACAACGTAGTGCACTAAATAGGGAATAGAGTACCATTTCGAACGTAGTCTCTGAGTTGTGTATCCGTGTGACCGAGTAAGACTGGGTTTTGTGTTTCTCTCCTCTAGATTACTGTTACTATTTTCAGATGTCTGGCTGCAAGTCTTTCAATAAAAAGTCTAAAACACTTGTTTTAGGTGCTGTGGCTCTCTGATTCTGATATGCATGCCGGTGCTCTCTGATTCTGATATGCATGGTGCTCTCTGATTCTGATATGCATGCCGGTGCTCTCTGATTCTTATATGCATGGTGCTCTCTGATTCTGATATGCATGGTGCTCTCTGATTCTGATATGCATGGTGCTCTCTGATTCTGATATGCATGGTGCTCTCTGATTCTGATATGCATGGTGCTCTCTGATTCTGATATGCATGGTGCTCTCTGATTCTGATATGCATGCCGGTGCTCTCTGATTCTGATATGCATGGTGCTCTCTGATTCTGATATGCATGGTGCTCTCTGATTCTGATATGCATGGTGCTCTCTGATTCTGATATGCATGCCGGTGCTCTCTGATTCTGATATGCATGGTGCTCTCTGATTCTGATATGCATGGTGCTCTCTGATTCTGATATGCATGCCGGTGCTCTCTGATTCTGATATGCATGGTGCTCTCTGATTCTGATATGCATGGTGCTCTCTGATTCTGATATGCATGCCGGTGCTCTCTGATTCTGATATGCATGCCGGTGCTCTCTGATTCTGATATGCATGGTGCTCTCTGATTCTGATATGCATGGTGCTCTCTGATTCTGATATGCATGGTGCTCTCTGATTCTGATATGCATGCCGGTGCTCTCTGATTCTGATATGCATGGTGCTCTCTGATTCTGATATGCATGGTGCTCTCTGATTCTGATATGCATGCCGGTGCTCTCTGATTCTGATATGCATGGTGCTCTCTGATTCTGATATGCATGGTGCTCTCTGATTCTGATATGCATGCCGGTGCTCTCTGATTCTGATATGCATGGTGCTCTCTGATTCTGATATGCATGGTGCTCTCTGATTCTGATATGCATGCCGGTGCTCTCTGATTCTGATATGCATGCCGGTGCTCTCTGATTCTGATATGCATGGTGCTCTCTGATTCTGATATGCATGGTGCTATCTGATTCTGATATGCATGGTGCTCTCTGATTCTGATATGCATGGTGCTCTCTGATTCTGATATGCATGCCGGTGCTCTCTGATTCTGATATGCATGGTGCTCTCTGATTCTGATATGCATGGTGCTCTCTGATTCTGATATGCATGGTGCTCTCTGATTCTGATATGCATGCCGGTGCTCTCTGATTCTGATATGCATGGTGCTCTCTGATTCTGATATGCATGGTGCTCTCTGATTCTGATATGCATGCCGGTGCTCTCTGATTCTGATATGCATGGTGCTCTCTGATTCTGATATGCATGCCGGTGCTCTCTGATTCTGATATGCATGGTGCTCTCTGATTCTGATATGCATGGTGCTCTCTGATTCTGATATGCATGGTGCTCTCTGATTCTGATATGCATGCCGGTGCTCTCTGATTCTGATATGCATGGTGCTGTCTGATTCTGATATGCATGGTGCTCTCTGATTCTGATATGCATGGTGCTCTCTGATTCTGATATGCATGGTGCTCTCTGATTCTGATATGCATGGTGCTCTCTGATTCTGATATGCATGGTGCTCTCTGATTCTGATATGCATGCCGGTGCTCTCTGATTCTGATATGCATGCCGGTGCTCTCTGATTCTGATATGCATGCCGGTGCTCTCTGATTCTGATATGCATGGTGCTCTCTGATTCTGATATGCATGGTGCTCTCTGATTCTGATATGCATGCCGGTGCTCTCTGATTCTGATATGCATGCCGGTGCTCTCTGATTCTGATATGCATGGTGCTCTCTGATTCTGATATGCATGGTGGTGCTCTCTGATTCTGATATGCATGGTGCTCTCTGATTCTGATATGCATGGTGCTCTCTGATTCTGATATGCATGCCGGTGCTCTCTGATTCTGATATGCATGGTGCTCTCTGATTCTGATATGCATGGTGCTCTCTGATTCTGATATGCATGCCGGTGCTCTCTGATTCTGATATGCATGCCGGTGCTCTCTGATTCTGATATGCATAGTGCTCTCTGATTCTGATATGCATGCCGGTGCTCTCTGCATCTCGTGAGATGTGTCAGAGATAGCCAATATTTACCCTTAAAACGACTGTATGTACACACACACACACACACACACACACACACACACACACACACGCTAAACAATAGATCATTTGACAGCTATAGTACTTATGGATCATTGCAAGACTGCAGTAACCGAGAAAAGGTCACAGTAACCGGGAAAAGGTCACAGTAACCCGAGAAAAGGTCACAGTAACCGAAAAAAGGTCACAGTAACCGAGAAAAGGTCACAGTAACCCGAGAAAAGGTCACAGTAACCCGAGAAAAGGTCACAGTAACCCGAGAAAAGGTCACAGTAACCCGAGAAAAGGTCACAGTAACCCGAGAAAAGGTCACAGTAACCCGAGGTCAAAGCCCCCCCCCAAAATGTGAGGGTTTTGGGATAAACATTTAAAATAACTTCTGAGGTAAACACAGGCTTAGGAGATCTTATGCGATTTGCATATTAGCATTCCCAGGCACGTGAAATCCATAGATTAGGTTAGGGCCTAATGAATTTATTTCAGATGACTGATTTCCTCATATAAAACTGTAACAGTAAAATATTAGAAATTGTTGCGTTTTCTATTTTTGTTCAGTGTAAAATGTTGTTGATCAAATCCCTCGTTTTCTCCTATCACAGTCATTAAACTCTGCAACTATTTTAAAGTTACCATTAGTGAAATCCCTGAGTGGTTTCCTTCTTCTCCAGCAACTGAGTTAAGAAGAACCCCGGTATCTTTGTAGTGACTGGATGTATTGATACGCCTGTTGAATGTAAAACGAGGGAGAGCTCGGTTTGTTGTTTTGGGAAGTTTATAAAGTCTCTTGAAAAGTTTTGGTTGCTAGCTAGCTACCTTTTGAGTTTGGATACCGTGAGACGGTTGGCATCAGTTGCTGGGACCGCTACTATCTATCCCGTGATCCTGCCGACCAAGCCCGGGTCTGAGGGGCTGCTTGGTGTAGCAGCTAGCCAAATGGGTCTTCCAAATGGACGATGACCCCAAGCATACTTCCAAAGTTGTGTCAAAATGGCTTAAGGACAACAAAGTCAAGGTATTGGAGTGGCCATCACAAAGCCCTGACCTCAAACCTATAGAAACTTTGTGGGCAGAACTGAAAAAGCGTGTGCGAGCAAGGAGGCCTACAAACCTGACTCAGTTACACCAGCTCTGTCAGGAGGAATGGGCCAAAATTCACCCAACTTATTGTGGGAAGCTTGTGGAAGGCTACCTGAAACGTTTGACCCAAGTTAAACAATTTAAAGGCAATGCTACCAAATACTAATTGAGTGTATGTAAACTTCTGACCCACTGGGAATGTGATGAAAGAAATAAAAGCTGAAATAAATAATTATTTCTACTATTATTCTGACATTTCACATTTCATAAGAATTTTTACTAGGATTAAATGTCAGGAATTGTGAAAAACTGAGTTTAAATGTATTTAGTTAAGGTGTATGTAAACTTCCGACTTCAACTGTATATTTACAGTGTTGTAATGATGTGAAAATGGTTAAAGTACAAAAGGGAAAATAAATAAACATAAATATGGGTTGTATTTACAATACTGTTTGTTCTTCACTGGTTGACCTTTTCTTGTGGCATCAGGTCACAAATCTTGCTGCTGTGATGGCACACTGTGCTTCAGTAAGGTTGGCTTCTTAGCGTCCATAGCAATGGTTATCAACTGTACCACAGAAATGGAACATGAATCACATTAAATTGATGTTGTAGAGGCAGCTGCAGAGAAGTATTTGGGAGACTTCAGGAGATGTACAGGGTGTGTTGAGTGGTGGCGTCCCATCCTCTCAGGCCGTTGACATGGTGCAGGAGCAGATAGGGTCAGGGTAGTGGGTAGGGTAATTCAAAATATATTTTTAGGCCTCCCGAGTGCCGCAGTGGTCTAAGGCACTGCATCGCAGTGATTGAGTCGTCACTACAGACCCGGGTTTGATCCCAGGCTGTGTTGTGACCGGGAGACCCATGCCGGGACCGTGAGACCCATGAGGCGGTGCACAATTGGCCAAGCGTCATCCAGTTTAGGGGAGGGTTTGGCTGGCCGGGATTTCCTAGCGACTCCTTGTGGTGAGCCGGGCGCCTGCAAGCTTACTTTGGTCGCCATTTTACGTGTTTCCTCCGACACATTGGTGCGGCTGGCTTCCGGGTTAAGTGAGCAATGTGTCAAGAAGCAGTGCATCTTGGCAGGGTCGTGTTTCAGAGGACACATGGATCTTGACCTTCGCCTCTCCCGAGTCCGTATAGCAGTTACAGCGATGGGACAAGACTAACTACCAATTGGATATCATGAAAAAAACATCTTCCCATTTCTCCATTTGTATCACAAAGTGTAGTGGATTCATACTATAGTTCAGTTGAGTAATGCAACACATTGGATGCCAACTGCATTTAATCTCCTCAGATGGGCTATCATGGGTTCCCCAAGTAGGGGCGAGGAGAGGGACGGAAGCTATACTGTTACACTGTCATAGGTTCCCCAAGTACCGAGGGGAACGACGTCCCTTGCGAGGGCAAGAATGAGATGTCTGTCAGGGGAAGTACAATATTATCATAAGGAGACGGATACTTGGAGAAACGGAAAGAAAAAGAGAAGTAGAGGAGGTCGAAGAGAGAGAGAAAGGGAGGAAGAGGGTCAGTTTGAATCAGGGTTAAAAATGGCGGGAAAAAGGGAGATGGTTTGTTAAAGGAGAACGGTAGAACGTGAAAGCAGAGTGAGCTGAACACCTGATCAAAGACAGGAGGAGAGGGCTAATTATCAGAGGTGACAGGTGTGCGGAAGTTTTCAGAGCCCGGGGCTTGCTCCGAGGGTCAGGATAAAGATGAGTCTGTGACGGTAGGAGTGACATTTTTGGAAATGTTTGGGGAAAAAATGGACCCTTGACTTTTGACGGATCCATTTGTGGTTTCAGGGTGGGTGAAAACAGAGTTGGTTGCTGGGGAAGCGGTGACGGTAACCAGAAGTGGTCTTGTTATAATTGTTAGTTGTTTCTGCTGATCAGCAGGAGCAGACGCTCCGCATCAAATGAATGGGGACAAGATATGTGAATTGTTTAGATCTCAAGAAAAGGGCACCATTGAAAGGAGTGATTACTGGGGTAGCTGTAAATGTGAAAGTTGACCAACTGAAGGAGAATATTCCCTGTGTTTGTGATACTCGTCGTTTGGTGCGACGCAGACAGGTTGGCGAGAGTGGAGTCATTGTCTGTTCAGAAGAGTCATTGTGAGTGATGAAACAGAAGAGTCATTGTCTGTTCAGAAGAGTCATTGTCTGTTCAGAAGAGTCATTGTGAGTGATGAAACAGAAGAGTCATTGTCTGTTCAGAAGAGTCATTGTGAGTGATGAAACAGAAGAGTCATTGTCTGTTCAGAAGAGTCATTGTCTGTTCAGAAGAGTCATTGTGAGTGATGAAACAGAAGAGTCATTGTCTGTTCAGAAGAGTCATTGTGAGTGATGAAACAGAAGAGTCATTGTCTGTTCAGAAGAGTCATTGTGAGTGATGAAACAGAAGAGTCATTGTCTGTTCAGAAGAGTCATTGTCTGTTCAGAAGAGTCATTGTGAGTGATGAAACAGAAGAGTCATTGTCTGTTCAGAAGAGTCATTGTCTGTTCAGAAGAGTCATTGTCTGTTCAGAAGAGTCATTGTGAGTGATGAAACAGAAGAGTCATTGTCTGTTCAGAAGAGTCATTGTCTGTTCAGAAGAGTCATTGTGAGTGATGAAACAGAAGAGTCATTGTCTGTTCAGAAGAGTCATTGTCTGTTCAGAAGAGTCATTGTCTGTTCAGAAGAGTCATTGTGAGTGATGAAACAGAAGAGTCATTGTCTGTTCAGAAGAGTCATTGTGAGTGATGAAACAGAAGAGTCATTGTCTGTTCAGAAGAGTCATTGTCTGTTCAGAAGAGTCATTGTCTGTTCAGAAGAGTCATTGTGAGTGATGAAACAGAAGAGTCATTGTCTGTTCAGAAGAGTCATTGTCTGTTCAGAAGAGTCATTGTGAGTGATGAAACAGAAGAGTCATTGTCTGTTCAGAAGAGTCATTGTCTGTTCAGAAGAGTCATTGTGAGTGATGAAACAGAAGAGTTGTTGTCTGTTCTTTTGAGCTTTGATGTTGAGTCTTTGCCCGACAAAATTTGGATATTTTAGTTATCCCGTATGAGCTTTTGTGCGGAATATATTATGTTGTTACAGGTGTCAAGTTTGTGGGCATGTGGCAGCAGTGTGCAGGAGGACGGTTCCTAGGTGTGAGAAGTGTGCAGAAGGGCATGAGACAAAGGAATATGTAGCATTGTGGAAAGAAACGGTATGTGTTAATTGTAGGGGTGCTCATGGGGCTGGGGATCAGAAATGTCCCGTGTGAGAGAGGCAGGATGAGGTTTCCAGGGTTAGAGTAGTGCAGAAGTTGACCTATGTTGAGGCAGTGAAGAAAGTAGAGGAAGATGGGTCAAGGGGAGGTCCTGAGAGGAGGGGTGTAGTAGATCTGTACCAGAAAGAGGGAGGGATCCTGAGAGGAGTGGTGTGACTAGTAGATCTGTACCAGAAGGAGGGAGGGATCCTGAGAGGAGGGGTGTAGTAGATCTGTACCAGAACAGAGGGAGGGATCCTGAGAGGAGGGGTGTAGTAGATCTGTACCAGAACAGAGGGAGGGATCCTGAGAGGAGGGGTGTAGTAGATCTGTACCAGTACAGAGGGAGGGATCCTGAGAGGAGGGGTGTAGTAGATCTGTACCAGAACAGAGGGAGGGATCCTGAGAGGAGGGGTGTAGTAGATCTGTACCAGAACAGAGGGAGGGATCCTGAGAGGAGGGGTGTAGTAGTAGATCTGTACCAGTACAGAGGGATGGATCCTGAGAGGACTGGTGTAGTAGATCTGTACCAGAACAGAGGGAGGGATCCTGAGAGGAGGGGTGTAGTAGTAGATCTGACCCAGAACAGAGGGAGGGATCCTGAGAGGAGTGGTGTAGTAGTAGATCTGTACCAGTACAGAGGGAGGGATCCTGAGAGGAGGGGTGTAGTAGTAGATCTGTACCAGTACAGAGGGATGGATCCTGAGAGGAGGGGTGTAGTAGATCTGTACCAGTACAGAGGGAGGGATCCTGAGAGGACTGGTGTAGTAGATCTGTACCAGAAAAGAGGGAGGGATCCTGAGAGGAGGGGTGTAGTAGATCTGTACCAGTACAGAGGGAGGGATCCTGAGAGGAGGGGTGTAGTAGATCTGTACCAGAACAGAGGGAGGGATCCTGAGAGGAGGGGTGTAGTAGATCTGTACCAGAACAGAGGGAGGGATCCTGAGAGGACGGGTGTAGTAGATCTGTACCAGAAAGAGGGAGGGATCCTGAGAGGAGGGGTGTAGTAGATCTGTACCAGAACAGAGGGAGGGATCCTGAGAGGAGGGGTGTAGTAGATCTGTACCAGTACAGAGGGAGGGATCCTGAGAGGAGGGGTGTAGTAGATCTGTACCAGAACAGAGGGAGGGATCCTGAGAGGACTGGTGTAGTAGATCTGTACCAGAAAGAGGGAGGGATCCTGAGAGGAGGGGTGTAGTAGATCTGTACCAGAACAGAGGGAGGGATCCTAAGAGGAGGGGTGTAGTAGATCTGACCCAGAACAGAGGGAGGGATCCTGAGAGGACTGGTGTAGTAGATCTGTACCAGAACAGAGGGATGGATCCTGAGAGGAGGGGTGTAGTAGATCTGTACCAGAACAGAGGGAGGGATCCTGAGAGGAGGGGTGTAGTAGATCTGTACCAGAACAGAGGGAGGGATCCTGAGAGGAGGGGTGTAGTAGATCTGTACCAGAACAGAGGGAGGGATCCTGAGAGGAGGGGTGTAGTAGTAGATCTGACCCAGAACAGAGGGATGGATCCTGAGAGGAGGGGTGTAGTAGATCTGTACCAGAACAGAGGGAGGGATCCTGAGAGGAGGGGTGTAGTAGATCTGTACCAGTACAGAGGGAGGGATCCTGAGAGGAGGGGTGTAGTAGTAGATCTGACCCAGAACAGAGGGAGGGATCCTGAGAGGAGGGGTGTAGTAGTAGATCTGACCCAGAACAGAGGGATGGATCCTGAGAGGAGGGGTGTAGTAGATCTGTACCAGAACAGAGGGAGGGATCCTGAGAGGAGGGGTGTAGTAGATCTGTACCAGAAAGAGGGAGGGATCCTGAGAGGAGTGGTGTGACTAGTAGATCTGTACCAGAAAGAGGGAGGGATCCTGAGAGGAGGGGTGTAGTAGTAGATCTGACCCAGAACAGAGGGAGGGATCCTGAGAGGAGGGGTGTAGTAGTAGATCTGACCCAGAACAGAGGGAGGGATCCTGAGAGGAGGGGTGTAGTAGATCTGTACCAGAAAGAGGGAGGGATCCTGAGAGGAGGGGTGTAGTAGATCTGTACCAGAACAGAGGGAGGGATCCTGAGAGGACTGGTGTAGTAGATCTGTACCAGAACAGAGGGAGGGATCCTGAGAGGAGGGGTGTAGTAGTAGATCTGACCCAGAACAGAGGGATGGATCCTGAGAGGAGGGGTGTAGTAGTAGATCTGTACCAGAACAGAGGGAGGGATCCTGAGGGGACTGGTGTAGTAGATCTGTACCAGAACAGAGGGAGGGATCCTGAGAGGACTGGTGTAGTAGATCGGTACCAGAAAAGATAAACCAACAAGTGATATATGTTTCAGTAAGATTGGATTTATAGCAATGTTATCAACTGTCCTGCAGGGATGGAAGGTAAGTCGCAGAAAAGTGAGGTTGTGGTGGCAGCTGCAGAGAAGTATTTGGGTGTACTAGACTTGACATCAGAGTTACAGAATTTGTTCTTATCTGACTTCCCTAGTTAAATAAAGGTTAAATAAAGAAAAAATAGTAGGCGGCGGTAATGCAGCATCTATTAGATGCCAACCGCCGTTTAACCTCCTCGAAGAAGAGACGGGCCGCGAGCATGAACTGCGTCATAGCAAGATTATTTTTCACGCGCCTGCGCGGAGCAATGCTGGTAAAATAAGCGAATAAATGACGTGCCTCTTTTGTAGAAAATGAATTGTAATGATCTTCCCTGAGCTAAGTAGACTTAAATATGTATTCAAAAATGTATTGGGCTGTAAGCGAAAGTTTATCAGTCAAATAGGTTACATATTTCAAAACATTTTCAGCCTACGTATGTTGATTTCCATCATGGGCATAAAGCCTAGGCAGGCAACTGCAAGTCCAGTACTGTTCATGTAGAAGTACGAGACTTGGTTGTTTTAGAAACGACTCGGGTTTATTAGCATCCTCTTGAGCCAGCAAAGTAACAACACTTTAACACAGGAACGGTGGCTCCCGTGGGACATTTAAGGTGAGTCAAAAGGAACTCGCAACAAGAACTCCCCGGGGATAAATAGCTAACAAATACACATGTTTATTATGGATGTATGACCATTTACGTTGGCATACTCTATGCAGTTCATCTGAATTGACTCTCGCAAGATAATGTCACGCCTTTGACGGGCGTCTCCGTGTGATTTGAGAAGGGACGTTCCCGCATCTGCACGAATCTCTATACTTTTTGGGTCCATTTTTAAGCTACGACTCCACCACACAGCTTTGGACTAGTAACCGAAAGGTTGCTAGATCGAATCCACCGACACGACAAGGTAAAACAAATCTGTCGTTCTGACTCTGAACAAGGCAGTTAACCCACTGTTCCTAGACCAGTTAACCCACTGTTCCTAGACCAGTTAACCCACTGATCCCCTGAACAAGGCAGTTAACCCACTGTTCCTAGGCTGTCATTGTAGATAAGAATCTGTTCTTAACTGACTTGCCTTGTTCAATTAAAACATAGTCAGGGGCGCTCCAGTACAGTAGATGGCGGTAATGCACCATAACGTTGGATGCCACCCGCCGATATTTATTTGGTTTTGGTATTTTATTAGGATCCCCATTAGCTGTTGCAAAAGTAGTAGCTACTCTTCCTGGGGTTCACACAAAACATGAAACATAATACAGAACATCATTAGACAAGGACAGAACTACATTAAAAAAAAATTGAAGGCACACACTATCTAGGTCAAATAGGGGAGAGACGTTGTGCCGTGAGGTGTTGCTTTATCTGTTTTTTGAAACCAGGTTTGTTGTTTATTTGAGCGATATGAGATGCAAGGAAGATCCATACAATAAGGGCTCCATATATTAACCTTTATTTAACTAGGAAAGTCAGTTAAAAACAAGTTCTTATTTACAATGACGGCCTACACCAGCCAAACCCTAACCTGAACGATGCTGGGCCAATTGTGCACCGCCCTATTGGTGGGGGTAGTGTCATTCACCCCACCCGTCAGGCAATGTTTTCCCGCTTTTCTGTTAACGACGGCGAGGGCAGGCGTTCGGCAAGCGTGAGTGAAGTACACTGTGTGCTAGCTAGTCCTTAGGAGCACTCAGGTACACAGCAGGAGGGAGGCGACACTGTGTGCTGCTAGCTAGCTAGCTAGCTAGCTAGCTAGCACATAGTGTCGCTAGCACACGGTGTTGCCCCCGCCTCACACCTGCTGTGTACCGGAATAGCTAGAGGTAGGCGGGGGCGACACCGATAGACGGTGTCCTTCGCCTGTCGAGGACTGTTTTCCCACAGTTCTGTTAAAGACTGTGAGGGCAGATGTTTGGCAGACGGGCACGAAGGACACTGTCTTGCGTCTTCTTCTAGCTAGAAAAGAGGACTCCGGTAAACAGCAGACGGGGTGAAAATTCAATACTTTTATTTCACTTTTGACCCACAGTCACAAGCATGAAGATGTCGTGCTCGAGGGGGGGGGGGGTCATGCAGGAACCCTGAATCGTGGGCTGTAGTTGGACACTTGTGTATTTGCTTGCGATGTACATAAGTGTATTATTAGAGCGTGCCAGTGGACTTCTGGTAAGTATGCTTTAGTGGGGGCCTCCCGAGTGGCGCAGTGGTCTACGGCACTGCATTGCAGCGCTAGAGGCACCACTACAGATCCATGCTCAATCCCGGGCTGTGTCGCAGCTGGCCACGAGACCCATGAGGCAGCACACAATTAGCCCAGCGTCGTCCGGGTTAGGCCGGCCGGGTTGGCCTTGTCCCATCGCGCTCTAGCGATTCCTGTGGCGGGCCGGACGCCAGTTGGATGGTGTTTCCTGCGGCTGGCTAACGGGTCAAGCGAGCAGTGTGTCAAGAAGCAGTGCGGCTTGGCATGGTCGTGTTTTGGAGGACACATTGCCCTCGACCTTCGCCTGTCCCGAGTCCGTATGGGAGTTGCAGCGATGAGACAAGACTAACTACCAATTTGGATATCACGAAATTGGGGGGTCAAAAAATATATTAAATAACTTTTTATAAATGTTGTTTATTATAAGAGTTTTAAAAAGATATGTAGTGAGAAAGTGTTGGGATCAGGTACATCTACATTTATCCACCCCCAAAATGTATATTTACGAGGAATTATCCCCACCCACAACTTCTCACCTGAATGCATTGCTTTCTTTTTAAGGGGTTGGGAAAAAGCAGAAATTGGGGTTGAGAGTTACCCGTTAAGAAGATAAATTGCTGGAATGGGTTTATGACTTTGCAGTGGAGCAGAGGAGACCAGATCACTTTTGTCAAGTCGGTGGCCATCATTGGTCAAGACCAGATCACTTTTGTCAAGACGGTGACCATCATTGGTCAAGACCAGATCGCTTTTGTCAAGACGGTGACCATCATTGGTCAAGACCAGATCGCTTTTGTCAAGTCGGTGGCCATCATTGGTCAAGACCAGATCGCTTTTGTCAAGTCGGTGACCATCATTGGTCAAGACCAGATCGCTTTTGTCAAGACGGTGACCATCATTGGTCAAGACCAGATCACTTTTGTCAAGACGGTGACCATCATTGGTCAAGACCAGATCGCTTTTGTCAAGTCGGTGGCCATCATTGGTCAAGACCAGATCGCTTTTGTCAAGACGGTGACCATCATTGGTCAAGACCAGATCACTTTTGTCAAGACGGTGACCATCATTGGTCAAGACCAGATCACTTTTGTCAAGACGGTGACCATCATTGGTCAAGACCAGATCACTTTTGTCAAGTCCTTTCAGAGTGTGTTACATTATGGGGATAAAAATTGTCCGACTTTGCATGTTCACTGCGTGAACTTTAGTGATCAAAGGTCATGAAGATTTGACTGCAAGTTTCTGAAGTTGCTTCACCAACTTCATCCTTCGCCTGCATTGTGGGAGGCTCTATTGTCAACCAATCAGTAAAGTGTTTTTGTTTGACCCATGCGAATGTGACCGAAACAGAAACTAATTTAGCAACAATTTATGTAGGTCTATACAGTGGAAACTTACGAATGAATGTGACGAGTCTCTATCACCAATTTGATTGTACACATATTTTCAGTTTGAGTGAGTGATATGTTGGTTGGAGAGGTGTTTATTGCGACATTATAAAACACACTTATGTTGCATTGAGCATTGCTGTTGGAAAACCTCATCAGTGTCCGACTTTCGGCTGTCGCAGATGTGCCTCCTCTGCCTTACCACTCAAACAAGCCCGATGTCTCAACTAAATTCCAGTCTTTCTTGTGCCTACATGTCCCATCAGGCAGTCATTGCGTCATGACACTTCTGGGCCAGACTAATGTATGCCAAAAGTACGGGGGGGTGGTAAAATATTTTCTAATACATTTTCACACAAAAAAGACCATTTTGAATGTTCATAGCGGAATAAAAAATGTAAAAAAATAGTTGATTTTGTCAGTGTTCTAATCAATATATTTAAATTCGTTTAATTAAATTTACTAGCTAAGATACCTACATTTTTATTTTGTTCAAGCACTACCACGTTTTGGACATGAGCGGTCGTTCATTCTACCGTGCACATGTTGCTGCTTTGCTTTTCATCTGAAGAACTAAGCGGTGCTGGAAAAAGCCCTAATGTCTATGGGAATAGCCGGCCAGGCAACCGTCCAGCAGTGTGAAAAACTCACTCAGATCCCACAACTTTGACAGACATTGATCTTTTTTTTTTAATCGTTGAGATTAATTGTTACGTTTGTTGTTTTTTTTTTGTTTTTTTACCTAGACAAGGTTTTGTTTGTTTTTGATACTACGGATCAGGCCTGAATAATATCGGATGTGGTGAGTTATTCATACTATGTCGCTAATGCTAGTTAACAGTGGTGCTAATTTAGTTAGCTAGATGTAGCTACTTGCTAACGACACAAGTCCAATGTATCAACGTTAACCGGTCAATTAACGTTAGTTACTTAGACCAACAACAAAAAAACACTATAAATGTACTACATTTTTAGCCATGGCGACAGTCCTTTCTTTGACAGCCTGCTCGCTACATACATTAAACAGGTTAACGGCAACTACTTGGGCCAACTTTAGTATAGCTAACGTCGTTAGCAAACCACTGGCTAGCCAACGGTAATCTACGTTACTGTTGGCTTGGTTAGCTAGCACGATGCTAACTTGAATCCATTGCCAGCTATCCAGCTCGGAATTGACGGATTCAGTTCACTAGATAGCAAGATTGAAATTGGTTAGCTTGTGTTACAATCGTCGGCTTTGTTAGAACATGAAGCCAGGAGCAGTTAGCTATACCCATGTCGTTAATTTAACGTTATTGACCAACTCGTGTGGTAAACGTTACAGGAGCATTCACAAGTCGTGTGTGTGTAATGAATGTGTTTTAACGCTTGTATAATTATTATTTTTTGGTTGTTGGGGGTGATTAGTCTAAACTAACATAAAAGGGGTCCATTTGAATTTCTACTGCGACAGAGATCCGAACCCTTTGCCACGGCCTCTCTCCTCCCCCTCTTCCCCCTCTCCTCTCCCTCTCCCCCCCCTCTCCTCCCCTCTCCCCCCCCCTCTCCTCCCCTCTCCCCCCCCCTCTCCTCCCCTCTCCCCCCCCTCTCCTCCCCTCTCCCCCCTCCTCTCCCTCTCCCCCCTCTCCTCTCCCTCTCCTCCCCCTCCTCTCCCTCTCCCCCTCTCCTCTCCCTCTCCTCCCCCTCCTCTCCCTTCCCCCCTCTCCTCTCCCTCTCCCCCCTCCTCCTCTCCTCCCTCTCCTCTCCCCCTCCTCCCCCCCTCTCCTCCTCCTCTCCCCCTCCTCTCCTCCTCCTCTGCACCCGAGAAGAAGCGGCCCACTTGGGCCTTTGTGTCATTTGCCAACCACCCCCTCCCCCCCTAACATTAATTTGCCTCTATTATACTAAGGATGCTCACCCCCATAACCCTAAAATATGGCTAAGTACTTCCATATTCACTTGGCTTGTGAGCAAAATATATCATAGCCGGCTATTGTTTGCAATAGAATGTAGAAAAACATTTGACCATTCCAGAAAATCAAGTACCGTATCAACTCATTTCGACCCAGTGATGTGGTCTTTCACAAGCATGCACATCCCTGCACCCGTACTAGTGAGCAAGCACTGCAACCTACCGGTAGAATCTTTCAAGTGACCGTCTTAACGGTACTTTCCTTTTGTATCCTATCAGATTGACTTTCAGTCCTTCGTCTGTCACACATAACCACTCTTCTTTTGTGCAGTCCCGCCACTTCTGCCTATTAGTGATGTGGAGTTTGTATATCTGCCTATTAGTGATGTGGAGTTTGTATATCTGCCTATTAGTGATGTGGAGTTTGTATATCTGCCTATTAGTGATGTGGAGTTTGTATACGAGCAGTTCTTTTTAAGCAACTTTTTTTTTTTTACTGACCAGTTATGACTCATTTTTCTGAGTTGACACCTTCATTTTGTCATTCATTTGACCTGCTAGTGCTGACCGCAATGAGTCCCACAGCAGGATTGATACTTTCCTCTGGCTCATCCGGGTCAATTCAACTTCATTAGTGCTCTGGTGCATGAATTAAATATCCCATTTGAATGTTCATAGCGGAGTAAGAATCCTGTTTTCATTTGTCAGCTTCCTAATCAATATATTTTGATTTGTTTCATTCAATCTACTAGTTTAGATACATACTGGGGTTTTTTTTTCAAGCAGTCCACGTTTTGGGAATGTACGGTCTTTCGATCTCTGTTCACATGTTGCTGCTTTGCTTTTCAATTGCTAAGTGTCCTGTGCGCACTGTGCATTAATGACTCGAATGAACTAAATTATTCAAAAGATGAGTTATTTTTTACTGAACGAGTCAAAGGTCAGTCAAAAGAGTCATATTTTTTTCTTAGTTTGCAATTTGTAAATTATTGTTTTTTTAAATTGAGGTAATAGTTGATTCATTTCAGTCAGTGCTTTTCTAAGGTTGAGCTATGCAAGTCTAGAATTAGATTCATCAACATTAATGATTTGGTGTATTGACTCAGTCAAATGAATAGTTGTGAATATGTTGTTCATAACTACTGTTATGCGGTAGACGGAGCACACACTATATTTAAGGCATGCCGAACTCAATGATGAACTGTTTGCCACTCTTTGTTTTCCCACACAGCTTTGCTCCATATTCTAGTGTTGTCCAGGGCTCAAAGCTAACCTTTTCTTAAAACATTTTTACGAGGAGGACATGTGCGCCTCAGTACACAAATAAATGTAGGAGTAACAGTGAAAAATGAGAGGTAAATAAAGCTAGAATCCTTAAATTGTTTCTAGGCGCACACCGCTGCTCCTAAATGAAAACCACACCAAAATATTTAGAGGCAGATGCCAGTAAATGGTTGCTCTGTTGTCACTCAAATCTTTCCAAGTTTATGAAATGATCTACATCCTCTCAACTAGTATTTTAACATCTCCATCACCGATGTGAGTTTACTACGACCATATGTCCAGAGTAAAGATGCATGAATGAAATCTCTTCCCGAGTCAAATGGGGGGGGACTATTCATTATATACAGTATGTTAGGGAACGACACAGCCACGCACTTTCCCTGGCAGGTGGGTGAGATCTAGACAAAGTTGAGTCTGCCTTAGCCAATGAGGGACGGAGTGGGCAGACGGAGCGTGTTGCGCACGGAGGGTATAATAACAACGGGTACCGAGGCCTCGCTTTCCTGTTACATTTACAACCGCCTTCCGCACCGGTTTCCACTAGTTACCACAGCTACAGTCAAATTTGTCTATATCGTTAAAATGAATGAAAACAAAACTATTTAGCTTTTTGGTCTTAATTTAAGGTTAGCAGTGTGGTTTCTGTTATTAAAGTCAGAATATTTTTTTTTTCAACCTAAGGTTTTTAAAATGTGAATTTAATAAAAAAAGGAAAGGCAGGGTGTCTGACTTTGTGTCTGTGGTAACTAGTGTCGAGCCCTCCGCTCTGCCATTTTGGTTTTGTTCACCCGTGTTACAGTCACACACAAGGACTCATCCAGTGACTCGACATTATAGCCCGAAGCCTTTTCAACCCCGCACACAACACCTTTTCTACAACCATAGAACTACAATCATCGTTGTTATTTTGACGTTTTAGACCGATCCGGTACTAGAGGAGCGGTTTGCACTGAGAAGGGACCGAGAAGGATTATTGGTAAGGCAGGCAAATCAATGGACACTAGTGTTAGCTACTTCTCCTAGCTAACGTTACAGTAGCCACTCGTTTATGTAGCAGACGGTTCAGGTCGATTTTATTATTCTTTTTATGTCAGGTGCTTAGTCATAGCCAATACATTACTCTCGGAGGGTTGTGATATTTTCTAGCTAACGTTACTACTGAGAGGCTTTTTAAAAATACTATATATATAAAACGTTAGCACCATAGCCATAAGTTCAGTTCCGCACTTCGTGTGCTAGGCCGCAGTCCAGCGGCTGAAACGCTGCTCTCCGGTCACCGACAGGGAGGCAGTCCGGTGCTAGATGGTTAGTTCATTATGTTCCGACCGAGTCCCACCGGGAGCGGCTCGCCAAATCACTTGTTATTAGCCTGCACACGGTCTAAGTGATTTACCTTTGACCTGTTGCTGTTGGCTTAATATTTTACGTCCTTGTTGTCTGGGCTGTTTGTTCACAACTAGACAGATTCGTTGGTTAAGTGTTTACTTTGTTGTAAGACAGTGAATATTCACTGGAGTTAACACCGTTAACAAGTCACGTATAATGACTTGAGTTTTAGACTTGGGCTTTGCTGTATCATTGTGATATTTTTTAGCTTTACATTGACAGGCATTGATTTAGCTACACGTGTCCACATTTTGACGATTGAATCTCTCTTGCCCTAATTTGTTGAGTTTAATAGTTGTCATTCTACATCAGTCGTTGTTTGTGTGATCATAATTCTAAGTACAGTGCTAGACGGCCTCAGTGGAGGCAATATTTCCGACTGTTGTTGGCTGGTTGTCATGATTCTAGAAGTTACTGCCGCTGTCCCGGAATGAGTGGTATCTAATTGCTTGATCGCTATTTACCGGTACACTCATTCATCGTTTTTAGACGTTTTTTGTAATGGCTGGTAACCTGTTTTGGAATGTGTAGCTATGACATTTTATTACGTCTCTACTTCTAGAAATAATAATGGACTGTGATTTTCTTTGTAAACAAACTTTAACCATTCTCTTTAGGTTTCGTTTCCTGGTGTGATGGCTACACTGTCATCAATAACCTGACATGCTAGAGTTAAATAGCGTTTTATGTTTGTATCCTGTTGCTCTATACGGCCATGGTTACAGCCCCCCCCAACCACGAGGCATTGTGAAGTGTTGCACCCCTATAGTTCACTGCAGCAAAAGGTTAATGAATCAGCGTTTTTACAGTGTTTGAGGCAGAGATGGGGTGTGGTCTTACAGATGATAAACAATACTGGAAAAGTCAGGGCAGCCATTTCCTATAGTATAGTAAACAATACCGTAACATAAACAACACGCCTTGCTGTTACTCTCTCTCACTGCGTCTGGAAGGAACTGATAATGCCGTTATTCATATCCGTTCCCAGGGCCAGGCTTGTCCGTGTTTTACCACATTGGGATTGGCTAGAGGCCAGTGTACCTGCTCGCCTAGAAAACTCTCTCCCCCCTCTGGACGAGAAGGATTCAATGACCTCTAGTAGATGGAAGGATAGAGGGAGGGATGGATGGATGAGTGAGTGAGTGATAGATGGATGAGGGAGTGAGTTATAGATGGATGAGGGAGGGAGTGAGTTATAGATGGATGAGGGAGTGAGTGAGTGATAGATGGATGAGGGAGGGAGGGAGGGAGTGATAGATGGATGAGGGAGGGAGAGAGGGAGGGAGGGAGTGATAGATGGATGAGGGAGGGAGGGAGGGAGTGATAGATGGATGAGGGAGGGAGGGAGGAGGGAGTGAGTGATAGATGGATGAGGGAGGGAGGGAGTGAGTGATAGATCAAGAGGGATAGATGGAGGGAGGGGGGGGGTAGTTGGAGGGTGTTGTACTCGAGAAGTGTAGATGTGTAGACAGACACCATCAGTCCTTGTTCTGTTGGTACAGACTATTTTCAGTTGTTCTGTAGGCACAGACTGTTTTCAGTTACTTGTTCTGTAGGCACAGACTGTTTTCAGTTACTTGTTCTGTAGGCACAGACTGTTTTCAGTTTCTTGTTCTGTAGGCACAGACTGTTTTCAGTTTCTTGTTCTGTAGGCACAGACTGTTGTCAGTTACTTGTTCTGTAGGCACAGACTGTTTTCAGTTTCTTGTTCTGGTTTTACATCAGCCCTACAGGCCTCCATTACTCCTACCCATTGACATTACCTGGTCAGACGAGGGCTTGTTGAGTTCTTAGCCAGACAGGCTCATTGCACAACAAGGTGTCATCTACTAAATCGGTGTACACACCATGGTCAAGTATTTGAGTGTTGTTATTTAAAAAAAATATTTGCTAGATCGTGTCAGTGGAACTGTCCAGTGCTGCAGCGTGTCAGTGTCAGTCCTGTTAGGACCACTGTTATGTCAGCTGTTTTACCAGCGCAGCTGTGTGTGCTGTGTACTCGGCTGTGTGAGCTTTGTACTCAGCTGTGTGTGCTGTATACTCAGCTGTGTGTGCTGTATACTCAGCTGTGTGTGCTGTATACTCAGCTGTGTGTGCTGTATACTCAGCTGTGTGTGTGTGTGGCGTATGCTCAGCTGTGTGTGCTGTATACTCAGCTGTGTGTGCTGTATACTCAGCTGTGTGTGCTGTATACTCGGCTGTGTGAGCTGTATACTCAGCTGTGTGTGCTGTATACTCAGCTGTGTGTGCTGTATACTCAGCTGTGTGTGCTGTATACTCAGCTGTGTGTGCTGTATACTCAGCTGTGTGTGCTGTATACTCAGCTGTGTGTGTGTGTGGCGTATGCTCAGCTGTGTGTGCTGTATACTCAGCTGTGTGTGCTGTATACTCAGCTGTGTGTGCTGTATACTCAGCTGTGTGTGCTGTATACTCAGCTGTGTGTGCTGTATACTCAGCTGTGTGTGTGTGGCGTATGCTCAGCTGTGTGTGCTGTATACTCAGTTGTGCTTCTACACCTGCATTGCTTGCTGTTTGGGGTTTTAGGCTGGGTTTCTGTACAGCACTTTGATATATCAGCTGATGTACGAAGGGCTTAATAAATACATTTGATTTGATTTTGTGTGTGCTCTATACTCAGATGTGTGTGGCGTATACTCAGCTGTGTGTGTGGCGTATACTCAGCTGTGTGTGTGGCGTATACTCAGCTATGTGTGTGTGTGTTTTCAGATGTCCAGCTCGCCGCTGTCCAAGAAGCGTCGCGTGTCAGACTCCGAGACGAAGACGGGATCTCACTGCTCCTCCTCTAACTCTGTCAGAACTGAACTGTCTCACACACCCACCAACGTACGTACACACACACACACACTGCTCCTCTGTCTGTTTTCACTGATCTGTCTGACAGTCGTGTGTGTGTGTGTGTGTGTGTGGGACTGGTTCTCACTCCTGTTGTTTTCCCCAGGGCATGGCTAAGAATGGCAATGATGCTGAGATCGACGAAGGCCTGTACTCCAGACAGCTGTAAGTACCGTATCTATAGCCCAATAACACAGTCAACCTGGGGGTACTTGGGAAGACTCGTGAGAGCATCCAGTAGAACTTGTGACGAGGTTGGATACTGAGACCAAAATAGTCTGACCGTTTGAGCTGGCAGTGCGACAACACATTTTTGATTGGTTGCGTTTTAGTTTATTTTGGTTCGCAATTTTTTAATTTTTTTTATCATGATTTTATGTGCAATTGACCAGAAATATAGCAACTGTCTGAAGAGGAAACAGCTGCAGGGGACTCCCCCTGTGTGTGTGTGGGGTGTTAGTAGGACCTGGGGGGTGTTAGTAGGACCTGTGGGATGTCTGAACACACTGACAGGCACCATTATTCAGTCTGCTGTCCACCACACACTGGGAGACAAAATCCACCTTTCAGCAGGACAGTAACCTAAAACACAAGGCCAAATCTACACTGGAGTTACTTACCAAGATGACATGGAATGTTCCCGAGTGGCCTAGTTAACAGTTTTTGACTTGAATCGGCTGGAAAATCTGTTGCGAGACTTGAAAATGTCTGTCTAGCAATGATCAGCAACCAGCTTGAGAACTTAAAATAATTTTAAAAAGAAAGCTTAGAGACGTACTCAGAAACACTCACAGCTTTAATCGCTGGCAAAGGTGACTCTAACGTATTGACTCATGGGGTTCAATATTTAACGTAATCGAGATAAATAATATTTTCCATTAAATTATTTCTGCAAATGTTTACATTCCCCCCCCCCCCCCCCCCCCCACTGACATTAGAGTATTTTTTTGTAGATCGCTTTCACATGATTTTGTAGAAATCCATTTTAATCCCACAATGCAACGGGAAGTGGAAACAGTCAAGGGGTGTACATACTTTCTGAATCCACTGTAGCATTAGACATGGGAAAATGTGTAGAATTCCAGGAACTGTACTTAAAAATGGAAACATTTCTCTTCACCACCAGGATAGGCTCCTCTAATTTGTTTAAAAAAATAATAATAATCAGCCAGGCCGGGCACGCCCACCACCTAAGCCCCTTTGTCATCCAGGAAAAACCCTGGCCTGTATTCTCTCCTCCATTGCTACGTGTTGGGCCGTGATGCTCTGAAACGCATGCAGAGCTCCAACGTCCTGGTCTCAGGGCTGACGTAGTGTTATAGAGGTGTTATGTAGTCTTATAAAGCCTGTATTCTCTCCTCCATAGCTACGTGTTGGGCCATGATGCTATGAAGCGCATGCAGAGCTCCAACGTCCTGGTCTCAGGGCTGACGTAGTGTTATAGAGGTGTTATGTAGTCTTATAAAGCCTGTATTCTCTCCTCCATAGCTACGTGTTGGGCCATGATGCTATGAAGCGCATGCAGAGCTCCAACGTCCTGGTCTCAGGGCTGAGAGGGCTGGGCGTGGAGATCGCTAAGAACGTCATCCTGGGAGGAGTGAAGAGTGTTACCCTGCACGACCAGGGACAGGCTGAATGGAGAGACCTCTCCTCACAGGTACACTACGGGGCCTCTCTCTCCTCTCGTTCTGCATCCTCTCTCTCTCCTCTCGTTCTGCATCCTCTCTCTCTCCTCTCGTTCTGCATCCTCTCTCTCTCCTCTCGTTCTGCATCCTCTCTCTCTCCTCTCGTTCTGCATCCTCTCTCTCTCCTCTCGTTCTGCGTGCGCCACTCAGTCCCAGTATGGGAGTGTTTTAATCACTGGCTATGTTGTCAGGTCCAGTCACATTGTTTGTTATTTAGCTCCATGTACATCCTGTTTGCAACCAGGAACTAAAGATATTCTGCAAAACAATGTGGCAAAGCAATTCACAAAGTGTTATGTTTGTGAAAAATACAACACAATACTGGTTGCCACTCTCCGTATTTTCAAGCATAATGGTGACTGCATCATGTTATGGGTATGCTTGCTTGTCTCCAGTTCTACCTGCGTGAGGAGGACCCATCTCTGTAGTAACGTTCTCTCTCTCTCTCCTGTCTCCAGTTCTACCTGCGTGAGGAGGACCCATCTCTGTAGTAACGTTCTCTCTCTCCTGTCTCCAGTTCTACCTGCATGAGGAGGACCCATCTCTGTAGTAACGTTCTCTCTCTCTCCTGTCTCCAGTTCTACCTGCGTGAGGAGGACCCATCTCTGTAGTAACGTTCTCTCTCTCCTGTCTCCAGTTCTACCTGCGTGAGGAGGACCCATCTCTGTAGTAATGTTCTCTCTCTCCTGTCTCCAGTTCTACCTGCGTGAGGAGGACCCATCTCTGTATTAACATTCTCTCTCTCCTGTCTCCAATTCTACCTGCGTGAGGATGACCCATCTCTGTAGTAACGTTCTCTCTCTCCTGTCTCCAGTTCTACCTGCGTGAGGAGGACCCATCTCTGTATTAACATTCTCTCTCTCCTGTCTCCAATTCTACCTGCGTGAGGATGACCCATCTCTGTAGTAACGTTCTCTCTCTCCTGTCTCCAGTTCTACCTGCGTGAGGAGGACCCATCTCTGTAGTAACGTTCTCTCTCCTGTCTCCAGTTCTACCTGCGTGAGGAGGACCCATCTCTGTAGTAACATTCTCCTGTCTCCAGTTCTACCTGCGTGAGGAGGACCCATCTCTGTAGTAACGTTCTCTCTCTCCTGTCTCCAGTTCTACCTGCGTGAGGAGGACCCATCTCTGTAGTAACGTTCTCTCTCTCTCCTGTCTCCAGTTCTACCTGCGTGAGGAGGACCCATCTCCTGTAGTAACGTTCTCTCTCTCCTGTCTCCAGTTCTACCTGCGTGAGGAGGACCTGGGGAAGAACAGGGCTGAGGTGTCTCGGATTCGCCTGGCTGAACTCAACAGCTATGTACCTGTTGTAGCCTACACTGGAGTCCTCATCGACGATTACCTGACTCAGTTCCAGGTAAAACTGTTACCCATCAACCCCCTTACCTAGTTAAAGTGGAACTGACAGCGTTTTAACTACCTTTCACATTCGAAATAATTAAATCAGTCAAAAATATACAATTCCCAGTTCATGCTACAAAACCAACTTAATAAGAGGTTTTTAAAAAATATGTTTTATTTGACTCAAAATTCCATGATGTTCAGTAAGTCATCGCTGGTAGAATAGATTCACCAATACATTTCTTGCTAGACCCTAAAATGTTTGCTGTCGGGTTGTAAATCCCAGCTGGTCTGGTACATGGTTTGCTGCCTCCACCCGTTTGGGTTACGGAGGAATGTAAACTAAGGCTGGGAATGTCAATAGAGTTAAACTAGCGAGGTCAAAGATCACGAGTCAGTCATAACGTGGCTAATAGGCTAGCATATCGTTATGTAGCTAATTATCAAGCTATAAACACAGAGCCTAATTTTTACCTAGGAGGACGCCGTCTCATTGGAAGAGTGGGTGAGTGACCAGCTTTTTGGTCACCCATCAAGTTAGCTAACTGGTCAAGTAATCATCTGGCCAAGTAGTGTCTTTTATTTCGACATGTAGCTTACCTAGCCAAACAATTAACCATAATCCCATAGAGTAGCTACAGTCCAGACGGATTGTCATAGCATGAAATGCTGTAGTATGAGTCTGCGGGTAGCTAAAGCCAACCAACTGGGTTCAATGGTAGCTAGCTAGCTAGATATAAAGTATGGAGAAGAGATGGAGCTGGAACCACTAAAATAATAACTGTGTATGCTGTAGTCTAGAGGAGGGATGTGGCAAATTGTCCATTTTTCTTAACCATTTAACCGGTCTAAATAAGTGCGTGTGTGCACGGGTGCAGTACCAGTCAAAAGTCTGGACACATCGACTCATTCCAGGGTTTTTCTCTATTTTTACTATTTTCTACATTGTAGAATAATAACGCTATGAAATGAGACATGGAATCATGTAGTAACCAAAAAAGTGTTTAACAAATCTAAATATATTTTATATTTGAGAATCTTCAAATAGACACCCTTTGCCTTGATGACAGCTTTGCACACTCTTGGCATTCTCTCAACCAGCTTCATGAGGTAGTCACATGGAATGCATTTCAATTAACAGGTGTGCCTTGTTAAAAGTTACTTTGTGGAATTTCTTTCCTTAATGCGTTTGAGCCAATCAGTTGTGTTGTGACAAGGTAGGGGTGGTATACAGAAGATAGCCCTTTTTGGTAAAATACCAAGTCCATATTATGGCAAGAACAGCTCAAATAAGCAAAGAGAAACGACAGTCCATCATTACTTTAAGACATGAAGGTCAGTCAATATGGAAAATTAAGAACTTTGAACGTTTTTTTTCAAGTGCAGTCGCAAAAACCATCAAGCGCTATGATGAAACTGGCTCTCATGAGGACCGCCACAGGAAAGGAAGACCCTGAGTTACCTCTGCTGCAGAGGATAAGTTCATTAGAGTTACCAGCCTCAGAAATTGCAGCACAATTAAATGCTTCACGGAGTTCAAGTAACAGACACATCTCAACATCAACGGTTCAGAGGAGGCTGTGAATCAGGCCTTTGTGGTTGAATTGCTGCAAAGAAAACACTACTAAAGGACACCAATAAGAAGAGACTTGCTTGGGCCAAGAAACACGAGCAATGGACATTAGACCGGTGGAAATTTGTCCTTTGGTCTGATGAGTCCAATTTGGAGATTTTTAGTTCCAGCCGCTGTGTCTTTGAGACGCGGTGTGGGTGAACGGATGATCTCTGCATGTGTTTCCCCCACCGTGAAGCATGGAGGAGGAGGTGTTATGGTGTGGAGGTACTTTGCTGGTGACACTGGCAGTGATTTATTTAGAATTCTAGGCACACTTAACCGGCATGACTACCACAGAATTCTGCAGCGATATGCCATCCCATCTGGTTTGTGCTTAGTGGGACTCCCATTAGTTTTTCAACGGGACAATGACCCAACACACCTCCAGGCTGTGTAAGGGCTATTTGACCAAGGAGAGTGATGGAGTGTTGCATCAGATGACCTGGCCTCCACAATCACCTGACCCCTCAACCCAATTGAGATGGTTTGAGATGAGTTGAACCGCAGAGTGAAGGAAAAGCAGCCAACAAGTACTCAGCATATGTGGGATCTCCAATACTGTTGAATAAGCATTCCAGGTGATTCTGGTTGAGAGAATGCCTAGAGTGTGCAAAGCTTTCATCAAGGCAAAGGGTGACTACTTTGAAGAAACTCATATTTTGATTTGGTTTAACACTTTTTTTTGGTTACTACGTGATGCCATGTGTTATTTCATAGTTTTGATGTCTTCACTATTATTCTACAATGTAGAAAATAGTTTTTTTTTTAAATAAAGAAAAAAAATTATAATCATTGACTGGTGTTGTGTGATAAATAAAATGAAGTACAATTCCATGTGAATTCACAATGCCCGTTACTGACCTGCACGACCTCTACTGTACCTCAACTCCAACTATAAGGCTATTTCCTTCTCATTTAACCTCTCAAAGTGTTCCTGTACAGGACTTCGCTGCCGGCGCTTGCCTTCCTCTGCTGTTTGTCCAACTGTTAACGGTGAAGAGCCAATTTCTGAGTGTCAAGATTAGATTCCGCTAAGAATCAACTCCTCTAAGATTCAGTATTTTTTTGGGGAATGGGAGAACAGTGATTTTAGTTACTTCCAAGAACACACAAACGCATCCTTCATCGCGAGGGACTTAGAGCGAGGCGAGGGGAAACGGTATTGGCAGGTCGGCCACCAGGCTGACAGTCAAGAACCGTGCGCTAGGCCTGTCAATCAAATGCTGCATCTAGCAATTTCTTGGCCTTCAATATCTTGCAACTTTAGAAAAGCAGGGCCCATCACCATTTGAATAGGCTTAAGATATTCTACACGCGACAGACTGAACACACCGTCCATCATTAGGGAAGAGCAGGGGCACAGTCATTAGTTCCTTTTAATGTCGTGTACTATAGCGCGTGTGATAACGCGTCTCTGTGTTGTAGGTTGTGGTCCTGACCAACTCCCCTCTAGAGGAGCAGCAGCGTGTTGGAGACTTCTGTCACAGTAACGGCATCAAGCTGGTGATCGCTGACACACGGGGACTCTTCGGACAGCTCTTCTGCGACTTCGGAGAGGAGATGCTGGTGATCGATACCAACGGAGAGCAGCCTCTCTCTGCTATGATCTCCATGATCACCAAGGTTAGTGCCCTAGATCCCTACGCCCTAGATCCTACTGCTGTCATCACCCAAGCTGGTATCCTACTAGATAGATCATATCTGGTTGGTGTACACGTATCTGATTACCACTCATCTAGGTTTTCTATGTTGTGCTGACTCATACCTGCTTCAGAGTAGTTTCTGTCTTTGTAGGGGACATTTTGTGCCTATCAAATCCCCCTCTCTTGTCGGTGTAAGACGCCCCTAGTCATCTCAATCTCTCGTGTGTGTGTGTGTAGGACGCTTCAGGCGTGGTGACGTGTCTAGACGAGGCGCGCCACGGGTTTGAAAGCGGAGACTTCGTGACCTTCACCGAGGTCCAGGGCATGACGGAGCTCAACGGCTGCCAGCCAGTAGAAATCAAGACCCTGGGTGAGTCCTATTTTATACGGCTGCCAGCCAGTAGAAATCAAGACCCTGGGTGAGTCCTATTTTATACGGCTGCCAGCCAGTAGAAATCAAGACCCTGGGTGAGTCCTATTTTATACGGCTGCCAGCCAATAGAAATCAAGACCCTGGGTGAGTCATATTTTATACGGCGGCCAGCCAATAGAAATCAAGACCCTGGGTGAGTCCTATTTTATACAGCTGCCAGCCAGTAGAAATCAAGACCCTGGGTGAGTCATATTTTATACGGCTGCCAGCCAATAGAAATCAAGACCCTGGGTGAGTCCTATTTTATACGGCTGCCAGCCAATAGAAATCAAGACCCTGGGTGAGTCATACTTTATACGGCGGCCAGCCAATAGAAATCAAGACCCTGGGTGAGTCCTATTTTATACGGCTGCCAGCCAGTAGAAATCAAGACCCTGGGTGAGTCCTATTTTATACGGCTGCCAGCCAATAGAAATCAAGACCCTGGGTGAGTCCTATTTTATACGGCTGCCAGCCAATAGAAATCAAGACCCTGGGTGAGTCCTATTTTATATTACATATTTTAACATTACAATTTAACACAAACATTTTGGTTAATACAATATGTAAGTCAGTCCTCTTCCTCTAATGAAGGGATGATGATGCAATCATTGCAAGGAAGGAAATCTGATTTCATTGGTCCTCAACCCGCGGCTGTCCTTTAGTTGGTCCCCAACACGCGGCTGTCCTTAAGTTGGTCCCCAACACGCGGCTGTCCTTTAGTTGGTCCCCAACACGCGGCTGTCCTTTAGTTGGTCCTCAACCTGCGGCTGTCCTTTAGTTGGTCCCCAACACGCGGCTGTCCTTTAGTTGGTCCCCAACACGCGGCTGTCCTTTAGTTGGTCCTCAACCCGCGGCTGTCCTTTAGTTGGTCCCCAACACGCGGCTGTCCTTTAGTTGGTCCCCAACAGGCGGCTGTCCTTTAGTTGGTCCCCAACACGCGGCTGTCCTTTAGTTGGTCCCCAACACGCGGCTGTCCTTTAGTTGGTCCCCAACACGCGGCTGTCCTTAAGTTGGTCCCCAACACGCGGCTGTCCTTTAGTTGGTCCCCAACACGCGGCTGTCCTTAAGTTGGTCCCCAACACGCGGCTGTCCTTTAGTTGGTCCCCAACACGCGGCTGTCCTTTAGTTGGTCCCCAACACGCGGCTGTCCTTAAGTTGGTCCCCAACACGCGGCTGTCCTTAAGTTGGTCCCCAACACGCGGCTGTCCTTTAGTTGGTCCCCAACACGCGGCAGTCCTTTAGTTGGTCCCCAACACGCGGCTGTCCTTTAGTTGGTCCCCAACACGCGGCTGTCCTTAAGTTGGTCCCCAACACGCGGCTGTCCTTAAGTTGGTCCCCAACACGCGGCTGTCCTTTAGTTGGTCCCCAACACGCGGCTGTCCTTCAGTTGGTCCCCAACACGCGGCTGTCCTTCAGTTGGTCCCCAACACGCGGCTGGCTGTCCTTTAGTTGGTCCCCAACACGCGGCTGGCTGTCCTTTAGTTGGTTCCCAACACGCGGCTGTCCTTTAGTTGGTCCCCAACACGCGGCTGTCCTTTAGTTGGTCCCCAACACGCGGCTGTCCTTTAGTTGGTCCCCAACACGCGGCTGTCTTTTAGTTGGTCCCCAACACGCGGCTGTCCTTTAGTTGGTCCCCAACACGCGGCTGTCCTTAAGTTGGTCCTCAACACGCGGCTGTCCTTTAGTTGGTCCTCAACACGCGGCTGTCCTTTAGTTGGTCCCCAACACGCGGCTGTCCTTAAGTTGGTCCCCAACACGCGGCTGTTCTTTAGTTGGTCCCCAACACGCGGCTGTCCTTTTAGTACCTTTCGTTCAGTATAGTGGAGTTAGCTGAGAGTTTGCCTGCTGCACCAGAGCGATTTAAATCTGAAGCATGCGTTGCCATTGAATATTTCCCGGCTGAAAGGTGAACCACTTTCGTATGACCGTTTAACCCGAGTTGAACTTGGATGGCCAAAGTTACCTCGCAAACTACTCAAACCTGCTTCCCAGGATACCCTTCAGTTTGTGTCGTCGCGGGCTGCTGCCGCGGTCACCGGGAACCGGGCTGCGGTCACCGGGAACCGGGCTGCTGCCCCGGTCACCGGGAACCGGGCTGCATCTTCTAAAGTCATTCTCTTCCATTCATCCATCTCTCCGTCCCTCTCTCCGTCCAGGCCCCTACACCTTCAGTATCTGTGACACCACAGGTTTCGGCGACTACGTCAGGGGGGGCATCGTCTCTCAGGTCAAGATGCCCCAGAAGGTGGTCTTCGTAAGTACCTCCACATTGTCTTCATGTCATGGTGTCGATGGCCAGGTACTTCGTGGATCATTTTTGAACATGTGGTGGTTCTCATTAGAACATTTTTTTTTGTCTGCGTTTACACAAGCAGTCCAATTCTGATCATTTGCCCTTATTATGTACAAGAGTTGATCTGATTGGTCAAAAGACCAAGTGTTAGTGTTAAACAAATAAACAGAGTGGGGCAACACAGCCTCTTTTACTGGGACTCTTGTAATTTCCCATCTGAATGCATATGGCTTTTCCACAAGTAGTTATCCTGTCAACTACTAGCCAGACGCTGCTCTTTCTCTGGCTCTTATCCCTGTCGTTCTCTCCTCCCCCCTCTCTGTAGAAACCCCTGACTGCGTCCATGGCAGAGCCAGAGTTTGTGCTGACAGACTTTGCTAAGTTTGAGCGACCAGGACAGCTTCACCTGGGCTTCCAGGCTCTACACAGCTACCAGAGGAAACACAGCAGGCTGCCCAAGCCCTGGTGCCAGGTACACACACACACACACACACACACACACACACACCTGTACCTGGGCTTCCAGGCTCTACACAGCTACCAGAGGAAACACAGCAGGCTGCCCAAGCCCTGGTGCCAGGTACACACACACACACACACACACACACACACACACCTGTACCTGGGCTTCCAGGCTCTACACAGCTACCAGAGGAAACACAGCAGGCTGCCCAAGCCCTGGTGCCAGGTACACACACACACACACACACACACACACACCTGTACCTGGGCTTCCAGGCTCTACACAGCTACCAGAGGAAACACAGCAGGCTGCCCAAGCCCTGGTGCCAGGTACACACACACACACCTGTACACACACACACCTGTACCTGGGCTTCCAGGCTCTACACAGCTACCAGAGGAAACACAGCAGGCTGCCCAAGCCCTGGTGCCAGGTACACACACACACACACACACACACACACCTGTACCTGGGCTTCCAGGCTCTACACAGCTACCAGAGGAAACACAGCAGGCTGCCCAAGCCCTGGTGCCAGGTACACACACACACACACACACACACCTGTACCTGGGCTTCCAGGTTCTACACAGCTACCAGAGGAAACAGCAGGCTGCCCAAGCCCTGGTGCCAGGTACACACACACACACACACACACACACACACCCCTGTACCTGGGCTTCCAGGCTCTACACAGCTACCAGAGGAAACAGCAGGCTGCCCAAGCCCTGGTGCCAGGTACATACACACACACACCTGTATACATACACACCCCTGTACCTGGGCTTCCAGGTTCTACACAGCTACCAGAGTAAACAGCAGGCTGCCCAAGCATCGGTGCGTCAGGCTTAGTAACTTCTTATGCTTTATTTTTTTCCCTTGTGTGGAAAAAAACGCAGACTTCTGCATTAATGCGGCCCGTAAGTTTAACCTGTTAGTTATCTAAGTGTCTGAATTAACAAGGTGACTGGGCGTCCTAGTGTGTTGGCTGTCTGCCGCGTTTGAGAAGGTTGGCTGTCTGCCGCGTTTGGGAAGGTTGGCTGTCTGCCGCGTTTGGGAAGGTTGGCTGTCTGCCGCGTTTGGGAAGGTTGGCTGTCTGCCGCGTTTGGGAAGTCAAAGCCCTTTGGATGAGTTCCCTGTACAGATGCCAATATCTTGATTTCTTTGCACACACACACAGCGTGTACACATGCTGCTCCAGAGACAGTACTGTTCATTTCATATTTTATTTGTCACATACACATGGTTAGCAGATGTTAATGTGAGTGTAGCGAAATGCTTGTGCTTCTAGTTCCGACAGTGTAGCAATATCTAACAAGTAAACTAACCTAACAATTTCACAACTACTGTCTTATACACACAAGTGTAAAGGAATGAAAGAGTATGTACATAAGGATATATGAATGAGTGATGGTACAGAGCAGCATAGGCAAGATGCAGTAGATGGTATCGAGTACAGTATGTACAAATGAGATGAGTAATGTAGGGTATAAAGTGGCATAGTTAAAGTGACTAGTGATACATGTATTACATCTAATTATTAAAGTGGAGCAGCCCCTCACTGTGATGGCTGTTAGATTTGAGTCTGTGTTGGCAGCGGCCCCTCACTGTGATGGCTGTTAGATTTGAGTCTGTGTGTTAGCAGCAGCCCCTCACTGTGATGGCTGTTAGATTTGAGTCTGTGTGTTTGCAGCAGCCCCTCACTGTGATGGCTGTTAGATTTGAGTCTGTGTGTTGGCAGCAGCCCCTCACTGTGATGGCTGTTAGATTTGAGTCTGTGTGTTGGCAGCAGCCCTTCACTGTGATGGCTGTTAGATTTGAGTCTGTGTGTTGGCAGCAGCCCCTCACTGTGATGGCTGTTAGATTTGAGTCTGTGTGATGGCTGTTAGATTTGAGTCTGTGTGTTGGCAGCAGCCCCTCACTGTGATGGCTGTTAGATTTGAGTCTGTGTGTTGGCAGCAGCCCCTCACTGTGATGGCTGTTAGATTTTTCGGTCGCTCCTACCTATTTATGTATGACTGAGTTGAACTGCCTGTCTTGCCAATTTGTATATTTTTTCTGTTTGTGCACGTTAGCGTATTTAGCTAGCAGCCTCCATGTACATTTGCTGTTACTTATGCAAATGTTATCTTTCTGGTAATAGACACCCAATGGGCTTTTTGTGTGTTTTCTGGCACCCCCTTGTGTACGAAGCCGGTAATACTGTAAATCCAAGGACGATAGAAGGAATGGCGATATGTAAATCTGGTTAGCGCTCAACCCTACCTGACACACACTGATAATCCCATTCATTTCCATTGGACTGGTTATTTGTGGAAAACTCATGCAGGATCTTGTGACTGAGTAAATATGTTCAGCTTATTTTCTATTTCCCTAGTGTGTTTTTTAGCTTCTTTATTCTAGTTATTTAGTAGCACCCACTAGCTTTTTAGCTGCCATTCAAAAAGTTTGAGTGCTTTTAATGTACTGCTTTTCTGTGTGTTCCAGGCTGATGGAGAGGAGTTGGTGTCCCTGGCTAAAGAGGTTAACTCCGGCCAGACGGGGTCAGCCAAAGTGGACGAGCTGGATGACAAACTCATTAAGAAACTGGCCTTTGTCTCCGCCGGCGACCTGGCACCACTCAACGCTTTCATTGGTGGACTGGCCGCACAGGAAGTTCTGAAGGTAAGGAGCCGCTCACTTCCGGTCAGAACTGTTTCTGCTCTCTGATGTGTTCCTACTGCTCTTTATGTCCGACACCTTGTTACTGTGGGGGAGAGAATCATGTTTGGTTTATTTCACATTTATTTAACCAGGTAGGCCAGTTGAACAAGTTCTCATTTATTTAACCAGGTAGGCCAGTTGAACAAGTTCTCATTTATTTAACCAGGTAGGCCAGTTGAACAAGTTCTCATTTATTTAACCAGGTAGGCCAGTTGAACAAGTTCTCATTTATTTAACCAGGTAGGCCAGTTGAACAAGTTCTCATTTATTTAACCAGGTAGGCCAGTTGAACAAGTTCTCATTTATTTAACCAGGTAGGCCAGTTGAACAAGTTCTCATTTATTTAACCAGGTAGGCCAGTTGAACAAGTTCTCATTTATTTAACCAGGTAGGCCAGTTGAGAACAAGTTCTCATTTATTTAACCAGGTAGGCCAGTTGAACAAGTTCTCATTTATTTAACCAGGTAGGCCAGTTGAGAACAAGTTCTCATTTACTTAACCAGGTAGGCCAGTTGAACAAGTTCTCATTTATTTAACCAGGTAGGCCAGTTGAGAACAAGTTCTCATTTACTTAACCAGGTAGGCCAGTTGAACAAGTTCTCATTTATTTAACCAGGTAGGCCAGTTGAGAACAAGTTCTCATTTACTTAACCAGGTAGGCCAGTTGAGAACAAGTTCTCATTTATTTAACCAGGTAGGCCAGTTGAGAACAAGTTCTCATTTACTTAACCAGGTAGGCCAGTTGAGAACAAGTTCTCATTTATTTAACCAGGTAGGCCAGTTGAGAACAAGTTATATGTACATGTAGGTAGCTTTATTAAAGTGACTATGCATAGATAATAACAGAGTAGCAGCAGCGTAGAAGACGGGGGTGGGGTTCAAATAGTCTGTGTAGCCATTTGATCAGCTGTTCAGGAGTCTTATGGCTTGGGAGTAGAAGCTGTTTTAGAAGCCTCTTGGACCTAGACTTAGCGCTCTGATACCGCTTGCCGTGCGGTACTGGAGAGAACAGTCTCACTGTTGGCTGGAGTCTTTGATCATTTTTAGGGCACCACCTGGTATAGAGGTCCTGGATGGCAGGAAGTTTGGCCCCAGTGATGTACTGGGCTGTTCGCACTACCCTCTGTAGTGCCTTGCGGTCAGAGGCTGAGTAGTTGCCAAACCAGGAAGTGATGCAACCAGTGCAACCATGCTCTCGATGGTGCATCTGTAGAACCTTTTGAGGATCTGAGGACCCATGACAAATCTTTTCAGTCTCCTGAAGGGGAATAGGTTTTGTCGTGCCCTCTTCACGACTGTCTTGGTGTGTTTGGACCATGCTAGTTTGTTGATGTGGACAACAAGGAACTTGAAGCTCTCAACCTGCTTCCACTACAGCCCTGTCGATGAGAATGGGGGCGTTCTCGGTCCTCCTTTTCCTGTAGTCCACAATCATCTCCTTTGTTTTGATCACATTGAGGGAGAGGTTGTTGTCCTGGCACCACACTGTCAGGTCTCTGACCTCCTCCCTATAGGCTGTCTCATCATTGTCGGTGATCAGGCCTACCACTGTTGTGTCATCAGCAAACTTAATGATGGTGTTGGAGTCATGCCTGGCCACTCAATCATGGGTGAACAGGGAGTACAGGAGGGGTTATGAGCACGCACCCCTGAGGGGCCCCTGTGTTGAGGATCAGCGTGGCGCATGTGGTGTTACCTACCCTCACCACCTGGGGGCGGCCCGTCAGGAAGTCCAGGATCCAGTTGCAGAGGGAGGTGTTTAGTCCCGGGATCCAGTTGCAGAGGGAGGTGTTTAGTCCCAGGATCCAGTTGCAGAGGGAGGTGTTTAGTCCCAGGATCCAGTTGCAGAGGGAGGTGTTTAGTCCCAGGGTCCTTAGCTTATTGATGAGCTTTGAGGGCACTATGGTGTTGAACGCTGAGCTGTAGTCAATGAATAGCATTCTCGCATAGGTGTTCAATATGTGTTATTTGCCTCAAAACTAGAATGAAAGTAGTTTAGCTCGTCTGGTAGGCTCGTGTCACTGGGCAGCCGTACTGTCTGGAGTCATCCTATCTAACTAGCCTGACTAAGGATGCTGCAGAGCTGTCTGACTAAACTATGTATTATCTCTACCACCTCACGTTATCTCTGTTCTTCCTGTACTTTACTGTCTCTAGTCCTCCTATTTAGCTAGCCTGACTAAGGATGCTGCAGAGCTGTCTGACTAAACTATGTATTATCTCTACCACCTCACGTTATCTCTGTTCTTCCTGTACTTTACTGTCTCTAGTCATTCTATTTAACTAGCCTGACTAAGGATGCTGCAGAGCTGTCTGACTAAACTATCTCTACCACCTCACGTTATCTCTGTTCTCCCCGTACTTTACTGTCTCTAGTCATCCTATCTAACTAGCCTGACTAAGGATGCTGCAGAGCTGTCTGACTAAACTATGTATTATCTCTACCACCTCACGTTATCTCTGTTCTCTGTAGCAGGTGTAAACGTGTATCCGTCCAGAGATATTCCTCATGTGGTCTGTGTGTATCTAACCGACCCTAGCAGGTGTAAACGTGTGTCTGTCCAGATTGTCTGTATATAATGACGAGATGCTCATGTCTCTAACAATGGAAGTCGTTGTCCCAAAGCCAGGACGTTAGGCGACAAGCTGAGATCCAAAATAATCCCAAAGAAACTCATTGATCTTATTTTGGACAGATTCTGATCAGTCTCAGAGCTGGAAAAAGTCCATTGTAGTTCATTACCATGTTTGTGCGCTGAATATTTGCTTAATGAGAACTACAACTCCCTACAGGGAAGTTCATGCCCATAATGCAGTGGCTGTACAGTATTATAACTGTGTGTGTGTCCTAGGCGTGTACAGGGAAGTTCATGCCCATAATGCAGTGGCTGTATTTTGATGCTCTGGAGTGTCTGTCTGAGGAAGAGGGAGGAGCCATGCTCACTGAGGAGGACTGTGCCCCTGTGAGTATACCCCACACACACACACACACCTACCCCACATACCCACACACACACCTACCACACACACTAGCTGGTTGGGTCGTGATTATCATATGCGTAAATATTTAGTTCTGTTGTGTCTTGTATGACACATCTTTTTTTTTATTAACGATATGATTGATTTATCACACTAACACAACCCACTCACTCACTCACTCACACGCACACATCCAGACCCTGCAGATACAGAACACATGTTGTTTATGAAGTATAAAACCCCTCCCCCTCTAAACCCCTCCCCCTCTAAACCCCGCCCCCCAGAGGAACAGCCGTTATGACGGCCAGATCGCTGTGTTTGGCTCCCAGCTGCAAGAGGAGTTGGCTAAACAACGTTACTTCCTGGTTGGGGCTGGCGCTATTGGCTGTGAGCTGCTGAAGAACTTTGCCATGATTGGATTGGCCAGCGGGGAGGGTGAGGTCATCGTGACGGACATGGACACCATAGAGAAATCCAACCTCAACAGACAGTTCCTCTTCAGGTGAGAGAGGAGGAGGAGACTAGTACCATGAGGAGGTTTTATATAATGTGTGAAAAGCCCATCTCTTTTATCTTGGCCTTCAGTCAGTGTTTTGACTGTTATGGACATTGTATGTGTTCCTAATGACACCCTGTTTACTTTATAGTGCCCTACTACTGATCTGGGGTCATTTCATAGTGCCCTATACAGGGAGGACGATACCATGTAATTATTCATCTTTAGTCACTTATTTTGTAAAGTGTTGCGTGTTTAAATAGTTGTGATTTGGTTTGTATTCAGGCCGTGGGACGTGACGAAGATGAAGAGCGAGACGGCGGCGGCGGCGGTGAAGCAGATGAACCCGTCCATCCGGATCACGGGACACCAGAACCGCGTCGGGCCCGACACCGAGCGAGTCTACGATGACGACTTCTTCGAGAGCCTCCACGGAGTCGCCAACGCTCTGGACAACGTTGACGCACGTAAGACGCGCCCTAAAGACTTCCTGTTCCCATTTGTTGCTGTGTGTAAAGTACGGAGGTAGAACATAGACTTCCTGTTTCTTCAGGACCAGTTGCTGCCACACATGATAAAACAGGGTGATATATTTCTGGGGTTTACATGGTAAAACAGGGTGATATATTTCTGGGGTTTACATGGTAAAACAGGGTGATATATTTCTGGGGGTTTACATGGTAAAACAGGGTGATATATTTCTGGGGGTTTACATGGTAAAACAGGGTGATATATTTCTGGGGTTTACATGGTTAAACAGGGTGATATATTTCTGGGGGTTTACATGATTAAACAGGGTGATATATTTCTGGGGTTTACATGATTAAACAGGGTGATATATTTCTGGGGTTTACATGGTAAAACAGGGTGATATATTTCTGGGGGTTTACATGATTAAACAGGGTGATATATTTCTGGGGTTTACATGGTAAAACAGGGTGATATATTTCTGGGGGTTTACATGATTAAACAGGGTGAGATATATATATATTTCTGGGGGTTTACATGGTAAAACAGGGTGATATATTTCTGGGGGTTTACATGGTAAAACAGGGTGATATATTTCTGGGGTTTACATGATTAAACAGGGTGATATATTTCTGGGGTTTACATGGTAAAACAGGGTGATATATTTCTGGGGTTTACATGGTAAAACAGGGTGATATATTTCTGGGGTTTACATGGTAAAACAGGGTGATATATTTCTGGGGTTTACATGGTAAAACAGGGTGATATATTTCTGGGGTTTACATGGTAAAACAGGGTGATATATTTCTGGGGTTTACATGGTAAAACAGGGTGATATATTTCTGGGGTTTACATGGTAAAACAGGGTGATATATTTCTGGGGTTTACATGGTAAAACAGGGTGATATATTTCTGGGGTTTACATGGTAAAACAGGGTGATATATTTCTGGGGTTTACATGGTAAAACAGGGTGATACATTTCTGGGGTTTACATGATTGATGGGGCAGGCAACAAGCTGAGGTCCAAAATAAACACAGAGAAACTCATTGGACTTATTGTTGACACATGTTGGCGACAGTGAAACCTCTCGCTTTGCCTCTTTCTCCCAAGCCCCTCCCCCTACAACTCACAACAGCAAAGATGAGAGCTCACTTCCTCTCTGAAAACAAGCCGTTTCAACTCCCTATGTGCTGTAACAGAGGATAAATGCGTCCTGTTTGTCTTAACTGCTCAAATTGCGTGCTGAACAGACCATACTAAAACGTGTGTGTGAACATAGGTTCTGGGAAATGAATGTTCAGTCTGTTACGCGCATTGTTACAGTACCACATACTGCTAGCAGCATTTTATCCAAAGGCCGTTATACTAGCTGTCTAGTCCGTGTTTTAGCTACTCACCGGGACGTGGGCTTGAGAGAGTGTTCATGTATGGAACGCCGTTTGGGTCTTTACGTGCCAAAAAAAAGATAAGTAAGCGTTTTAATTCGACACGATTCTATTATAGAACGTTGTGTGTGTGTGATGAATTAACACGTGCAAGACAAGCGCCGCTACTACTATCAGTAGCACTGTCAAAGCTGTACAAAGTCTGCAAACAAGCACACACCGGCCACGAACTATGTGTTTACAATACCGCAATGGGAATAAGGCATTATTTGTTTGACCGCAACTTCTGGGGTAGCTAGCTTTAGCTTGGTAGCTGGCTTTAGCTTGGTAGCTGGCTTTAGCTTGGTAGCTGGCTTTAGCTTGGTTGCTGGCTTTAGCTTGGTAGCTGGCTTTAGCTTGGTAGCTGGCTTTAGCTTGGTAGCTGGCTTTAGCTTGGTTGCTGGCTTTAGCTTGGTAGCTGGCTTTAGCTTGGTAGCTGGCTTTAGCTTGGTTGCTGGCTTTAGCTTGGTTGCTGGCTTTAGCTTGGTAGCTGGCTTTAGCTTGGTTGCTGGCTTTAGCTTGGTTGCTAGCTTTAGCTTGGTTGCTGGCTTTAGCTTGGTTGCTGGCTTTAGCTTGGTTGCTAGCTTTAGCTTGGTTGCTAGCTTTAGCTTGGTTGCTGGCTTTAGCTTGGTTGCTGGCTTTAGCTTGGTTGCTAGCTTTAGCTTGGTTGCTAGCTTTAGCTTGGTTGCTGGCTTTAGCTTGGTAGCTGGCTTTAGCTTGGTTGCTAGATAGCACCAATGCAACCAGCCTGAAAACAATGACCAGTAGAAACTGCAGTCATTTTCATTATTCTTAGCAATGATTTAGGAATCCTTGTGAGTAAGTATTAGCTAGGTTGCCACCTGTTGTTCACCTATTGAAATTGAACTTCAGTTCATTAAAATAAATAGTTAGCCAGCTACTTAACCCTGTTGCCCATAAGCAGCCAGCTAGCTTCATCTGGCTAGTGAGGCTCGACTGGACCGGGTAATGTGTTGTGAAGCTAGACACAATAAGAATTAGGCACAATAGTGGAATTTGTGGTTTGCCGTCCAAATAAAATACCTCTTTGAAAGTGACGCGGAAGGTTACAATTGGTGGAATCGTGCCATATTTAGACTAGATAATGTCAAACAAGGTTGGAATGTGAAGCATTGAAATGGGGTATCAGTCTACCCAAGATATGCTTTCCCAATGTCCTCATCAGGTATCTGACTCCAAAACATCCACACAGTATTGTTTTTCCTTGGGGATAGTTTTCAATACACATCGGTTGACAATAAATGTGGCTCAATTCAATTCAGTTGTTTCAGGGTCCCGTAATGCTCTCTGGGTGTCACTGAGTAGACTGATGCCCCATGTTATTGATCCACAATCCATAGGTAAGGCTGTACAGTGAAATACGGATGCCCCCAATGCAATTCTAAAGTCTAATACATCCAGTGTGATTTCAACAGATATTCGTCAAATTAACAAATTATTGTCTCTTCTGTAACATTCCAAGCTCGTTTAGCATGATCTATTTAATTATGGGAATATTATATTTGTTGACATTTGTATCACTGTCAATTTACATACTTTTATTTTGAAGGCTAACCGCAAAGTCCACTATTGTGGCTAATCCTTATTGTGGCTAGCTTCACATAGATGGGTCTGACCACCATTAATCAAATAAGAACTAAGGTTATTTTAGATGATGACACCTAGCTATATAGCTAGCTAACTATAGCTACTGAAACAGATGTTGTTTTGCTGTGTTTTTGGGGAAGCACATTGTTTGTCTCCATGAGCTAGCTAGCTTTTTTTAAAATGACCAGCACTGTAGGTGAGCGAGACAACTTTACCAGCATCATAGCAGACGTATTGATGAATCCCTGTGACATATGAAATACGAGTGACGCTGTAATCAATGTGTAATAACTACATAAAAAAAATGACCTGTAACTTCTTCTTTAAGAGGCTCCTCTGTCCTCCACTCGTTACCTGTATTAATGGCACCTGTTTGAACTTGTTATCAGTATAGCAGACGTATCGATGAATCCCTGTGACATATGAAATACGAGTGACGCTGTAATCAATGTGTAATAACTAAAACGTATGAACGCGTTAAATGTATTATGTGACGTCATATTCAGGTCCTGATTGGTCAACAAGCTTATTTTGACACGTCAAAGTGTTATTTTGATGTTTTATCTCTTTTTGACACGTAAAGACCCACACGGCGTTCCATATTAATGAGACCCGTGTTGATGTTCTATAGCCTAATGCCTGCTACGTTATTAGTGAATGTACATTATGCGTTAGGGGACATTTATAACAACAACAACAAAAAATGGGGAATTTTTATAAACATAATTAAAAGCCAGATCAGTGATTTATTTCAAATAAATCAGGTTCAACTATTTTTGATAAAATAATTCAATGATCGGTGTGTTTTCTGGTTGTGGAAACCTGATGGAGTCTGCAAAAGACCTGAGACTGGGACGGAGATTTGTCTTCCAACAAGACAATGATCCAAAACATAAAGCAAAATCTACAATGGAATGGTTCAAGAATAAACATATCCAGGTGTTAGAATGGCCAAGTCAAAGTCCAGACCTGAATCCAATTGAGAATCTGTAGAAAGAACTGAAAACTGCTGTTCACAAATGCTCTCCATCCAACCTCACTGAGCTCGAGCTGTTTTGCAAGGAGGAATGGCAAATAATGTCAGTCTCTTGATGTGCAAAACTGATAGAGACATACCCCAAGCGACTTACAGCTGTAATCGCAGCAAAAGGTGGCGCTACAAAGTATTAACTTAAGGGGGCTGAATAATTTTGCACGCCCAATTTTTCAGTTTTTGATTTGTTAAAAAAGTTTGAAATATCCAATAAATGTTGTTCCACTTCATGATTGTGTCCCACTTGTTGTTGATTCTTCACAAAAAAATACAGTTTTATATCTTTATGTTTGAAGCCTGAAATGTGGCAAAAGGTCGCAAAGTTCAAGGGGGCCGAATACTTTCGCAAGGCACTGTATATATCTATATATATAGATATTTATAGATATATATAGATAGATAGATATCATGAATAGGACACATGTCAGATTTCCTTCTGCGTTACGGAGATTATGTGCCAAAATGTCTCATTTTTGAGTTGACTGATTGTACAGGGCCATACTTTTAGTTTGTCATATTCCTTCTCTCTCCTGTAGGTATGTATATGGACCGGAGGTGTGTCTACTACAGGAAGCCCCTGTTAGAGTCTGGGACTCTGGGTACCAAGGGAAACGTCCAGGTGGTCATCCCCTTCCTGACAGAGTCATACAGCTCCTCCCAGGACCCCCCGGAGAAGTCCATCCCCATCTGCACACTGAAGAACTTCCCCAACGCCATCGAACACACCCTGCAGGTAACACACACACACACACACACACACTCCCTGCAGGTAACACACACTCCCTGCAGGTAACACACACTCCCTGCAGGTAACACACACTCCCTGCAGGTAACACACACTCCCTGCAGGTAACACACACTCCCTGCAGGTAACACACACTCCCTGCAGGTAACACACACACACACACACACACCCTGCAGGTAACACACACACACACCCTGCAGGTAACACAATACAGGAGAAGAGTACTTGTCCATTGTCCCATAGCAGTTTGGGTTTGAGTGACTCAAGAGCAAAGCAGGCATATTTTCTAATCAGACCTGGGATTCAAACCGGCCACGCTCCATCCTTCTCTATCCTGGGGGACTAACGTCCTCTATATGCAGTGTGTGTGGTAACTCTCTCGTCTCTCCCTCGTCTCCAGTGGGCCCTGGGGGACTGACGTCCTCTATATGCAGTGTGTGTGGTAACTCTCTCTCTCTCTCCCTCGTCTCCAGTGGGCCCGTGATGAGTTTGAGGGTCTGTTTAAACAGCCTTCGGAGAATGCCATGCAGTACCTCACGTAAGTCTACCTGCTGTGGTTGTGTCGTGTGTTTGTGTTATCTACCTTTTTTAGTTTGAATGAAGGCGGATGTTATCTTCATGTCAAATCACTAGTTGACAACCCCATTGCCTTTTTTTGGGATTGATTGAGACATGAACAGTAGTTGCTCACGGTGATAATTATTCCGGTGTTCTGTGTGGAGCCACCGCAAAGAGAAATGCATCAGTTATAAATACGGTTTTTCCAATGAACTCTCCGTCTCTCTGTGGCGTCTGAAACAATTTCTAAGTTGTCGTAGTCTCGTGGTTCTGATACTCAGACCCAGATATGAGGTGTTGGAGGCCGTCTGGACCAGTTTAGTATCGGCTGTGTTGATGTTTCCTGACCTAGTGATGCTAAGTTCCTGGAGAGGACCCTGAAGCTGCCTGGAGCCCAGCCTCTAGAGGTGTTGGAGGCCGTCTATAAGAGCTTGGTGACGGACTGCCCTCACAGCTGGGCCGACTGTGTCATCTGGGCTCGCCACCACTGGCAGTGTCAGTACAGCAACAACATCTGTCAACTACTGCACAACTTCCCCCCAGAACAGGTACATGGAGCACTGTTACACACACACACACACACACTGTTACACACACACACACACACACACTGTTACACACACACACACACACACACACACACACACACACACACACACACACACACACACACTGTTACACACACACACTGTTACACACACACACACACACACACACACTGTTACACACACACACACACACACACTGTTACACACACACACACACACACTGTTACACACACACACACACACACTGTTACACACACACACACACACACACTGTTACACACACACACACACACTGTTACACACACACACACACACACACACACACACACACACACACACACACTGTTACACACACACACTGTTACACACACACACACACACACTGTTACACACACACACACACACACACACTGTTACACACACACACACACACACACACACACACACACTGTTACACACACACACTGTTACACACACACACTGTTACACACACACACTGTTACACACACACACTGTTACACACACACACTGTTACACACACACACACACACTGTTACACACACACACACACACACACACACACTGTTACACACACACACACACACACACACACACACACACACACACTGTTACACACACACACACACACACACACTGTTACACACACACACACACACACACACACACACACACACACATACACACACACACTGTTACACACACATACACACACACACTGTTACACACACACACACACACACACACACACATACACACTGTTACACACACACACACACACACTGTTACACACACACACACACACACACACACACACACACACACACACACACACATACACACACACACTGTTACACACACACACACACACACACACACACACACACACACACACACACACACACACACTGTTACACACACACACACACTGTTACACACACACACACACACACTGTTACACACACACACACACTGTTACACACACACACACACACACACACACACACTGTTACACACACACACACACACACACACTGTTACACACACACACACACACACACACTGTTACACACACACACACACACACACACACTGTTACACACACACACACACTGTTACACACACACACACACACACACACACACACTGTTACACACACACACACACACACACTGTTACACACACACACACACTGTTACACACACACACACACACACACACTGTTACACACACACACACACTGTTACACACACACACACACACTGTTACACACACACACACACACACACACACACACACTGTTACACACACACACACACACACACACACACTGTTACACACACACACACACACACACACACACACACTGTTACACACACACACACACACACACACACACTGTTACACACACACACACACACACTGTCACACACACACACACACACACTGTCACACACACACACACTGTTTGAATGTGGTTTTGTTGTACTGATATCAATGCTCTTCTCTCAGCTGACCAGCTCTGGCGCCCCCTTCTGGTCCGGTCCAAAGAGATGTCCTCACCCTCTAGAGTTCAGTACCAGCAACGTGAGTCCTTTACCCCGTCTCCGCCCTGTCCCCGTCTCCCCCCCCTGTCCCCGTCTCCCCCCCCCTGTCCCCGTCTCCCCCCCCTGTCCCCGTCTCCCCCCCTGTCCCCGTCTCCCCCCCTGTCCCCGTCTCCCCCCCCCCGTCCCCGTCTCCGTCCCCGTCTCCCCTGTCCCCGTCGTCCGCCCTGTCCCCGTCTCCCCCCCCTGTCCCCGTCTCCCCCCCCCTGTCCCCGTCTCCGTCCCCGTCTCCCCTGTCCCCGTCGTCCGCCCTGTCCCTGGTTGGAGACCGTCTCCTCTCTCTCCCTCTCTAGCACCTCCATATGGACTATGTGATGTCAGGAGCCAACTTGTTTGCCCAGTCGTACGGCATGCAGGGCTCTACCGACCGTGTCGGCGTGGCTAAGATCCTGGACAGCCTATCGGTGCCCACCTTCGTCCCCAGGTCAGGGGTCAAGATCCACGTCTCCGACCAGGAGCTGCAGAGCGCTAACGCCAACGTCGGTGAGGATGGGATTGATTTTATTTGAAAAGGAAACGTCTATGGAAGGCTGCTCCAGACAATGGGGTCTAGTGATGTATAAACACAATGGGGTCTAGTGATAGTCAACCTTCTCCCTGTAGGGATGTATAAACACAATGGGGTCTAGTGATAGTTAACCTTCTCCCTGTAGGGATGTATAAACACAATGGGGTCTAGTGATGTATAAACACAATGGGGTCTAGTGATAGTCAACCTTCTCCCTGTAGGGATGTATAAACACAATGGGGTCTAGTGATGTATAAACACAATGGGGTCTAGTGATAGTCAACCTTCTCCCTGTAGGGATGTATAAACACAATGGGGTCTAGTGATGTATAAACACAATGGGGTCTAGTGATAGTCAACCTTCTCCCTGTAGGGATGTATAAACACAATGGGGTCTAGTGATGTATAAACACAATGGGGTCTAGTGATAGTCAACCTTCTCCCTGTAGGGATGTATAAACACAATGGGGTCTAGTGATGTATAAACACAATGGGGTCTAGTGATAGTCAACCTTCACCCTGTAGGGATGTATAAACACAATGGGGTCTAGTGATGTATAAACACAATGGGGTCTAGTGATAGTCAACCTTCTCCCTGTAGGGATGTATAAACACAATGGGGTCTAGTGATGTATAAACACAATGGGGTCTAGTGACAGTCAACCTTCTCCCTGTAGGGATGTATAAACACAATGGGGTCTAGTGATGTATAAACACAATGGGGTCTAGTGATGTATAAACACAATGGGGTCTAGTGATAGTCAACCTTCTCCCTGTAGGGATGTATAAACACAATGGGGTCTAGTGATGTATAAACACAATGGGGTCTAGTGATAGTCAACCTTCTCCCTGTAGGGATGTATAAACACAATGGGGTCTAGTGATGTATAAACACAATGGGGTCTAGTGATGTATAAACACAATGGGGTCTAGTGATAGTCAACCTTCTCCCTGTAGGGATGTATAAACACAATGGGGTCTAGTGATGTATAAACACAATGGGGTCTAGTGATAGTCAACCTTCTCCCTGTAGGGATGTATAAACACAATGGGGTCTAGTGATGTATAAACACAATGGGGTCTAGTGATAGTCAACCTTCTCCCTGTAGGGATGTATAAACACAATGGGGTCTAGTGATGTATAAACACAATGGGGTCTAGTGATAGTCAACCTTCTCCCTGTAGGGATGTATAAACACAATGGGGTCTAGTGATGTATAAACACAATGGGGTCTAGTGATAGTCAACCTTCACCCTGTAGGGATGTATAAACACAATGGGGTCTAGTGATGTATAAACACAATGGGGTCTAGTGATAGTCAACCTTCTCCCTGTAGGGATGTATAAACACAATGGGGTCTAGTGATGTATAAACACAATGGGGTCTAGTGACAGTCAACCTTCTCCCTGTAGGGATGTATAAACACAATGGGGTCTAGTGATGTATAAACACAATGGGGTCTAGTGATAGTCAACCTTCTCCCTGTAGGGATGTATACACAATGGGGTCTAGTGATGTATAAACACAATGGGGTCTAGTGATAGTCAACCTTCTCCCTGTAGTGATGTATAAACACAATGGGGTCTAGTGATAGTCAACCTTCTCCCTGTAGGGATGTATAAACACAATGGGGTCTAGTGATGTATAAACACAATGGGGTCTAGTGATAGTCAACCTTCTCCCTGTAGGGATGTATAAACACAATGGGGTCTAGTGATAGTTAACCTTCTCCCTGTAGTGATGTATAAACACAATGGGGTCTAGTGATGTATAAACACAATGGGGTCTAGTGACAGTCAACCTTCTCCCTGTAGGGATGTATAAACACAATGGGGTCTAGTGATGTATAAACACAATGGGGTCTAGTGATAGTCAACCTTCTCCCTGTAGGGATGTATAAACACAATGGGGTCTAGTGATGTATAAACACAATGGGGTCTAGTGATAGTCAACCTTCTCCCTGTAGGGATGTATAAACACAATGGGGTCTAGTGATGTATAAACACAATGGGGTCTAGTGATGTATAAACACAATGGGGTCTAGTGATAGTCAACCTTCACCCTGTAGGGATGTATAAACACAATGGGGTCTAGTGATGTATAAACACAATGGGGTCTAGTGATAGTCAACCTTCACCCTGTAGGGATGTATAAACACAATGGGGTCTAGTGATGTATAAACACAATGGGGTCTAGTGATAGTCAACCTTCTCCCTGTAGGGATGTATAAACACAATGGGGTCTAGTGATAGTTAACCTTCTCCCTGTAGGGATGTATAAACACAATGGGGTCTAGTGATGTATAAACACAATGGGGTCTAGTGATAGTTAACCTTCTCCCTGTAGTGATGTATAAACACAATGGGGTCTAGTGATGTATAAACACAATGGGGTCTAGTGACAGTCAACCTTCTCCCTGTAGGGATGTATAAACACAATGGGGTCTAGTGATGTATAAACACAATGGGGTCTAGTGATAGTCAACCTTCTCCCTGTAGGGATGTATAAACACAATGGGGTCTAGTGATAGTCAACCTTCTCCCTGTAGGGATGTATAAACACAATGGGGTCTAGTGATGTATAAACACAATGGGGTCTAGTGACAGTCAACCTTATCCCTGTAGGGATGTATAAACACAATGGGGTCTAGTGATGTATAAACACAATGGGGTCTAGTGATAGTCAACCTTCTCCCTGTAGGGATGTATAAACACAATGGGGTCTAGTGATGTATAAACACAATGGGGTCTAGTGACAGTCAACCTTCTCCCTGTAGGGATGTATAAACACAATGGGGTCTAGTGACAGTCAACCTTCTCCCTGTAGGGATGTATAAACACAATGGGGTCTAGTGATGTATAAACACAATGGGGTCTAGTGACAGTCAACCTTCTCCCTGTAGGGATGTATAAACACAATGGGGTCTAGTGATAGTCAACCTTCTCCCTGTAGGGATGTATAAACACAATGGGGTCTAGTGACAGTCAACCTTCTCCCTGTAGGGATGTATAAACACAATGGGGTCTAGTGATGTATAAACACAATGGGGTCTAGTGATAGTTAACCTTCACCCTGTAGGGATGTATAAACACAATGGGGTCTAGTGATGTATAAACACAATGGGGTCTAGTGACAGTCAACCATCTCCCTGTAGGGATGTATAAACAGTAGTTGAAGGGGAACCGGTAGGAGCCCGTTGGAGCGCATGCGTGAGGTGTCCTCTGAAAGGATTTCCAACTCGATGTGTTTGCTGCTGAATGAAGTTGTGTGTCCCAACGCTTGAATGAGAAACGTCCAGGTTACTTTCTGACTGAAGACGGTTGTTTAAAGTGTCTTCCTAAGAGGGAATAATAACCACTGACTGTTATGTGTTAGGAAGACAGCTCCCATCTGAGATGACCCTACTACATATCTCATTGGTCACTTTCCTCGTCTGTAAACCAATCGACACGGTCTGTGTAGGCCTAACCTTCCTATGTTTGTGTCTGTCTGTCTGTCTGTCTGTCTGTCTGTCTGTCTGTCTGTCTGTCTGTCTGTGTGGTGTGTGTGTATCTGCGTGGTGTGTGTGTGTGTCTGTCTCTGTCTGTCTGTCTGTCTGTCTGCGTGGTGTGTGTGTAGATGACAACAGGCTGGAGGAACTGAAGGCTCTGCTGCCTGGACCTGAAGCTTCTTCTCATTTTAAACTCACTGCCATCGACTTTGAGAAGGTACAGATCTCTCTCTACCCTCCCTTTACTCTACCCTCCCTTTACTCTACCCTCCCTTTACTCTACTCTAATCTCTCTCCCTTTACTCAACTCTCTGTCTTTACTCTACCCTCTCTCTTTACTCTACCCTCCCTTTACTCTACCCTCCCTTTACTCTACCCTCCCTTTACTCTACCCTCCCTTTACTCTACCCTCCCTTTACTCTACTCTAATCTCTCTCCCTTTACTCAACTCTGTCTTTACTCTACCCTCTCTCTTTACTCTACCCTCCCTTTACTCTACCCTCCCTTTACTCTACCCTCCCTTTACTCTACCCTCCCTTTACTCTACTCTAATCTCTCTCCCTTTACTCTACCCTCTCTCTTTACTCTACCCTCTCTCTTTACTCTACCCTCCCTTTACTCTACCCTCCCTTTACTCTACCCTCCCTTTACTCTACCCTCCCTTTACTCTACCCTCCCTTTACTCTACCCTCCCTTTACTCTACCCTCCCTTTACTCTACTCTAATCTCTCTCCCTTTACTCAACTCTGTCTTTACTCTACCCTCTCTCTTTACTCTACCCTCCCTTTACCCTCCCTTTACTCTACCCTCCCTTTACTCTACCCTCCCTTTACTCTACCCTCCCTTTACTCTACTCTAATCTCTCTCCCTTTACTCAACTGTCTTTACTCTACCCTCTCTCTTTACTCTACCCTCTCTACTCTCATCTCTCTCCCTTTACTCTACCCTCTACTCTCATCTCTCTCCCTTTACTCAACTCTCTCTCTTTACTCTACCCTCTCTCTTTACTCTACCCTCTACTCTAATCTCTCTCCCTTTACTCTACCCTACCCTCTCTACTCTCCTTTACTCTACCCTCTCTCTACTCTCTCTCACCTACAACACCTTTCGAGTCCTGTCATACTTACATCCTCAACCCTTTCCATTTGTGTGTTTGATTAACTGTGTGACTGTTCCAGGATGATGACTCTAATTTCCACATGGACTTCATCGTGGCGGCGTCCAACCTACGAGCAGAGAACTATCACATTCCCCCTGCCGACAGACACAAGGTGGGTGAACACTGACATGTCCCTCCACACAGCCATTGATGTCACATTTCCACCAGACTTTTGACTTCAGATGCAGGCTTTTCTGTTTCCTCCGAAGGCCTGGAGCAAAACAAGCCCCAAGATGTCTATCTGACTCCTCTCCAGAAAGATCATTCTGCAATGGCAACCACAATATACTGTCTCTCTCTTCTCTCTCCCTCTCATATCCCTCTCTTCTCTCTCCCTCTCATATCCCTCTCTTCTCTCTCCCTCTCATATCCCTCTCTTCTCTCTCCCTCTCATATCCCTCTCTTCTCTCTCCCTCTCATATCCCTCTCTTCTCTCTCCTCTCTCCTCCTCTCTTCTCTCTCTCCTCCCTCTCTTCTCTCTCTCCTCCCTCCTCTCTCTCCTCCCTCTCTTCTCTCTCTCCTCCCTCTATCTCTCTCCTCCCTCTGTCCTCCCTCTCTCCTCCCTCTCTTCTCTCTCTCTCTCCTCCCTCTCTTCTCTCTCTCTCTCCTCCCTCTCTTCTCTCTCTCTCTCCTCCCTCTCTTCTCTCTCTCTCTCCTCCCTCTCTTCTCTCTCTCTCTCCTCCCTCTCTTCTCTCTCTCTCTCTCTCCTCCCTCTCTTCTCTCTCTCTCTCTCTCCTCCCTCTCTTCTCTCTCTCTCTCCTCCCTCTCTTCTCTCTCTCTCTCCTCCCTCTCTTCTCTCTCTCTCTCCTCCCTCTCTTCTCTCTCTCTCTCCTCCCTCTCTTCTCTCTCTCTCTCCTCCCTCTCTTCTCTCTCTCTCTCCTCCCTCTCTTCTCTCTCTCTCTCCTCCCTCTCTTCTCTCTCTCTCTCCTCCCTCTCTTCTCTCTCTCTCTCCTCCCTCTCTTCTCTCTCTCTCTCCTCCCTCTCTTCTCTCTCTCTCTCCTCCCTCTCTTCTCTCTCTCTCTCCTCCCTCTCTTCTCTCTCTCTCTCCTCCCTCCTCTCTCTCTCCTCCCTCCTCTCTCTCTCCTCCCTCCTCTCTCTCTCTTCTCTCCCTCTCTTCTCTCTCTCTCTTCTCTCTCTCTCTCCTCCCTCTCTTCTCTCTCTCTCTCCTCCCTCTCTTCTCTCTCCTTCTCTTCTCTCTCTCTCTCCTCCCTCTCTTCTCTCTCCTTCCTCTCTTCTCTCTCTCTCTCCTCCCTCCTCTCTCTCCTCCCTCCTCTCTCTCTCTCCTCCCTCCTCTCTCTCTCTCCTCCCTCCTCTCTCTCTCTCCTCCCTCCTCTCTCTCTCTCCTCCCTCCTCTCTCTCTCTCCTCCCTCCTCTCTCTCTCTCCTCCCTCCTCTCTCTCTCTCCTCCCTCCTCTCTCCTCTCTCTCTCTCCTCCCTCCTCTCTCTCTCTCTCCTCCCTCTCTTCTCTCTCTCTCCTCCCTCTCTTCTCTCTCTCTCTCCTCCCTCTCTTCTCTCTCTCTCTCCTCCCTCCTCTCTCTCTCTCCTCCCTCTCTTCTCTCTCTCTCTCTCTCCTCCCTCTCTTCTCTCTCTCTTCTCTCTCTCTCTTTCTCTCTCTCTCCTCCCTCTCTTCTCTCTCTCTCTCCTCACTCTCTTCTCTCTCTCTCCTCCCTCTCTTCTCTCTCTCTCTCCTCCCTCTCTTCTCTCTCTCTTCTCTCTCTCTCTTCTCTCTCTCTCTCCTCCCTCTCTTCTCTCTCTCTCTCCTCCCTCTCTTCTCTCTCTCTCTCCTCCCTCTCTTCTCTCTCTCTCCTCCCTCTCTTCTCTCTCTCTCTCCTCCCTCTCTTCTCTCTCTCTCTCCTCCCTCCTCTCTCTCTCTCCTCCCTCCTCTCTCTCTCTCCTCCCTCCTCTCTCTCTCTCCTCCCTCCTCTCTCTCTCTCCTCCCTCCTCTCTCTCTCTCCTCCCTCCTCTATCTCTCTCTCCTCCCTCCTCTATCTCTCTCTCCTCCCTCCTCTCTCTCTCCTCCCTCCTCTCTCTCTCTCCTCCCTCCTCTATCTCTCTCTCCTCCCTCCTCTATCTCTCTCTCCTCCCTCCTCTCTCTCTCCTCCCTCTCTTCTCTCTCTCTTCTCTCTCTCTCTTCTCTCTCTCTCTCCTCCCTCTCTTCTCTCTCTCTCTCCTCCCTCTCTTCTCTCTCTCTCTCCTCCCTCTCTTCTCTCTCTCTCTCTCCTCCCTCTCTTCTCTCTCTCTTCTCTCTCTCTTTTCTCTCTCTCCTCCCTCTCTTCTCTCTCCTCCCTCTCTTTTCTCTCTCTCTCCTCCCTCTCTTCTCTCTCTCTCATCCCTCTCTTCTCTCTCTCTCTTCTCTCTCTCTCTCTCCTCCCTCTCTTCTCTCTCTCTCATCTCTCTCTCTTCTCTCCCCCTCTCTCCAGAGTAAGCTGATAGCTGGGAAGATCATTCCTGCGATAGCGACCACCACGTCGGCGGTCGTAGGTCTGGTCTGTCTGGAGCTCATCAAGATCGTTCAGGGACACAAGAAGGTGGAGTCTTTTAAGAACGGCTTCATGAATCTGGCGCTGCCGTTCTTCACCTTCTCAGAACCCATCTCTGCTCCCAGCCACAAGGTACAGGACCGGGGAGGCCTTCCCACCCCCCTGAACAAGACCAGACGACCCAATCATTTTCCCACTGTGTGAACGTTTGGTCTTGGACTGCAACACGGTGGCATAAGACCTGTACAATCCTCCAGACTGGGGCTTTAGGGAGGGAGGGGGCATTAAAACCTTTCCTGTGCTGCAAAGTGGAAACTCAGCATGGTCTAGAACCTTCTAGTCCATGGGTTACTGTTGGATGAGTGTTAATCAATACCTAGACAGGATCATCAATACCTAGACAGGATCCACTGTTTCATCAATACCTAGACAGTATCAATACCTAGACAGGATCTACTGTTTCATCAATAGCTAGACAGTATCAATACCTAGACAGGATGTACTGTTTCATCAATACCTAGACAGGATCTACTGTTTCATCAATACCTAGACAGGATCTACCGTTTCATCAATACCTAGACAGGATCATCAATTCCTAGACAGGATCCACCACTTCGTCAATTCCTAGACAGGATCCACCACTTCGTCAATTCCTAGACAGGTTCCACCACTTCGTCAATTCCTAGACAGGTTCCACCACTTCGTCAATTCCTAGACAGGATCCACCACTTCGTCAATTCCTAGACAGGATCCACTGTTTCATCAATTCCTAGACAGGATCTAATGTTTCATCAATTCCTAGACAGGATCTACTGTTTCATCAATTCCTAGACAGGATCCACTGTTTCATCAATTCCTAGACAGGATCTAATGTTTCATCAATACCTAGACAGGATCCACTGTTTCATCAATTCCTAGACAGGATCTACTGTTTCATCAATACCTAGACAGAATCTACCGTTTCATCAATACCTAGACAGGATCATCAATACCTAGACAGAATCTACCGTTTCATCAATACCTAAACAGGATCATCAATACCTAGACAGGATCCACTGTCATCAATTCCTAGACAGGATCCACTGTGTCATCAATACCTAGACAGGATCCACTGTCATCAATACCTAGACAGGATCCACTGTGTCATCAATACCTAGACAGGATCTACTGTTTCATCAATACCTAGACAGGATCCACTGTTTCACCAATACCTAGACAGGATCTAATGTTTCATCAATACCTAGACAGGATCACCAATACCTAGACAGGATCTACCGTTTCATCAATACCTAGACAGGATCATCAATACCTAGACGGTATCTACCGTTTCATCAATACCTAGACAGTATCAATACCTAGACAGGATGTACTGTTTCATCAATACCTAGACAGGATCCACTGTTTCACCAATACCTAGACAGGATCTACCGTTTCATCAATACCTAGACAGGATCATCAATACCTAGACGTATCTACCGTTTCATCAATACCTAGACAGTATCAATACCTAGACGGTATCTACTGTTTCAATACCTAGACAGGATCATCAATACCTAGACAGGATCATCAATACCTAGACAGGATCCACTGTTTCATCAATTCCTAGACGGTATCTACTGTTTCAATACCTAGACAGGATCATCAATACCTAGACAGGATCCACTGTTTCATCAATACCTAGACAGGATCATCAATACCTAGACAGGATCCACTGTTTCATCAATACCTAGACGGTATCTACTGTTTCAATACCTAGACAGGATCATCAATACCTAGACAGGATCATCAATACCTAGACAGGATCATCAATACCTAGACAGTATCCACTGTTTCATCAATACCTAGACAGGATCCACTGTGTCATCAATACCTAGACAGGATCTACTGTTTCATCAATACCTAGACAGGATCCACTGTTTCACCAATACCTAGACAGGATCTACCGTTTCATCAATACCTAGACAGGATCATCAATACCTAGACGGTATCTACCGTTTCATCAATACCTAGACAGTATCAATACCTAGACGGTATCTACTGTTTCAATACCTAGACAGGATCATCAATACCTAGACAGGATCATCAATACCTAGACAGGATCCACTGTTTCATCAATTCCTAGACGGTATCTACTGTTTCAATACCTAGACAGGATCATCAATACCTAGACAGGATCCACTGTTTCATCAATACCTAGACAGGATCATCAATACCTAGACAGGATCCACTGTTTCATCAATACCTAGACGGTATCTACTGTTTCAATACCTAGACAGGATCATCAATACCTAGACAGTATCCACTGTTTCATCAATACCTAGACAGGATCCACTGTTTCATCAATACCTAGACAGGATCCACTGTTTCATCAATACCTAGACAGGATCTACTGTTTCATCAATACCTAGACAGGATCCACTGTTTCATCAATACCTAGACAGGATCTACTGTTTCATCAATACCTAGACGGTATCTACTGTTTCATCAATATCTAGATGGTTCTCTGTGTAGCGCTGTAGTAGATGGTTCTCTGCGTAGTGCTGTAGTAGATGGTTCTCTGTGTAGTGCTGTAGTAGATGGTTCTCTTGTGTAGTGCTGTAGTAGATGGTTCTCTGTGTAGTGCTGTAGTAGATGGTTCTCTTGTGTAGTGCTGTAGTAGATGGTTCTCTGTGTAGTGCTGTAGTAGATGGTGTAGTGCTGTAGTAGATGGTTCTCTGTGTAGTGCTGTAGTAGATGGTTCTCTGTGTAGTGCTGTAGTAGATGGTTCTCTGTGTAGTGCTGTAGTAGATGGTTCTCTGTGTAGTGCTGTAGTAGATGGTTCTCTGTGTAGTGCTGTAGTAGATGGTTCTCTGTGTAGTGCTGTAGTAGACGGTTCTCTGTGTAGTGCTGTAGTAGATGGTTATCTGTGTAGTGCTGTAGTAGATGGTTCTCTGTGTAGTGCTGTAGTAGATGGTTCTCTGTGTAGTGCTGTAGTAGATGGTTCTCTGTGTAGTGCTGTAGTAGATGGTTCTCTGTGTAGTGCTGTAGTAGATGGTTCTCTGTGTAGTGCTGTAGTAGATGGTTCTCTGTGTAGTGCTGTAGTAGATGGTTCTCTGTGTGGTGCTGTAGTAGATGGTGTAGTGCTGTAGTAGATGGTTCTCTGTGTAGTGCTGTAGTAGATGGTTCTCTGTGTAGTGCTGTAGTAGATGGTTTCTGTGTGTAGTGCTGTAGTAGACGGTTCTCTGTGTAGTGCTGTAGTAGATGGTTCTCTGCGTAGTGCTGTAGTAGATGGTTCTCTGTGTAGTGCTGTAGTAGATGGTTCTCTGTGTAGTGCTGTAGTAGATGGTTCTCTTGTGTAGTGCTGTAGTAGATGGTTCTCTGTGTAGTGCTGTAGTAGATGGTGTAGTGCTGTAGTAGATGGTTCTCTGTGTAGTGCTGTAGTAGATGGTTCTCTGTGTAGTGCTGTAGTAGATGGTTCTCTGCGTAGTGCTGTAGTAGATGGTTCTCTGTGTAGTGCTGTAGTAGATGGTTCTCTGTGTAGTGCTGTAGTAGATGGTTCTCTGTGTAGTGCTGTAGTAGATGGTTCTCTGTGTAGTGCTGTAGTAGATGGTGTAGTGCTGTAGTAGATGGTTCTCTGTGTAGTGCTGTAGTAGATGGTTCTCTGTGTAGTGCTGTAGTAGATGGTTCTCTGTGTAGTGCTGTAGTAGATGGTTCTCTGTGTAGTGCTGTAGTAGATGGTTCTCTGTGTAGTGCCGTAGTAGACGGTTCTCTGTGTAGTGCCGTAGTAGATGGTTCTCTGTGTAGTGCCGTAGTAGACGGTTCTCTGTGTAGTGCCGTAGTAGACGGTTCTCTGTGTAGTGCCGTAGTAGATGGTTCTCTGTGTAGTGCTGTAGTAGATGGTTCTCTGCGTAGTGCTGTAGTAGATGGTTCTCTGTGTAGTGCTGTAGTAGATGGTTCTCTGTGTAGTGCTGTAGTAGATGGTTCTCTGTGTAGTGCCGTAGTAGATGGTTCTCTGTGTAGTGCTGTAGTAGATGGTTCTCTGTGTAGTGCTGTAGTAGATGGTTCTCTGTGTAGTGCTGTAGTAGATGGTGTAGTGCTGTAGTAGATGGTTCTCTGTGTAGTGCTGTAGTAGATGGTGTAGTGCTGTAGTAGATGGTTCTCTGCGTAGTGCTGTAGTAGATGGTTCTCTGCGTAGTGCTGTAGTAGATGGTTCTCTGCGTAGTGCTGTAGTAGATGGTTCTCTGTGTAGTGCTGTAGTAGATGGTTCTCTGTGTAGTGCTGTAGTAGATGGTTCTCTGTGTAGTGCTGTAGTAGATGGTTCTCTGCGTAGTGCTGTAGTAGACAGGCCAATCATTTAGTGTTGAAGCACTAACAGATATTCTCCCCCCATCTCTCCCCTCTCCATCTCTCCTCTCTCCATCTCTCCCCTCTCCATCTCTCCCCTCTCCATCTCTCCCCTCTCCATCTCTCCCCTCTCCATCTCTCCCCTCTCCATCTCTCCCCTCTCCATCTCTCCCCTCTCCATCTCTCCCCTCTCCATCTCTCCCCCCATCTCTCCCCCCATCTCTCCCCTCCCTCCACCTCTCCCCTCTCCATCTCTCCCCTCTCCATCTCTCCCCTCTCCATCTCTCCCCCCATCTCTCCCCCCATCTCTCCCCTCCCTCCACCTCTCCCCCATCTCTCCCCTCTCCATCTCTCCCCTCTCCATCTCTCCCCTCTCCATCTCTCCCCCCATCTCTCCCTCCACCTCTCCCCCATCTCTCCTCTCTCCATCTCTCCTCTCTCCATCTCTCCTCTCTCCATCTCTCCCCTCTCCATCTCTCCCCCCATCTCTCCCCTCCCTCCACCTCTCCCCCATCTCTCCCCTCTCCATCTCTCCTCTCCCTCCATAGTACTATGAGATTGACTGGTCTCTGTGGGATCGTTTTGAGGTGAAGGGTCTGCAGGCCAATGGAGAGGAGATGACCCTCCGACAGTTCCTGGACTACTTCAAGGTACCCCTGACTTTCTGTGCTTAGGTGGACTTTCTCTTCCTCCTGTTACCCTGCTGTCTCGATGCTCTTCCTCCTCTCACCCTGCAGTCTCGATGCTCTTCCTCCTCTCACCCTGCTGTCTCGGTGCTCTTCCTCCTCTCACCCTGCTGTCTCGGTGCTCTTCCTCCTCTCACCCTGCTGTCTCGGTGCTCTTCCTCCTGTTAACCTGCTGTCTCGATGCTCTTCCTCCTCTCACCCTGCTGTCTCGGTGCTCTTCCTCCTGTTAACCTGCTGTCTCGATGCTCTTCCTCCTCTCACCCTGCTGTCTCGATGCCCTTCCTCCTCTCACCCTGCTGTCTCGGTGCTCTTCCTCCTCTCACCCTGCTGTCTCGGTGCTCTTCCTCCTCTCACCCTGCTGTCTCGGTGCTCTTCCTCCTCTCACCCTGCTGTCTCGGTGCTCTTCCTCCTCTCACCCTGCTGTCTCGGTGCCCTTCCTCCTCTCACCCTGCTCTCACCCTGCTGTCTCGGTGCCCTTCCTCCTCTCACCCTGCTGTCTCGGTGCCCTTCCTCCTCTCACCCTGCTGTCTCGGTGCTCTTCCTCCTCTCACCCTGCTGTCTCGGTGCCCTTCCTCCTCTCACCCTGCTGTCTCGATGCTCTTCCTCCTCTCACCCTGCTGTCTCTGTGCTCTTCCTCCTGTTAACCTGCTGTCTCGATGCTCTTCCTCCTGTTAACCTGCTGTCTCGATGCTCTTCCTCCTGTCACCCTGCTGTCTCGGTGCCCTTCCTCCTCTCACCCTGCTGTCTCGGTGCCCTTCCCCCTGTCACCCTGCTGTCTCGGTGCCCTTCCTCCTCTCACCCTGCTGTCTTGGTGCCCTTCCTCCTCTCACCCTGCTGTCTCGGTGCCCTTCCTCCTCTCACCCTGCTGTCTCGGTGCCCTTCCTCCTCTCACCCTGCTGTCTCGGTGCCCTTCCTCCTCTCACCCTGCCGTCTCGGTGCCCTTCCTCCTCTCACCCTGCCGTCTCGGTGCTCTTCCTCCTCTCACCCTGCCGTCTCGGTGCCCTTCCTCCTCTCACCCTGCTGTCTCGATGCTCTTCCTCCTGTTAACCTGCTGTCTCGATGCTCTTCCTCCTCTCACCCTGCCGTCTCGGTGCCCTTCCTCCTCTCACCCTGCTGTCTCGGTGCTCTTCCTCCTGTTAACCTGCTGTCTCGATGCTCTTCCTCCTCTCACCCTGCCGTCTCGGTGCCCTTCCTCCTCTCACCCTGCTGTCTCGATGCTCTTCCTCCTGTTAACCTGCTGTCTCGATGCTCTTCCTCCTCTCACCCTGCTGTCTCGATGCTCTTCCTCCTCTCACCCTGCTGTCTCGATGCTCTTCCTCCTCTCACCCTGCTGTCTCGATGCTCTTCCTCCTGTTAACCTGCTGTCTCGATGCTCTTCCTCCTCTCACCCTGCCGTCTCGGTGCCCTTCCTCCTCTCACCCTGCTGTCTCGGTGCTCTTCCTCCTGTTAACCTGCTGTCTCGATGCTCTTCCTCCTCTCACCCTGCTGTCTCGATGCTCTTCCTCCTCTCACCCTGCCGTCTCGGTGCCCTTCCTCCTCTCACCCTGCTGTCTCGATGCTCTTCCTCCTGTTAACCTGCTGTCTCGGTGCTCTTCCTCCTCTCACCCTGCTGTCTCGATGCTCTTCCTCCTCTCACCCTGCCGTCTCGGTGCCCTTCCTCCTCTCACCCTGCTGTCTCGATGCTCTTCCTCCTGTTAACCTGCTGTCTCGATGCTCTTCCTCCTCTCACCCTGCCGTCTCGGTGCCCTTCCTCCTCTCACCCTGCTGTCTCGATGCTCTTCCTCCTGTTAACCTGCTGTCTCGATGCTCTTCCTCCTCTCACCCTGCCGTCTCGGTGCCCTTCCTCCTCTCACCCTGCTGTCTCGGTGCTCTTCCTCCTCTCTGTCTCCCCTGTAGAATGAGCATCAGTTGGAGATCACCATGCTGTCTCAGGGAGTCTCGATGCTCTACTCCTTCTTCATGCCTGCAGCTAAACTCAAGGAGAGGCTGCTGTTACCGTGAGTTCCGTGGTTTGTGTTCAGAAATATGGGACTTCCTGCCCTGATTGAGACGTCTGAAATGGAAGAATCAAATATTTTATTGACGGTTAACAACAGGAAGGAGCAGAACTTAAAACATGAGAATCTGAAGTTTCTCCATTTACTGGAGATGGCTTGTTTAAAATGTTGAGTCTGTTCTCTCCCTTGCTCCCACCTCCTCTCCTCCTCTCTCCTCTCCAGGATGACAGAGATTGTGACCAAGGTTTCTAAGAAGAAGCTGGGGAAGCATGTTAAAGCTCTGGTGTTTGAGCTGTGCTGCAACGACCTGACTGACGAAGATGTGGAGGTTCCCTACGTCAGATACACCATCCGCTGAACCAACACACACACACACACACGCACACCGGGGAATCACTGAGGGAGGAGAGAAGGCTTTGGATAAGTCACTTGGTTTAAATGGTTATTGGAGCACTGATTGGTTGAGAGGATGAGTCCAAAATGGCACCCTATTCCCTATATAGTACATGACTTTTGACCACTCAAAGTGTTGTATTGTATAGCGTGTCATTGGGGCTGGTGTTACCAGGCGCTGTGTTGTGTTGTGTTGAGGGATGAAGGAGTTTGTATATTGGACTTTTTAGACTTTCTGTGTATCTGCTTATTTTAATGCTATTAAGGGTTTAGTGTCTCTACCCTCTCCCTGTACCCTACCACTCTAGTTCCCTGTACCCTACCGCTCTGGTTCCCTGTACCCTACCACTCTGGTTTCCTGTACCCTACCGCTCTGGTTCCCTGTACCCTACCGCTCTGGTTCCCTGTACCCTACCGCTCTGGTTCCCTGTACCCTACCGCTCTGGTTCCCTGTACCCTACCGCTCTTGTTCCCTGTACCCTACCACTCTGGTTTCCTGTACCCTACCGCTCTGGTTCCCTGTACCCTACCGCTCTGGTTCCCTGTACCCTACCACTCTGGTTTCCTGTACCCTACCACTCTGGTTTCCTGTACCCTACCACTCTTGTTTCCTGTACCCTACCACTCTTGTTCCCTGTACCCTACCGCTCTGGTTTCCTGTACCCGTACCCTACCGCTCTGGTTCCCTGTACCCGTACCCTACCGCTCTAGTTCCCTCTCCCTGTACCCTACTGCTCTTGTTCCCTGTACCCTACCGCTCTTGTTCCCTGTACCCTACCGCTCTAGTTCCCTCCACCTGTATCCTACCGCTCTAGTTCCCTCCACCTGTACCCTACCACTCTTGTTCCCTGTACCCTACCGCTCTGGTTTCCTGTACCCGTACCCTACCGCTCTGGTTCCCTGTACCCGTACCCTACCGCTCTAGTTCCCTCCACCTGTACCCTACCGCTCTTGTTCCCTGTACCCTACCGCTCTTGTTCCCTGTACCCTACCGCTCTGGTTCCCTGTACCCTACCGCTCTAGTTCCCTCCACCTGTACCCTACCGCTCTAGTTCCCTCCACCTGTACCCTACTGCTCTTGTTCCCTGTACCCTACCGCTCTTGTTCCCTGTACCCTACCGCTCTGGTTCCCTGTACCCTACCGCTCTTGTTCCCTGTACCCTACCGCTCTGGTTCCCTGTACCCTACCGCTCTAGTTCCCAGTACCCTGCCGCTCTTGTTCCCAGTACCCTGCCGCTCTTGTTCCCTGTACCCTACCGCTCTGGTTCCCTGTACCCTACCGCTCTGGTTCCCTGTACCCTACCGCTCTGGTTCCCTGTACCCTACCGCTCTTGTTCCCTGTACCCTACCGCTCTTGTTCCCTGTACCCTACCGCTCTGGTTCCCTTTACCCTACCGCTCTTGTTCCCTGTACCCTACCGCTCTCGTTCCCTGTACCCTACCGCTCTTGTTCCCTGTACCCTACCGCTCTGGTTCCCTGTACCCTACCGCTCTGGTTCCCTGTACCCTACCGCTCTAGTTCCCTGTACACTACCACTCTGGTTCCCTGTACCCTACCGCTCTCTCTCTTCTCCCCTGTTGCTTTTTGCATTTTAAAACACAAGTCATGACATGACCCAGTAACGCCAAAAAAAAAGTATTTCAGGGTCTTCATGATCAAATTTGTATAACAAGAAAGACCACCATTTTTCTCCCAAATCAAAATCACTGCCTTGCATTGTAGTTTGACTGTAAATACAGATCTGTGGTGAATGAACCCCTGCCAGTCCTGGCCTCTGACCCCTGAGATGGACCCCCCCCCCCACCCCAGGGTTGGTCCTGTAACAGGTCTATGTGACTCTACTGCCTTCTATCGGGCTTTAAGGGAAAGGGGTCACATCACTTGAGCTTCTTTTTCCCATTTGTTTCCTGTTTCCTTTCGGGACGGACTAGTCTGCATCTTTTTAGGATCATCAGCGCTGTTTCCTGATTTGTTTGTGAACTCCATTGACCCATTAGAGTGGTGGCAGAGTGGGAGGTGTAGTAGTTCTGGTATAGTTGTCATGGGAGCACTTTGTGTGATGAGTAGTGATGAATAAAGATGTAAAACATGGTGTGTCTCCTCTGTTCTGTTCGTTAACACACACACACACACACACACACACACACAACTTCTACAAATATGGGACTTCCTGTCCTGGGTTTCTATTGCAGCGCTAGCCTGGTCCCAGATCTGTCTGTCCTGTCTTCATCCTCTAGCCTGTTCCCAGATCTGTCTGTCCTGTCTTCATCCTCTAGCCTGTTCCCAGATCTGTCTGTCCTGTCTTCATCCTCTAGCCTGTTTCCTAGATCTGTTTGTCCTGTCTTCATCCTCTAGCCTGTTCCCAGATCTGTTTGTCCTGTCTTCATCCTCTAGCCTGTTCCCAGATCTGTCTGTCCTGTCTTCATCCTCTAGCCTGTTCCCAGATCTGTCTGTCCTGTCTTCATCCTCTAGCCTGGTCCCAGATCTGTCTGTCCTGTCTTCATCCTCTAGCCTGTTCCCAGATCTGTTTGTCCTGTCTTCATCCTCTAGCCTGTTCCCAGATCTGTCTGTCCTGTCTTCATCCTCTAGCCTGTTCCCAGATCTGTCTGTCCTGTCTTCATCCTCTAGCCTGTTCCCAGATCTGTTTGTCCTGTCTTCATCCTCTAGCCTGTTCCCAGATCTGTCTGTCCTGTCTTCATCCTCTAGCCTGTTCCCAGATCTGTTTGTCCTGTCTTCATCCTCTAGCCTGTTCCCAGATCTGTTTGTCCTGTCTTCATCCTCTAGCCTGGTCCCAGATCTGTTTGTCCTGTCTTCATCCTCTAGCCTGTTCCCAGATCTGTTTGTCCTGTCTCCATCCTCTAGCCTGGTCCCAGATCTGTCTGTCCTGTCTTCATCCTCTAGCCTGGTCCCAGATCTGTTTGTCCTGTCTTCATCCTCTAGCCTGTTCCCAGATCTGTTTGTCCTGTCTTCATCCTCTAGCCTGTTCCCAGATCTGTCTGTCCTGTCTTCATCCTCTAGCCTGTTCCCAGATCTGTCTGTCCTGTCTTCATCCTCTAGCCTGTTCCCAGATCTGTTTGTCCTGTCTTCATCCTCTAGCCTGTTCCCAGATCTGTCTGTCCTGTCTTCATCCTCTAGCCTGTTCCCAGATCTGTTTGTCCTGTCTTCATCCTCTAGCCTGTTCCCAGATCTGTCTGTCCTGTCTTCATCCTCTAGCCTGGTCCCAGATCTGTCTGTCCTGTCTTCATCCTCTAGCCTGTTCCCAGATCTGTCTGTCCTGTCTTCATCCTCTAGCCTGTTCCCAGATCTGTCTGTCCTGTCTTCATCCTCTAGCCTGGTCCCAGATCTGTTTGTCCTGTCTTCATCCTCTAGCCTGTTCCCAGATCTGTCTGTCCTGTCTTCATCCTCTAGCCTGTTCCCAGATCTGTCTGTCCTGTCTTCATCCTCTAGCCTGGTCCCAGATCTGTCTGTCCTGTCTTCATCCTCTAGCCTGGTCCCAGATCTGTCTGTCCTGTCTTCATCCTCTAGCCTGTTCCCAGATCTGTCTGTCCTGTCTTCATCCTCTAGCCTGGTCCCAGATCTGTCTGTCCTGTCTTCATCCTCTAGCCTGTTCCCAGATCTGTTTGTCCTGTCTTCATCCTCTAGCCTGGTCCCAGATCTGTTTGTCCTGTCTTCATCCTCTAGCCTGTTCCCAGATCTGTTTGTCCTGTCTTCATCCTCTAGCCTGTTCCCAGATCTGTTTGTCCTGTCTTCATCCTCTAGCCTGTTCCCAGATCTGTCTGTCCTGTCTTCATCCTCTAGCCTGTTCCCAGATCTGTCTGTCCTGTCTTCATCCTCTAGCCTGTTCCCAGATCTGTTTGTCCTGTCTTCATCTTCTAGCCTGTTCCCAGATCTGTCTGTCCTGTCTTCATCCTCTAGCCTGTTCCCAGATCTGTTTGTCTTGTAGTGATGTAGGGTATTAATGGTTCACCCAGGGCTAGTGATGTAGTGTATTAATTGTTCATCCAGAGCTTGTGATATAGGGTTTTAATGGTCCACCCACGGTTAGTGATGTAGGGTATTAATGGTCCACCCAGGGCTAGTGATGTAGGGTTTTAATGGTCCACCCAGGGCTAGTGATCTGTATTAATGGTCCACCCAGGGCTAGTGATGTAGAGTATTAATGGTCCACCCAGGGCTAGTGATGTAGGGTATTAATGGTTCACCCAGGGCTAGTGATCTGTATTAATGGTCCACCCAGGGCTAGTGATGTAGAGTATTAATGGTCCACCGAGGGCTTGTGATGTAGGGTATTAATGGTTCACCCAGGACTAGTGATCTGTATTAATGGTCCACCCAGGGCTTGTGATGTAGAGTATTAATGGTCCACCCAGGGCTAGTGATGTAGGGTTTTAATGGTCCACCCAGGGCTTGTGATGTAGAGTATTAATGGTCCACCCAGGGCTAGTGATGTAGGGTTTTAATGGTCCACCCAGGGCTAGTGATGTAGGGTTTTAATGGTCCACCCAGGGCTAGTGATGTAGGGTTTTAATGGTCCACCCAGGGCTAGTGATGTAGGGTATTAATGGTCCACCAAGGGCTAGTGATGTAGGGTATTAATGGTTTACCCAATGGCTAGTTATGTGTATTAATGGTTCACCCAGGGCTAGTGATGTAGGGTATTCATGGTCCACCCAATGGCTAGTTATGTGTATTAATGGTTCACCCAGGGCTAGTGATGTAGGGTATTAATGGTTCACATAGGGCTAGTGATGTAGGTTATTAATGGTTCACCCAGGGCTAGTGATGTAGGGTATTAATGGTTCACCCAGGGCTAGTGATGTAGGGTATTTATGGTTCACCCAGGGATAGTGATGTAGGGGTTAATTGGTTCACCCAGGGCTAGTTATAAAGGGTATTAATGGTGCACCCTGGGCTAGTGATGTAGGGTATTAATGGTTTACCCAATGGCTAGTGATCTGTATTAATGGTCCACCGAGGGCTAGTGATGTAGGGTTTTAATGGTCCACCCAGGGCTAGTGATGTAGGGTTTTAATGGTTTACCCAGGGCTAGTGATGTAGAGTATTAGTGGTCCACACAGGGCTAGTGATGTAGGGTTTTAATGGTTCACCCAGGGCTAGTGATGTAGGGTATTAGTGGTCCACACAGTGCTAGTGATGTAGGGTATTAATGGTTCACCCAGGGCTAGTGATGTAGGGTATTAATGGTCCACCCAGGGCTAGTGATGTAGGGTATTAATGGTTCACCCAATGGCTAGTGATCTGTATTAATGTTCCACCCAGAGCTAGTGATGTAGGGTATTAATGGTCCACCCAGGGCTAGTGATGTAGGGTTTTAATGGTCCACCCAGGGCTAGTGATGTAGGGTTTTAATGGTTCACCCAGGGCTAGTGATGTAGGGTATTAGTGGTCCACACAGGGCTAGTGATGTAGGGTATTAATGGTCCACCCAAGGATAGTGATGTAGGGTTTTAATTGTTCACCCAGGGCTAGTGATGTAGGGTTTTAATGGTCCACCCAAGGCTAGTGATGTAGGGTTTTAATTGTTCACCCAGGGCTATTGATGTAGGGTTTTAATGGTCCACCCAAGGCTAGTGATGTAGGGTTTTAATGGTTCACCCAGGGCTAGTGATGTGTATTAATGGTTCACCCAGGACTAGTGATGTGTATTAATGGTCCACCCAGGGCTAGTGATGTAGGGTATTAATGGTCCACCCAGGGCTTGTGATGTAGGGTATTAATGGTCCACCCAGGGCTAGTGATGTAGGGTTTTAATTGTCCACCCAGGGCTAGTGATGTAGGGTATTAATGGTCCACCGAGGGCTAGTGATGTAGGGTATTAATGGTTCACCCAGGGCTAGTGATGTAGGGTTTTAATGGTTCACCCAGGGCTAGTGATGTAGGGTTTTAGTGGTCCACACAGGGCTAGTGATGTAGGGTATTAATGGTTCACCCAGGGCTAGTGATGTAGGGTATAAATGGTCCACCCAGGGCTAGTGTCCTAGGGTTTTAATGGTTCACCCAGGGCTAGTGATGTAGGGTTTTAATGGTTCACCCAGGGCTAGTGATGTAGGGTATTAGTGGTCCACACAGGGCTAGTGATGTAGGGTTTTAATGGTTCACCCAGGGCTAGTGATGTAGGGTATTAGTGGTCCACACAGGGCTAGTGATGTAGGGTATTAATGGTTCACCCAGGGCTAGTGATGTAGGGTATAAATGGTCCATCCAGGGCTAGTGTCCTAGGGTATTAATGGTTCACCCAGGGCTAGTGATGTAGGGTATTAATGGTCGACCCAAGGCTAGTGATCTGTATTAATGGTCCACCCAGGGCTAGTGATGTAGGGTATTAATGGTCCACCCAGGGCTAGTGATGTAGGGTTTTAATGGTCCACCCAGGGCTAGTGATGTAGGGTTTTAATGGTCCACCCAGGGCTAGTGATGTAGGGTTTTAATGGTCCACCCAGGGCTAGTGATGTAGGGTTTTAATGGTCCACCCAGGGCTAGTGATCTGTATTAATGGTCCACCCAGGGCTAGTGATGTAGAGTATTAATGGTCCACCCAGGGCTAATGATGTAGGGTATTAATGGTCCACCCAGGGCCAGTGATCTGTATTAATGGTCCACCCAGGGCTAGTGATGTAGAGTATTAATGGTCCACCCAGGGCTAGTGATGTAGGGTATTAATGGTTCACCCAGGGCTAGTGATCTGTATTAATGGTCCACCCAGGGCTAGTGATGTAGAGTATTAATGGTCCACCGAGGGCTTGTGATGTAGGGTATTAATGGTCCACCGAGGGCTTGTGATGTAGGGTATTAATGGTTCACCCAGGGCTAGTGATCTGTATTAATGGTCCACCCAGGGCTTGTGATGTAGAGTATTAATGGTCCACCGAGGGCTTGTGATGTAGGGTATTAATGGTTCACCCTGGGCTCGTGATGTAGGGTTTTAATGGTCCACCCAGGGCTAATGATGTAGGGTTTTAATGGTCCACCCAGGGCTAGTGATGTAGGGTATTAATGGTCTACCAAGGGCTAGTGATGTAGGGTATTAATGGTCCACCCAGGGTTAGTGATTAAGGGTGTTAATTATTCACCCAGAGCTAGTGATGTAGGGTATTAATTGTTTACCCAATGGCTAGTTATGTGTATTAATGGTTCACCCAGGGCTAGTGATGTAGGGTATTCATGGTCCACCCAATGGCTAGTTATGTGTATTAATGGTTCACCCAGGGCTAGTGATGTAGGGTATTAATGGTTCACCTAGGGCTAGTGATGTAGGTTATTAATGGTTCACCCAGGGCTAGTGATGTAGGGTATTAATGGTTCACCCAGGGCTAGTGATGTAGGGTATTAATGGTTCACCCAATGGCTAGTGATCTGTATTAATGGTTCACCGAGGGCTAGTGATGTAGGGTTTTAATGGTCCACCCAGGGCTAGTGATGTAGGGTTTTAATGGTTTACCCAGGGCTAGTGATGTAGGGTATTAGTGGTCCACACAGGGCTAGTGATGTAGGGTTTTAATGGTTCACCCAGGGCTAGTGATGTAGGGTATTAGTGGTCCACACAGGGCTAGTGATGTAGGGTATTAATGGTTCACCCAGGGCTAGTGATGTAGGGTATTAATGGTCCACCCAGGGCTAGTGTCCTAGGGTATTAATGGTTCACCCAGGGCTAGTGATGTAGGGTATTAATGGTCGACCCAAGGCTAGTGATCTGTATTAATGGTCCACCCAGGGCTAGTGATGTAGGGTATTAATGGTTCACCCAGGGCTAGTGATGTAGGGTATTAATGGTTCACCCAGGGCTAGTGATTTAGGGTTTTAATGGTCCACCCAGGGCTAGTGATGTGTATTAATGGTTCACCCAGGACTAGTGATGTGTATTAATGGTCCACCCAGGGCTAGTGATGTAGGGTATTAATGGTCCACCCAGGGCTTGTGATGTAGGGTATTAATGGTCCACCCAGGGCTAGTGATGTAGGGTTTTAATTGTCCACCCAGGGCTAGTGATGTAGGGTATTAATGGTCCACCGAGGGCTAGTGATGTAGGGTATTAATGGTTCACCCAGGGCTAGTGATGTAGGGTTTTAATGGTTCACCCAGGGCTAGTGATGTAGGGTTTTAGTGGTCCACACAGGGCTAGTGATGTAGGGTATTAATGGTTCACCCAGGGCTAGTGATGTAGGGTATAAATGGTCCACCCAGGGCTAGTGTCCTAGGGTTTTAATGGTTCACCCAGGGCTAGTGATGTAGGGTATTAGTGGTCCACACAGGGCTAGTGATGTAGGGTTTTAATGGTTCACCCAGGGCTAGTGATGTAGGGTATTAGTGGTCCACACAGGGCTAGTGATGTAGGGTATTAATGGTTCACCCAGGGCTAGTGATGTAGGGTATAAATGGTCCATCCAGGGCTAGTGTCCTAGGGTATTAATGGTTCACCCAGGGCTAGTGATGTAGGGTATTAATGGTCGACCCAAGGCTAGTGATCTGTATTAATGGTCCACCCAGGGCTAGTGATGTAGGGTATTAATGGTCCACCCAGGGCTAGTGATGTAGGGTTTTAATGGTCCACCCAGGGCTAGTGATGTAGGGTTTTAATGGTCCACCCAGGGCTAGTGATGTAGGGTTTTAATGGTCCACCCAGGGCTAGTGATGTAGGGTTTTAATGGTCCACCCAGGGCTAGTGATCTGTATTAATGGTCCACCCAGGGCTAGTGATGTAGAGTATTAATGGTCCACCCAGGGCTAATGATGTAGGGTATTAATGGTCCACCCAGGGCCAGTGATCTGTATTAATGGTCCACCCAGGGCTAGTGATGTAGAGTATTAATGGTCCACCCAGGGCTAGTGATGTAGGGTATTAATGGTTCACCCAGGGCTAGTGATCTGTATTAATGGTCCACCCAGGGCTAGTGATGTAGAGTATTAATGGTCCACCGAGGGCTTGTGATGTAGGGTATTAATGGTCCACCGAGGGCTTGTGATGTAGGGTATTAATGGTTCACCCAGGGCTAGTGATCTGTATTAATGGTCCACCCAGGGCTTGTGATGTAGAGTATTAATGGTCCACCGAGGGCTTGTGATGTAGGGTATTAATGGTTCACCCTGGGCTCGTGATGTAGGGTTTTAATGGTCCACCCAGGGCTAATGATGTAGGGTTTTAATGGTCCACCCAGGGCTAGTGATGTAGGGTATTAATGGTCTACCAAGGGCTAGTGATGTAGGGTATTAATGGTCCACCCAGGGTTAGTGATTAAGGGTGTTAATTATTCACCCAGAGCTAGTGATGTAGGGTATTAATTGTTTACCCAATGGCTAGTTATGTGTATTAATGGTTCACCCAGGGCTAGTGATGTAGGGTATTCATGGTCCACCCAATGGCTAGTTATGTGTATTAATGGTTCACCCAGGGCTAGTGATGTAGGGTATTAATGGTTCACCTAGGGCTAGTGATGTAGGTTATTAATGGTTCACCCAGGGCTAGTGATGTAGGGTATTAATGGTTCACCCAGGGCTAGTGATGTAGGGTATTAATGGTTCACCCAATGGCTAGTGATCTGTATTAATGGTTCACCGAGGGCTAGTGATGTAGGGTTTTAATGGTCCACCCAGGGCTAGTGATGTAGGGTTTTAATGGTTTACCCAGGGCTAGTGATGTAGGGTATTAGTGGTCCACACAGGGCTAGTGATGTAGGGTTTTAATGGTTCACCCAGGGCTAGTGATGTAGGGTATTAGTGGTCCACACAGGGCTAGTGATGTAGGGTATTAATGGTTCACCCAGGGCTAGTGATGTAGGGTATTAATGGTCCACCCAGGGCTAGTGTCCTAGGGTATTAATGGTTCACCCAGGGCTAGTGATGTAGGGTATTAATGGTCGACCCAAGGCTAGTGATCTGTATTAATGGTCCACCCAGGGCTAGTGATGTAGGGTATTAATGGTTCACCCAGGGCTAGTGATGTAGGGTATTAATGGTTCACCCAGGGCTAGTGATTTAGGGTTTTAATGGTCCACCCAGGGCTAGTGATGTAGAGTATTAATGGTCCACCCAGGGCTAGTTATGTAGGGGTTAATTGGTTCACCCAGGGCTAGTGATGTAGGGTATTAATGGTCCACCCAGGGCTAGTGATTTAGGGTTTTAATGGTCCACCCAGGGCTAGTGATGTAGAGTATTAATGGTCCACCCAGGGCTAGTTATGTAGGGGTTAATTGGTTCACCCAGGGCTAGTGATGTAGGGTATTAATGGTCCACCCAGGGCTAGTGATGTAGGGTATTAATGGTTCACCCAATGGCTAGTGATCTGTATTAATGTTCCACCCAGAGCTAGTGATGTAGGGTATTAATGGTTCACCCAGGGCTAGTGATCTGTATTAATGGTCCACCCAGGGCTAGTGATGTAGGGTTTTAATGGTTCACCCAGGGCTAGTGATCTGTATTAATGGTCCACCCAGGGCTAGTGATGTAGGGTTTTAATGGTTCACCCAGGGCTAGTGATCTGTATTAATTGGCCACCCAGGGCTAGTGATGTAGGGTATTAATGGTTCACCCAGGGCTAGTGATCTGTATTAATGTTCCACCCAGAGCTAGTGATGTAGGGTATTAATGGTTCACCCAGGGCTAGTGATCTGTATTAATGGTCCACCCAGGGCTAGTGATGTAGGGTTTTAATGGTCCACCCAGGGCTAGTGATGTAGGGTTTTAATGGTTCACCCAGGGCTAGTGATGTAGGGTATTAATGGTTCACCCAGGGCTAGTGATGTAGGGTTTTAACGGTCCACCCAGGGCTAGTGATGTATATTATTAATGGTTCACCCAGGGCTAGTGATGTAGAGTATTAATGGTTCACCCAGGGCTAGTGATGTGTATTAGTTGTCCACCCAGGGCTAGTGATGTAGGGTTTTAATGGTCCACCCAGGGCTAGTGATGTAGGGTTTTAATGGTCCACCCAGGGCTAGTGATGTAGGGTTTTAATGGTTCACCCAGGGCTAGTGATGTAGGGTATTAATGGTCCACCCAAGGCTAGTGATGTAGGGTTTTAATTGTTCACCCAGGGCTAGTGATGTAGGGTTTTAATGGTCCACCCAGGGCTAGTGATGTAGGGTTTTAATGGTCCACCCAGGGCTAGTGATGTAGGGTTTTAATGGTCCACCCAGGGCTAGTGATGTAGGGTTTTAATGGTTCACCCAGGGCTAGTGATGTAGGGTATTAATGGTCCACCCAAGGCTAGTGATGTAGGGTTTTAATTGTTCACCCAGGGCTAGTGATGTAGGGTTTTAATGGTCCACCCAAGGCTAGTGATGTAGGGTTTTAATTGTTCACCCAGGGCTAGTGATGTAGGGTATTAACGGTCCACCGAGGGCTAGTGATGTAGGGTATTAATGGTTCACCCAGGGCTAGTGATGTAGGGTTTTAATGGTTCACCCAGGGCTAGTGATGTAGGGTTTTAATGGTTCACCCAGGGCTAGTGATGTAGGGTATTAGTGGTCCACACAGGGCTAGTGATGTAGGGTTTTAATGGTTCACCCAGGGCTAGTGTTGTAGGGTATTAGTGGTCCACACAGGGCTAGTGTCCTAGGGTATTAATGGTTCACCCAGGGCTAGTGATGTAGGGTATTAATGGTCGACCCAAGGCTAGTGATCTGTATTAATGGTCCACCCAGGGCTAGTTATGTAGGGTATTAATGGTTCACCCAGGGCTAGTGATGTAGGGTTTTAATTGTTCATCCAGAGCTAGTGATTTAGGGTTTTAATGGTCCACCCAGGGCTAGTGATCTGTATTAATGTTCCACCCAGAGCTAGTGATGTAGGGTATTAATGGTTCACCCAGGGCTAGTGATCTGTATTAATGGTCCACCGAGGGCTAGTGATGTAGGGTTATAATGGTCCACCCAGGGCTAGTGATGTAGGGTTTTAATGGTCCACCCAGGGCTAGTTATGTAGGGGTTAATTGGTTCACCCAGGGCTAGTGATGTAGGGTATTAATGGTCGACCCAAGGCTAGTGATCTGTATTAATGGTCCACCCAGGGCTAGTGATGTAGGGTATTAATGGTCCACCCAGGGCTAGTGATGTAGGGTTTTAATGGTCCACCCAGGGCTAGTGATGTAGGGTTTTAATGGTCCACCCAGGGCTAGTGATGTAGGGTTTTAATGGTCCACCCAGGGCTAGTGATGTAGGGTTTTAATGGTCCACCCAGGGCTAGTGATCTGTATTAATGGTCCACCCAGGGCTAGTGATGTAGAGTATTAATGGTCCACCCAGGGCTAGTGATGTAGGTTATTAATGGTCCACCCAGGGCTAGTGATCTGTATTAATGGTCCACCCAGGGCTAGTGATGTAGAGTATTAATGGTCCACCCAGGGCTAGTGATGTAGGGTATTAATGGTTCACCCAGGGCTAGTGATCTGTATTAATGGTCCACCCAGGGCTAGTGATGTAGAGTATTAATGGTCCACCGAGGGCTTCTGATGTAGGGTATTAATGGTCCACCGAGGGCTTGTGATGTAGGGTATTAATGGTTCACCCAGGGCTAGTGATCTGTATTAATGGTCCACCCAGGGCTTGTGATGTAGGGTATTAATGGTTCACCCAGGGCTCGTGATGTAGGTTTTTAATGGTCCACCCAGGGCTAATGATGTAGGGTTTTAATGGTCCACCCAGGGCTAGTGATGTAGGGTATTAATGGTCCACCAAGGGCTAGTGATGTAGGGTATTACTGGTCCACCCAGGGTTAGTGATTAAGGGTGTTAATTATTCACCCAGAGCTAGTGATTTAGGGTTTTCATGGTTCACCCAATGGCTAGTGATATAGGGTATTAATGGTTTACCCAATGGCTAGTTATGTGTATTAATGGTTCACCCAGGGCTAGTGATGTAGGGTATTCATGGTCCACCCAATGGCTAGTTATGTGTATTCATGGTTCACCCAGGGCTAGTGATGTAGGGTAATAATGGTTCACCTAGGGCTAGTGATGTAGGTTATTAATGGTTCACCCAGGGCTAGTGATGTAGGGTATTAATGGTTCACCCAGGGCTAGTGATGTAGGGTATTTATGGTTCACCCAGGGATAGTGATGTAGGGGTTAATTGGTTCACCCAGGGCTAGTTATGAAGGGTATTAATGGTCCACCCTGGGCTAGTGATGTAGGGTATTAATGGTTCACCCAATGGCTAGTGATCTGTATTAATGGTCCACCGAGGGCTAGTGATGTAGGGTTTTAATGGTCCACCCAGGGCTAGTGATGTAGGGTTTTAATGGTCCACCCAGGGCTAGTGATGTAGGGTTTTAATGGTCCACCCAGGGCTAGTGATCTGTATTAATGGTCCACCCAGGGCTAGTGATGTAGGGTAGTAGTGGTCCACCCAGGGCTAGTGATGTAGGGTTTTAATGGTCCACCCAGGGCTAGTGATGTAGGGTTTTAATGGTCCACCCAGTGCTAGTGATGTAGGGTTTTAATGGTCATCCCAGGGCTAGTGATCTGTATTAATGGTCCACCCAGGGCTAGTGATGTAGGGTATTAATGGTCCACCCAGGGCTAGTGATCTGTATTAATGGTCCACCCAGGGCTAGTGATGTAGAGTATTAATGGTCCACCCAGGGCTAGTGATGTAGGGTATTAATGGTTCACCCAGGGCTAGTGATCTGTATTAATGGTCCACCCAGGGCTAGTGATGTAGAGTATTAACGGTCCACCGAGGGCTTGTGATGTAGGGTATTAATGGTCCACCGAGGGCTTGTGATGTAGGGTATTAATGGTTCACCCAGGGCTAGTGATCTGTATTAATGGTCCACCCAGGGCTTGTGATGTAGAGTATTAATGGTCCACCGAGGGCTTGTGATGTAGGGTATTAATGGTTCACCCAGGGCTCGTGATGTAGGGTTTTAATGGTCCACCCAGGGCTAGTGATGTAGGGTTTTAATGGTCCACCCAGGGCTAGTGATGTAGGGTATTAATGGTCCACCAAGGGCTAGTGATGTAGGGTATTAGTGGTCCACCAAGGGTTAGTGATTAAGGGTGTTAATTATTCACCCAGAGCTAGTTATTTAGGGTTTTCATGGTTCATCCAATGGCTAGTGATGTAGGGTATTAATGGTTTACCCAATGGCTAGTTATGTGTATTAATGGTTCACCCAGGGCTAGTGATGTAGGGTATTCATGGTCCACCCAATGGCTAGTTATGTGTATTAATGGTTCACCCAGGGCTAGTGATGTAGGGTATTAATGGTTCACCTAGGGCTAGTGATGTAGGTTATTAATGGTTCACCCAGGGCTAGTGATGTAGGGTATTAATGGTTCACCCAGGGCTAGTGATGTAGGGTATTAATGGTTCACCCAGGGCTAGTGATGTAGGGTATTTATGGTTCACCCAGGGATAGTGATGTAGGGGTTAATTGGTTCACCCAGGGCTAGTTATGAAGGGTATTAATGGTCCACCCTGGGCTAGTGATGTAGGGTATTAATGGTTCACCCAATGGCTAGTGATCTGTATTAATGGTCCACCGAGGGCTAGTGATGTAGGGTTTTAATGGTCCACCCAGGGCTAGTGATGTAGGGTTTTAATGGTTTACCTAGGGCTAGTGATGTAGGGTATTAGTGGTCCACTCAGGGCTAGTGATGTAGGGTTTTAATGGTTCACCCAGGGCTAGTGATGTAGGGTATTAGTGGTCCACACAGGGCTAGTGATGTAGGGTATTAATGGTTCACCCAGGGCTAGTGATGTAGGGTATTAATGGTTCACCCAGGGCTAGTGATGTGTATTAATTGTCCACCCAGGGCTAGTGATGTAGGGTTTTAATGGTCCACCCAGGGCTAGTGATGTAGGGTTTTAATGGTCCACCCAGGGCTAGTGATGTAGGGTTTTAATGGTCCACCCAGGGCTAGTGATGTAGGGTTTTAATGGTTCACCCAGGGCTAGTGATGTAGGGTATTAATGGTCCACCCAAGGCTAGTGATGTAGGGTTTTAATTGTTCACCCAGGGCTAGTGATGTAGGGTTTTAATGGTCCACCCAAGGCTAGTGATGTAGGGTTTTAATTGTTCACCCAGGGCTAGTGATGTAGGGTTTTAATGGTCCACCCAAGGCTAGTGATGTAGGGTTTTAATGGTTCACCCAGGGCTAGTGATGTGTATTAATGGTTCACCCAGGACTAGTGATGTGTATTAATGGTCCACCCAGGGCTAGTGATGTAGGGTATTAATGGTCCACCCAGGGCTTGTTATGTAGGGTATTAATGGTCCACCCAGGGCTAGTGATGTAGGGTTTTAATTGTCCACCCAGGGCTAGTGATGTAGGGTACTAACGGTCCACCGAGGGCTAGTGATGTAGGGTATTAATGGTTCACCCAGGGCTAGTGATGTAGGGTTTTAATGGTTCACCCAGGGCTAGTGATGTAGGGTTTTAATGGTTCACCCAGGGCTAGTGATGTAGGGTATTAGTGGTCCACACAGGGCTAGTGATGTAGGGTTTTAATGGTTCACCCAGGGCTAGTGATGTAGGGTATTAGTGGTCCACACAGGGCTAGTGATGTAGGGTATTAATGGTTCACCCAGGGCTAGTGATGTAGGGTATTAATGGTCCACCCAGGGCTAGTGTCCTAGGGTATTAATGGTTCACCCAGGGCTAGTTATGTACGGTATTAATGGTCGACCCAAGGCTAGTGATCTGTATTAATGGTCCACCCAGGCCTAGTGATGTAGGGTATTAATGGTTCACCCAGGGCTAGTGATGTAGGGTTTTAATTGTTCTTCCAGAGCTAGTGATTTAGGGTTTTAATGGTCCACCCAGGGCTAGTAATCTGTATTAATGTTCCACCCAGAGCTAGTGATGTAGGGTATTAATGGTTCACCCAGGGCTAGTGATCTGTATTAATGGTCCACCGAGGGCTAGTGATGTAGGGTTTTAATGGTCCACCCAGGGCTAGTGATGTAGGGTTTTAATGGTCCACCCAGGGCTAGTGATGTAGGGTTTTAATGGTCCACCCTGGGCTAGTGATGTAGGGTTTTAATGGTCCACCCAGGGCTAGTGATGTAGGGTTTTAATGGTCCACCCAGGGCTAGTGATGTAGGGTTTTAATTGTTCACCCAGGGCTAGTGATGTAGGGTTTTAATGGTCCACCCAAGGCTAGTGATGTAGGGTTTTAATTGTTCACCCAGGGCTAGTGATGTAGGGTTTTAATGGTCCACCCAAGGCTAGTGATGTAGGGTTTTAATGGTTTACCCAGGGCTAGTGATGTAGGGTTTTAATGGTCCACCCAGGGCTTGTGATGTAGGGTTTTAATGGTCCACCCAGGGCTAGTGATGTAGGGTTTTAATTGTCCACCCAGGGCTAGTGATGTAGGGTATTAACGGTCCACCGAGGGCTAGTGATGTAGGGTATTAATGGTTCACCCAGGGCTTGTGATGTAGGGTATTAATGGTCCACCCAGGGCTAGTGATGTAGGGTTTTAATTGTCCACCCAGGGCTAGTGACGTAGGGTATTAACGGTCCACCGAGGGCTAGTGATGTAGGGTATTAATGGTTCACCCAGGGCTAGTGATGTAGGGTTTTAATTGTTCACCCAGGGCTAGTGATGTAGGGTTTTAATGGTTCACCCAGGGCTAGTTATGTAATGTGACGAGTCACTCATGGGGTGGTGGTGTAATGTGATGATAAGTCACCCATCGGGTGGGAGTGTAATGTGACAAGTCACCCAGGGGTAGTTGTACAGTGCAGCTTTTTTAGAAAACCCAAAGTCATTTTGATTGTCATTATGCTATTTACAGAGAGGGAACCATAACCTGGTTTCTTTTGGGTTTGTTTCTGCTTTGGCCAAGTCCTTGTGAAATGTATTATGACAGAGGAGCAAATGGTCAACTTTATTAGTAACGTGTCTACTTTGGCTGCGTTTACACAGGCAGCTCAATTCTGATCTTTTGCAACAAAAAAAAGCTAATCTGATCTGTCAGATAGTGGATAAAAGATCAGAATGGGGCTGCCTGTGTCAACTCAGCATATGTATCTCAACGTTTCAAATCTGTTCCAGTTTTGTACCTGCTCAACACTCTGTGGTTTAGAGCAGCAGGATTGTACCTGCTCAACACTCTGTGGTTTAGAGCAGCAGGATTGTACCTGCTCAACACTCTGGTTTAGAGTAGCAGGATTGTACCTGCTCAACACTCTGGTTTAGAGTAGCAGGATTTTACCTGCTCAACACTCTGGTTAAGAGCAGCAGGATTGTACCTGCTCAACACTCTGGTTTAGAGCAGCAGGATTGTACCTGCTCAACACTCTGGTTAAGAGCAGCAGGATTGTACCTGCTCAACACTCTGGTTAAGAGCAGCAGGATTGTACCTGCTCATCACTCTCTGCTTTAGAGCAGCAGGGTTGTAATCATAAGTGCATACTGTAGTAACGAGCGTTTATTGTTGGCCGTATTTAGCTAGGTCCCTCCCCTTCTGTTTGGCACATACTGACCTCTAACCAGGCTAGGGGAACCAATATGATGCTGCTTTGTTCATGTTGTCAAAGCCTTTATCAGGTCGTGAACTAGGCCAACTGGCTCACTTCCTGTATCTGACAACACTGTCATGGCTTCTAGGATCGGTATTTCTGATGCATTTCATTGACCAGTCATCTGTACAGTGTGAGTCAGTAGCGTTAACAGGGTTCAGTTGTCTGAGCCTCGTGTTAGAAACCGAACACAGCGGATACATGAAGATGTTCTGTCAGAGGATGTGGTTTTGGTACGAGAGAGCAAGGGGAAGAGAGGGGGAGGAAGGGAGGAGTCTGTTCTCTCTCTCTCTCTCTCTCTCGCCGTCTCTGGGAAGAACCAGAATAGATGAGCGACAGGTGAGCGTATTGGAAGCAGGAGAGGACTGAGGTTAGGATCCAGTTGTTGTTTTAACTTGTGTTTTAGAGTGTCTTGGGAGGATGGTCTGTGTGTTGGAGACAATGCTTTGATGAGAGAGAAAGCGAGGGATGATGGAGAGAGATGAGACTGAAGGCTACACTCGGACTTCCTGGTATGTTCTCTTGTTTCCCCTCACTGAGCTCTCTCTTTCCTCTCTCACCCTACTCAATGTCATACATAGCATTGTTACGAGGTTTTGCCTGCTGGGGTTATTAAAATGGACCTTGTTCCAATATCTCAAATGCCTATCCTACTTCCTTGGTCTTACTGACTATTGAAGATGGACCAGACACATTTACTTTTTCATGTCAGAGTCTATTAGAGATACAACAAGGAAGAAGTGAGAGGAGGGCTGCATGTTAGTAGTATTGGGACGAGGCCCTGGAGGACGGCTGCATGTTATTAGTGTTGGGACGAGGCCCTGGAGGAGGGCTGCATGTTAGTAGTATTGGGACGAGGCCCTGGAGGAGGGCTGCATGTTATTAGTATTGGGACGGGGCCCTGGAGGAGGGCTGCATGTTAGTAGTATTGGGACGGGGCCCTGGAGGAGGGCTGCATGTTAGTAGTATTGGGACGAGGCCCTGGAGGAGGGCTGCATGTTATTAGTATTGGGACGGGGCCCTGGAGGAGGGCTGCATGTTAGTAGTGTTGGGACGAGGCCCTGGAGGAGGGCTGCATGTTAGTAGTATTGGGACGAGGCCCTGGAGGAGGGCTGCATGTTAGTAGTATTGGGACGGGGCCCTGGAGGAGGGCTGCATGTTAGTAGTATTGGGACGAGGCCCTGGAGGAGGGCTGCATGTTATTAGTATTGGGACGGGGCCCTGGAGGAGGGCTGCATGTTAGTAGTATTGGGACGAGGCCCTGGAGGAGGGCTGCATGTTATTAGTATTGGGACGGGGCCCTGGAGGAGGGCTGCATGTTAGTAGTATTGGGACGGGGCCCTGGAGGAGGGCTGCATGTTATTAGTGTTGGGACGAGGCCCTGGAGGAGGGCTGCATGTTAGTAGTATTGGGACGAGGCCCTGGAGGAGGGCTGCATGTTATTAGTATTGGGACGGTGCCCTGGAGGAGGGCTGCATGTTAGTAGTATTGGGACGGGGCCCTGGAGGAGGGCTGCATGTTAGTAGTATTGGGACGAGGCCCTGGAGGAGGGCTGCATGTTATTAGTATTGGGACGGGGCCCTGGAGGAGGGCTGCATGTTATTAGTATTGGGACGAGGCCCTGGAGGAGGGCTGCATGTTATTAGTATTGGGACGGGGCCCTGGAGGAGGGCTGCATGTTATTAGTATTGGGACGAGGCCCTGGAGGAGGGCTGCCTGTTATTAGTATTGGGACGGGGCCCTGGAGGAGGGCTGCATGTTATTAGTATTGGGACGAGGCCCTGGAGGAGGGCTGCATGTTATTAGTATTGGGACGGGGCCCTGGAGGAGGGCTGCATGTTATTAGTATTGGGACGGGGCCCTGGAGGAGGGCTGCATGTTATTAGTATTGGGACGAGGCCCTGGAGGAGGGCTGCCTGTTATTAGTATTGGGACGAGGCCTGGGGTTCGTCTAAAGGTGTAGGTAGTTTCCTGGTTTTGCTTCTCACTGCGCTTTCTGTCTTCTGCTCTAATGACCATATTAACAATGACGTACACGTTTAACATCATTCTGCCTCTTGTCTTTCTGTGTCTGTTTGATGTGTTTTGTAGGTCTGATATACAAAGGGTTACCCACTCCACCAGCCCACCAGACCATGCAGGAGTAAGTTTATCGTTGTTGCTTACCTCTAATGTGAGCAGGACATTCATCAGGGGGACCCCCCCCCCCCCCCCCCCCCCCCATCATAATCAGAACCAAGTATAGTAATAAATAGTCTACAAGGAGAAATACCTTTTAGAAGGCTTTCCTCTTGGCGTCGGAAAGAACAATTAGCGCTTTTCAAACTCATTTCCTGCTAAATCCACACAATTTTTTTGTCATGGGGCAGAGAGAGATTTGTTGTTGCAGCTTTTGAAGCTAAATATCCTGCAATTTCTACACATTTTGCCACGCGGCAGAGAACTTTTAAAGAAGTTTTAAAGCTTAAAGAACAGTACATTTACGTTATTAAAAAAAGTACTGTGGATACCACTATCCCTGTGAGGCTCCCATACCCATGTTGCCCAGGGTTAAGAACAGAAATAGCAGGTTAATTATATTGTATTATACACTGTAATCTTATTCCACGGATCCCTTGGCCAAAAGTTCTTTCATCTGCTGTTAGTAATATTCATTCCAGTGGTCATTTGTGCTATGATGCTATTTTTGGTTTATTTTTTACCATTTTAATTGAAAACAATCACAGTCAGGTACTTCATAGTTATCACAGTCAGGTACTTCATAGTTATTTATCACAGTCAGGTACTTCATAGTTATCACAGTCAGGTACTTCATAGTTATCACAGTCAGGTACTTCATAGTTATCACAGTCAGGTACTTCATAGTTATCACAGTCAGGTACTTCATAGTTATCACAGTCAGGTACTTCATAGTTATCACAGTCAGGTACTTCATAGTTATTTATCACAGTCAGGTACTTCATAGTTATTTATCACAGTCAGTTGCTTCATAGTTATCACAGTCAGGTACTTCATAGTTATTTATCACAGTCAGGTACTTCATAGTTAGTTATCACAGTCAGGTACTTCATAGTTATCACAGTCAGGTACTTCATAGTTATCACAGTCAGGTACTTCATAGTTATTTATCACAGTCAGGTACTTCATAGTTATTTATCACAGTCAGGTACTTCATAGTTATTTATCACAGTCAGGTACTTCATAGTTATTTATCACAGTCAGGTACTTCATAGTTATTTATCACAGTCAGGTACTTCATAGTTATTTATCACAGTCAGGTACTTCATAGTTATTTATCACAGTCAGGTACTTCATAGTTATTTATCACAGTCAGGTACTTCATAGTTATTTATCACAGTCAGGTACTTCATAGTTATTTATCACAGTCAGGTACTTCATAGTTATTTATCACAGTCAGGTACTTCATAGTTATCACAGTCAGGTACTTCATAGTTATTTATCACAGTCAGGTACTTCATAGTTATTTATCACAGTCAGTTACTTCATAGTTATTTATCACAGTCAGGTACTTCATAGTTATCACAGTCAGGTACTTCATAGTTATCACAGTCAGGTACTTCATAGTTATCACAGTCAGGTACTTCATAGTTATCACAGTCAGGTACTTCATAGTTATTTATCACAGTCAGGTACTTCATAGTTATCTATCACAGTCAGGTACTTCATAGTTATTTATCACAGTCAGGTACTTCATAGTTATTTATCACAGTCAGGTACTTCATAGTTATTTATCACAGTCAGTTACTTCATAGTTATCTCAGTCAGGTACTTCATAGTTATCAGTCAGGTACTTCATAGTTATCACAGTCAGGTACTTCATAGTTATCACAGTCAGTTACTTCATAGTTATCACAGTCAGGTACTTCATTGTTATTTATCACAGTCAGGTACTTCATAGTTATCAGAAATGATTTGATATTGATATACTAACCACTGAGAACCCCTGATTGGTCTCTGTCTATCACTAAGTTAGTTTGTGTCTGTGTAGAAAAAGAGGAAGCAGGATCCAGGTTCTGAGACCATCGTCAGAATCACAGAGGACAGAGTGAGTGATATGACACACACACACACACACACACACACACACACACACACACACACACACACACACACACACACACACACACACACACACACACACAGGATCCAGGTTCTGAGACCATCGTCAGAATCACAGAGGACAGAGTGAGTGATATGCCGCCTCAGAAACCTATCTACATCTTGCTCTCTATCTCTGTTATACACTTCCCGGCTCTCTCTTTTCCTCTCGCTGTTTCTCTCTCTCCTTCTCTTCATCAATCTCTTTCTCGCTCTCTGTCTGTTGTAGCGGAAACTGAGCGTCGCCTCGGCAGCCACAGACTCGAACAGAGACAGAAACCTCAGCAGAACAGGCTGTTGAGACAGAAACACTGAACACTCTGTTCATCTCTGTCTCTACTGAAATGTGTTTTCCTCTCCTCATCGCCGATAGCTGAACGGACAGGATTATGTTTTCATTATGGTGCTCACACACACACACACACACACACACACACACACACACACACACACACACACACACACACCACATTTCTCAGTCTAGACACACTAGTGTTGCATTTTTAAAAATTTTAAAATAACTTTTAATAGTAAAATATGTGAATAGTCCAGTCACTAATATTAAATAGATTGTGTTTCAGTCACTAGCAGCTGTAGTAGACGTGGTAACTAAGTGTTACCGGCAGCCATTTCAGATTTGACTCGACTCCTCTTCCTCTTCTAGAGACTCGCACAGGAAACAGGAACTGAGCCTGCAACAATATCTTCTGTCTCTGTCCCTAGGCCATCTCTCTCTCGCCATCTCTCCTCTTTCTGTCTCTATCTCCCTCTATCTCATTGATTGATTGATATTATATATATGTATATAATTATATTCTGGTATCTGACTTTGCTCGTTCTGATATTTCTTAATTTATTTATATCTATTTTCTGGTTTAACCATCTTGCTGCATGTGTACGTGACCAGTAAACTTTGATTTTGACTGACTTCATTCTCTTCTGTGATTGGTTATTTCTGGCAGGATGACGAGGATGATGAGGATGATGACGATATGACGTCAGACCTGATGAAGGACTCTGAGGTGTGTGTGCTGTATGACGTGTCAACCATAGGGAGGTGTAGTCTAACGGCTAGGGGATGACGTCAACCATGGGGAGGTGTAGTCTAACGACTAAGGGGGATGATGTCAACCATGGGGAGGTGTAGTCTAATGGCTAGGGGTATGACGTCAACCATGGGGAGGTGTAGTCTAACGGCTAGGGGGATGACGTCAACCATGTGTAGGTGTAGTCTAACTGCTAAGGGGGGATGACGTCAACCGTGGGGAGGTGTAGTCTAACGGGATGACGTCAACCATGGGGAGGTGTAGTCTAACGGGATGACGTCAACCATGGGGAGGTGTAGTCTAACGGGATGACGTCAACCGTGGGGAGGTGTAGTCTAACGACTAAGGGGGATGACGTCAACCGTGGGGAGGTGTAGTCTAACGACTAAGGGGGGATGACGTCAACCATGGGGAGGTGTAGTCTAACGACTAAGGGGGGATGACGTCAACCATGGGGAGGTGTAGGTGTAGTCTAACGGCTAAGGGGGATGACGTCAACCGTGGGGAGGTGTAGTCTAACGACTAAGGGGGGATGATGTCAACCATAGGGAGGTGTAGTCTAATGGCTAAGGGGGATGACGTCAACCATGGGGAGGTGTAGTCTAACGGCTAAGGGGATGATGTCAACCATGGGGAGGTGTAGTCTAATGGCTAAGGGGGATGACGTCAACCATGGGGAGGTGTAGTCTAACGGCTAAGGGGATGATGTCAACCGTGGGGAGGTGTAGTCTAATGGCTAAGGGGGATGACGTCAACCATGGGGAGGTGTAGTCTAACGGCTAAGGGGATGATGTCAACCATGTGGAGGTGTAGTCCAAGGGCTAGGGGGATGACGTCAACCATGGGGAGGTGTAGTCTAATGGGGATGACGTCAACCATGGGGAGGTGTAGGTGTAGTCTAACGGCTAAGGGGATGATGTCAACCATGGGGAGGTGTAGTCTAATGGCTAAGGGGGATGACGTCAACCATGGGGAGGTGTAGTCTAACGGCTAAGGGGATGATGTCAACCATGTGGAGGTGTAGTCTAACGGCTAGGGGGATGACGTCAACCATGGGGAGGTGTAGTCTAATGGGGATGACGTCAACCATGGGGAGGTGTAGGTGTAGTCTAACGGCTAAGGGGATGATGTCAACCATGGGGAGGTGTAGTCTAATGGCTAAGGGGGATGATGTCAACCATGGGGAGGTGTAGTCTAATGGCTAAGGGGGATGATGTCAACCATGGGGAGGTGTAGTCTAATGGCTAAGGGGGATGATGTCAACCATGGGGAGGTGTAGTCTAACGGCTAAGGGGATGATGTCAACCATGGGGAGGTGTAGTGTAGCGGCTAAGGGGATGATGTCAACCGTGGGGAGGTGTAGTCTAACGGCTAGGGGGATGACGTCAACCATGGGGAGGTGTAGTCTAACGGCTAGGGGGATGACGTCAACCATGGGGAGGTGTAGTCTAACGACTAAGGGGATGTTCCATGTCTCTGAGGTACTGTATGTTCAACGTCTCTGAAGTACTGTATGTTCCACGTCTCTGAGGTACTGTATGTTCCGTGTCTCTGAGGTACTGTATGTTCCATGTCTCTGAGGTACTGTATGTTCCGTGTCTCTGAAGTACTGTATGTTCCGTGTCTCTGAGGTACTGTATGTTCCATGTCTCTGAAGTACTGTATGTTCCGTGTCTCTGAGGTACTGTATGTTCCATGTCTCTGAGGTACTGTATGTTCCATGTCTCTGAGGTACTGTATGTTCCATGTCTCTGAGGTACTGTATGTTCCATGTCTCTGAAGTACTGTATGTTCCGTGTCTCTGAGGTACTGTATGTTCCGTGTCTCTGAGGTACTGTATGTTCCGTGTCTCTGAGGTACTGTATGTTCCGTGTCTCTGAGGTACTGTATGTTCCGTGTCTCTGAGGTACTGTATGTTCCGTGTCTCTGAGGTACTGTATGTTCCGTGTCTCTGAGGTACTGTATGTTCCACGTCTCTGAGGTACTGTATGTTCCACGTCTCTGAGGTACTGTATGTTCCGTGTCTCTGAGGTACTGTATGTTCCGTGTCTCTGAGGTACTGTATGTTCCGTGTCTCTGAGGTACTGTATGTTCCGTGTCTCTGAGGTACTGTATGTTCCGTGTCTCTGAGGTACTGTATGTTCCGTGTCTCTGAGGTACTGTATGTTCCGTGTCTCTGAGGTACTGTATGTTCCGTGTCTCTGAGGTACTGTATGTTCCACGTCTCTGAGGTACTGTATGTTCCATGTCTCTGAGGTACTGTATGTTCCGTGTATCTGCAGGAGCCCAGTAATAAAAGGGTTAAGCCGGTGGGTAAAGGGGGAGGAGTCACAGGCATCATCACCCCAGTCAAAACACCTGCCCTGAAACGCCTGGGAAAGAGCATAACGGTAACACACACACACACAGAGAGAACACACACGCACAGAGAGAACACACACGCACAGAGAGAACACACACGCACAGAGAGAACACACACGCACAGAGAGAACACACACGCACAGAGAGAACACACACGCACAGAGAGAACACACACGCACAGAGAGAACACACACGCACAGAGAGAACACACACGCACAGAGAGAACACACACGCACAGAGAGAACACACACGCACGCACAGAGAGAACACACACGCACGCACAGAGAGAACACACACGCACGCACAGAGAGAACACACACGCACGCACAGAGAGAACACACGCACGCACAGAGAGAACACACGCACGCACAGAGAGAACACACGCACGCACAGAGAGAACACACGCACGCACAGAGAGAACACACGCACGCACAGAGAGAACACACGCACGCACAGAGAGAACACACGCACGCACAGAGAGAACACGCACGCACAGAGAGAACACGCACGCACAGAGAGAACACGCACGCACAGAGAGAACACGCACGCACAGAGAGAACACGCACGCACAGAGAGAACACGCACGCGCACACACACACACACACACACACACACACACACAGACAGAGAGAACACGCACGCACACACTCACACAGAGAGAGAACGCACACACACACACACACACACACAGAGAACACATGCACACACACAGAGAACACACACGCACACACACAGAGAGAACACACACGCGAATACACACACACACAGAGAGAACACAAACGCACAGAGAGCACATGAATACAATGGCTGAATCCAAGATGGCGTAGCAGTCAGACGTCTTTTGTCTTCGTCTTGTCGTGTCCCATGTTTATATCTTTTTTTCTTCACATACCTTTTAAAATATTTTTCTTAACCTCAAATTCAACATACTCTCCTGCAATCCGCCTCACCCAATGTGGTATGGATCTGCTATTTTCTTTACCTCAGAACCGGAACCCTCAACAGAAGCTAGCCAGCTAACTAGCTACTGCTAGTGGTCATCAGCTAACCTTTAGCCCGGACAACTCTTGCCAGTCTGCACAGTGCGATTCAAACCAGAGCAAATCAGACGTATTTTTTTTTTCTCCATATCTCCGGATTCCTACGGCAGGCTCTGAACCTTATCACCTGGATCTACGCAGCTAGCAAGCTGCTATTAGAGTGGCCTCTCCTGGCTAACGTCTCTGTCCTGAAGCAAGAACCAATTAGCCTGGAGCTAGCCTTTGCTTGGCCCATCTCCCGGCTAGCGAAAGAGGTCCATCAACCACTCCTTGGGCTACAATACCTATTTTGCCAATTTTCCTGGACCCCATGTACTGTCGACATGGAGCCCCGCCGACTGGACTACCGACGTAAATCGCCCGGGGGGGGTTTTCAGCTGGCTCCTCCGTCGCGACATCCCCTGAATGTCCATCTGCTAGCCTGCTAGCCGCGGCCCACTAGCTTTCTAGAGCATATCAAACTGTTAGCTGAAGAGGCCCATCAGACAAAGTCTTTGGCCACTATACCTGTTTTACCAATTGGCCTGGACCCTTTTACTACACAGAGCCCTGCTGATCCATGACGACTGGTCTGCCGACGTAACCGCATGAGGGGGCTACAACAGACTTCTTCAGTCGCGACGTCCTTCTAAGGCCTATCTGCTAGCCTGATATCCCCGGCCCGCTAGCTGTCTGAATCGCCGTGTCTCCAGCCCGTCCAGCGACTCATTGGACCCTATGATCACTTGGCTACGCATGCCTCTCCCTCATGTCAATATGCCTTGTCCATTGCTGTTCTGGTTAGTGTTTATTGGCTTATTTCACTGTAGAGCCTCTAGCTCTGCTCATTATACCTTATCCAACCTATTAGTTCCACCACCCACACATGCGATGACAACGCCTGGTTTCAATGATGTTTCTAGAGACAATATCTCTCTCATCATCACTCAATGCCTAGGTTTACCTCCACTGTATTCACATCCTACCTTACCTTTGTCTGTACATTATGCCTCAAATCTATTCTACTGTGAAACCTCCTTTTACTCTCTGTTCCAAACGCACTAGATGACCAGTTCTTAAAGCCTTTAACCGTACCCTTATCCTACTCCTCCTCTGTTCCTCTGGTGATGTAGAGGTTAATACAGGCCCTGCAGTTCCTAGTTCCACTCCCATTCCCCAGGCGCTATCTTTTGATGACTTCTGTAACCGTAATAGCCTTGGTTTCCTGCATGTTAACATTAGAAGCCTCCTCCCTAAGTTTGTTTTATTCTGCTTTAGCACATTCTGCCAATCCGGATGTCCTAGCCGTGTCTGAATCCTGGCTTAGGAAGACCAACAAAAATTTCCATCCCTAACTATAACATTTTCCGACAAGATAGAACTGCCAAAGGGGGCGGAGTTGCAATCTACTGCAGAGATAGAACTCTGCAGGCTGTCTTACTCTCCAGGTCTGTGCTCAAACAATTTGATCTTCTACTTTTAAAATCCACCTTTCTAGAAACAAGTCTCTCAACGTTTCCGCTTGCTATAAACCACCTTCTGCCCCCAGCTGTGCCACGGACACCATATGTGAATTGATTGCCCCCCATCTATCTTCAGAGCTCGTGCTGTTAGGCGACCTAAACTGGGACATGCGTCACATCCCGGCCATCCTACAATCTAAGCTTGATGCCCTCAATCACACACAAATGATCAATGAACCTACCAGGTACAACCCCAAATCTGTAAACATGGCCACCCTCATAGATATCGTCCTGACCAACCTGCCCTCCAAATATACCTCTGCTGTCTTCAACCAGGATCTCAGCGATCATTGCCTCATTTCCTGCATCCATAATGGGTCTGCGGTCAAACGACCACCCCTCATCACTGTCAAACGCTCCCTAAAACACATCAGCGAGCAGGCCTTTCTAATCGACCTGGCCCGGGTATCCTGGAAGGATATTGACCTCATTCCGTAAGTAGAGGATGCCTGGTTATTCTTTAAAAGTGCTTTCCTCACCATCTTAAATAAGCATGCTCCATTCAGAAATGTAGAACCAGGAACAGATACAGCCCTTGGTTCACTCCGGACCTGACTGCCCTTGACCAGCACAAAAACATCCTGTGGCGTTCTGCATTAGCATCAAATAGCCCCCGTGATATGCAACTTTTCAGGAAAGTTAGGAACCAATATACACAGGCAGTTAGGGAAGCAAAGGCTAGCTTTTTGAAACAGAAATTTGCGTCCTGTAGCACAAATTAAAGTAAAGTCCATGGACTTTGCAGCTGCCCACTGCACTGAAGCTAGGAAACACTGTCACCACCGATAAATCCGCGATAATTGAGAATTTCAATAAGCATTTTTCTACGGCTGGCCATGCTTTCCACCTGGCTACCCCTACCCCAGTCAACAGCCCTGTACCCCCCACAGCAACTTGCCTAAGCCTCCCCCATTTCTCCTTCACCCAAATCCAGATAGCTGATATTCTGAAAGAGCTGCAAAATCTGGACCCCTACAAATCAGCTGGGCTAGACAATCTGGACCCTCTCTTTCTAAAATGATCAGCCGAAATTGTTGCAACCCCTATTACTAGCATGTTCAACCTCTCTTTTGTATCGTCTGAGATCCCTAAAGATTAGAAAGCTGTCACGGTCATCCCCCTCTTCAAAGGGGGAGACACTCTAGATCCAAACTGCTACAGACCTATATCTATCATACCCTGCCTTTCTAAGGTCTTCAAAAGCCAAGTTAACAAACCAATCACCGACCATTTCGAATCTCACCGTACCTTCTCCGCTATGCAATCTGGTTTCAAAGCTGGTCATGGGTGCACCTCAGCCACGCTCAAGGTCCTAAACAATATCATCGATAAGAGACAATACTGTGCAGCTGTATTCATCGACCTGGCCAAGGCTTTCGACTCTGTCAATCTCCACATTCTTATCAACAGACTCAACAGCCTTGGTTTCTCAAATGACTGCCTGGGCTGGTTCACCAACTACTTCTCAGATAGAGTTCAGTGTGTCAAATCGGAGGGCCTGTTGTCCGGACATCTGTCAGTCTCTTTGGGGGTAACACAGGGTTCAATTCTCAGGCCGACTCTTTTCTCTGTATACATCAATGATGTCGCTCTTGCTGCTGGTGATTCTCTGATCCACCTCTACGCAGACGACACTGTTCTGTATACTTCTGGCCCTTCTTTGGACACTGTGTTAACTAACCTCCAGACGAGCTTCAATGCCACTCTCCTTCCGTGGCCTCCAACTGCTCTTAAATGCAAGTAAAACATTTAGTTTGCTCTTCAATCGATCGCTGCCCACACCCTCCCGCCCGACTAGCATCACTACTCTGGACGGTTCTGACTTAGAATATGTGGACAACTACAAATACCTAGGTGTCTGGTTAGACTGTAAACTCTCCTTCCAGACTCACAATAAACATCTCCAATCCAAAATTAAATCTAGAATTGGCTTCCTATTTCGCAACAAAGCATCCTTCACTCATGCTGCCAAACATATCCTTGTAAAACTGACTATCCTACCGATCCTTGACTTTGGCGATGTCATTTACAAAATAGCCTCCAACACGCTGCTCAAAAAATTGGATGCAGTCTATCACAGTGCCATCCGTTTTGTCACCAAAGCCCCATATACTACCCACCACTGCGGCCTGTATGCTCTCATTGGCTGGCCCTCGCTTCATATTCTTCGCCAAACCCACTGGCTCCAGGTCATCTTTAAGTCTTTGCTAGGTAAAGCCCCACCTTATCTCAGCTCACTGGTCACCATAGCAGCACCCACCCGTAGCACGCGCTCCAGCAGGTATATCTCACTGGTCATCCCCAAAGCCAACACCCCCTTTGGCCGCCTTTCCTTCCAGTTCTCTGCTGCCAAATGACTGGAACAAATTGTAAAAATCACTGAAGCTGGAGACTTATATCTCCCTCACTAACTTTAAGCATCAGCTGCCAGAGCATCTTACCAATCACTGTACCTGTACACAGCCCATCTGTAAATAGCCCCTCCAACTACCTCATCCCCATACTGTTATTTATTTTATTTATTGTGCTCCTTTGCACCCCAGTATCTCTACTTGTACATTCATATTCTGCACATCTATCACTCCAGTGTTAATGCCATTTTGTAATTATTTCGCCTCTATGGCCTATTTATTCCCTAATTTTACTACATTTGCACTCACTGTATATAGACTTTTTCTATTGTGTTATTGACTGTATGTTTGTTTATTCCATGTGTAACTCTGTGTCGTTGTATGTGTCAAACTGCTTTGCTTTATCTTGGCCAGGTCGCAGTTGTAAATGAGAACTTGTTCTCAACTAGCCTACCTGGTTAAATAAAAAAAACAAAAAACACACACACTCTCTTACACATAAGTATACACACGCGCAACCTTCCAGACTAGCATTGGGGAAGTCTGCTCTGGTACACCAGAGATTGAGGAAACTAAATTCTAAATGTCTAAATTCAAATATGTGTAATATGAATGTCTCATCTCTTAGTGTGTGTGTGTCTCTCTCCCCTCAGAGGTCCATCAGTTTCCGGACAGAGGCACGACCTTTGCCCCCTGCTCCTATTCGCTCGCGGCAGAAGGCCTCGTCGTTCCCGCGGCGACGCAGTAGCCAATGCTGGAGTGACACAGTGGACAGTCACGACCTCACGGCCAAGGAGATCAAACGACAAGAGGTCAGGGGTTTAGTCTTACAGGGGTTTAGTCTTACAGGGGTTTAGTCTTACAGGGGTTTAGTCTTACAGGGGTTGGAGGTCAGGGGTTGGAGGTCAGGGGTTGGAGGTCAGGGGTTGGAGGTCAGGGGTTGGAGGTCAGGGGTTGGAGGTCAGGGGTTAGTCTTACAGGGGTTAGTCTTACAGGGGTTGGGGGTCAGGGGTTGGAGGTCAGGGGTTCCAATTATTTCTCCTTCCTCCCAAAGTGTGCACTCGTTATCTTCCCTTCACTGTTTTGAAAGGAAACAAAAGTAAACTGCTTTAAGAAACAAGGTGGTGAGAATTCCACTAGTCTGTGTCTACACCAATCCACTAGTCCGTGTCTACACCAATCCACTAGTCCGTGTCTACACCAATCCACTAGTCCGTGTCTACACCAATCCACTAGTCCGTGTCTACACCAATCCACTAGTCCGTGTCTACACCAATCCACTAGTCCGTGTCTACACCAATCCACTAGTCCGTGTCTACACCAATCCACTAGTCCGTGTCTACACCAATCCACTAGTCCGTGTCTACACCAATCCACTAGTCCGTGTCTACACCAATCCACTAGTCCGTGTCTACACCAATCCACTAGTCCGTGTCTACACCAATCCACTAGTCCGTGTCTACACCAATCCAATGCCTTTAGGTTTGTAGGAAGTAGTGAACACTATTAGGTTTGTAGGAAGTAGTGAACACTTTGGGAGAAGGGAGATAATGTTGGGATGCACTCGGGGAGGCAGTTAGGAGCTTGGGATGTGGTTGTAGACTTGTTTATGACGTTGCATCAGGTCAAGTGGTCTCATATGGTAGTTGTGGAGAGCTACAGGCCAGTGTGTGCATGTTTTGTTCCAGCACAACACTAACAAACACGTCTGAGTAATCTAACCCAGGCCTGGGGCTGTGGTGTGGTACAGGGTAGTAGAGACTGTACAGTGTCCTGTCTGGGTGGGGCATCAGTTGCGGTTTCATTTCCTGTTAAAGGCCTCTGCCGGGTGAGATGAATGAGGAAGTGAGCTGGTAGAACTTCCTGTTTCAGAAATTCTAACTGATCAACTGTGGTACCTCTGTGTGCCTGTTTCTGTGGAAGTGTGTGTGTTTTTGCATTTTTTTTGTGATGAGGTGTTTTGGTTTTCAGTGAACGATGGTTGTGTAGGCTTAAACAGAATCTACAGTCTAGTAACCCATGAGGCTTAAACAGAATCTACAGTCTAGTAACCCATGAGGCTTAAACAGAATCTACAGTCTAGTAACCCATGAGGCTTAAACAGAATCTACAGTCTAGTAACCCATGAGGCTTAAACAGAATCTACAGTCTAGTAACCCACGAGGCTGGTGTCCCCTCTCATGTAGAAGTCAGTGCTCAATAAATAAACTCTATGTCTCTCTCGCTCTCTCTCTCTGTCTCTCTCTCTGTGTCTCTCTCGCTCTCTCTCTCTCTCTCTCTCTCTCTCTCTGTGTCTCTCTCGCTCTCTCTCTCTCTCTCTCTCTCTCTTTCTCTCTTTCTCGCTCTCTCTCTCTCTCTCTCTCTCTCTCTCGGTGTCTCCCCTCTACTAGGTGATCTATGAGTTGACGGAGGGAGAGAGACAGCTGATCGAAGACCTCAGTCTGGTTAAAAAGGTACCTGTCAACTCTGTGGTGTTCCAGGTGTTCTAGGAACTAACTCTGTGGTGTTCCAGGTGTACTAGGAACTAACTCTGTGATGTTCCATGTGTTCTAGGAACTAACTATGTGGTGTTCCATGTGTTCTAGGAACTAACTCTGTGGTGTTCTAGGAACTAACTCTGTGGTGTTCCAGGAACTAACTCTGTGGTGTTCTAGGAACTAACTCTGTGGTGTTCTAGGAACTAACTCTGTGGTGTTCCAGGTGTTCTAGGAACTAACTCTGTGGTGTTCCAGGTGTTCTAGGAACCAACTCTGTGTTGTTCCAGGTATTCTAGGAACTAACTCTGTGGTGTTCCAGGTGTACTATGAGCCCATGCTGAAGTTGGACATCATGACCGAAAGTGAACTAGGGCAGATCTTTGGTACTCTGGACTCTCTCATACCTCTCCACGAAGGTAACCCACAATCCTCCTCTTTAAGGTCTCATTTCCTGTCTGTATTCAGATTGAAGGTGTATTTATCTGGATGGTTCTGTGTTTGTTTGCTCTGGTCTTGTTGTAGATCTCTTGGCTCGGCTGGAACGCCTGAGAGGATCAGAAAAGACTGTTGGGGCAGTTGGAGTAACACTCTTCAATTGGGTGAGAAACCGTCACCATGGAAACTGAGGACTGAAAGAGAAGAGGGAGAAGGGAATGCACTTTGTGAACCATGTCTTCATCCCTCCCTCCCTCCCTCTCTCCCTCCCTCCCTCCCTCCCTCTGTCTCTCCCCCCCTCTATTTCTCCCTTCTCCTTATTTCTCTCTCCATCCCTCTCTCCCTCTGTCTCTCCCCCCTCTATTTCTCCCCTCTCCATCTCTCCCTCCCTCTATTTCTCCCTTCTCCTTATTTCCCTCTCCCCTCTGTCTCTCTCCCTATCTCTCCCTCCCTATGTCTCTCTCCCTATCTCTCCCTCCCTCTGTATCTCTCCCTACCTCTATTTCTCCCTTCTCCTTATTTCACTGTCCCCTCTGTCTCTCTCCCTATCTCTCCACTCTGTCTCTCTCCTTCTGTCTCTCTCCCTCTTTCTCTCTCCCTATTTCTCTCCGCCTCTATTTCTCCTCTCTCTCGCTCTATTTCTCTCTCCCAATCTCTCCCTCTCTCTCTTTGTCCCTCCCTCTCTTTCTCCCAATCTCCCTCTCTCTCTCTCTCTCTCTCTTTTATAGTTCCCCTGTCTAGAGGCGTATGTGACATATTGTTGTAACCAGGTGGAGGCTAAGGTGAGTGTTTCCTGTCAAGGTTTGTTTCTAGCCAGTTTTTACCTGTCACTGTCATCATATTAGGTATTATTCTATTTTGCTTAATCAGTTGGTGGATTGGTTAATTGATGCACTGATTGAAGGTTTATTGATTGTATTGATTAAGGCCCTGTTGGACATGAAGAAGCAGCAGAAACGAGTGGAGCAATTCCTTCGTCTGTGCCAGGAGTCGTCTTTTAGCAGGAAGTTGGACCTCTGGAACTTCTTGGACCTCCCTCGCAGCCGATTGGTCAAATACCCGCTGTTGCTACGGGAGATTCTGAAGAGCACGCCACCAGATCACCCCGATGAAGACACACTGCCTGACGCTGTGAGGATACACACACATTGACTGGTTGTTTCATTCATTTATTTATTGGCTGATTGATGGGTCGCCTGATTGATTAGTTGATACTCCCCCCCAGTTTGTCCAGTCCATCGTATCAGATATGGCCGTCATTGTAATTAAGAATTTGTTCTTAACTGACTTTCCTAGTTAAATAAATGTTAAATATATATATTTTTAAATGTCCCCCCCCAGTTGGAGTTGGTCCAGTCCATCGTATCAGAGGTGGACAGAAAGACCGGGGAGGCGGAGTGTCAGTTCTATAGGAGGGGCTTGGCTTACCTGGAGGAGGGCCAAAGGCTCCCTGAGATCCAGCTGTCACGATTCCTCTACTGCCACGGAGAGCTGAAGAACAACAAGGGACAGGTACTGTCTATCTTTCCTCGGGTCTCCACCGAATTAGGTAAATCCGCCTTCAGTTTTAATGTCCCCCATTTCTGGAATAACCTGCAGAACTCCCTGTGGCCGGGGCCTCCCGAGTGGCGCAGGGGTCTAAGACACTGCCACTAGGGATTCTGGGTTCGAGTCCAGGCTCTGTCGCAGCCGGCCGCGACCGGGAGACCAATGGGGCGTCATCGTCCGGCTTAGGGGGAGGGTTTGGACCGCAGGGATGTCCTTGTCCCATCACTCACTAGCTACTCCTGTGGCGGGCCGGGCGTAGTCCACGCTGACACGGTCGCCAGGTGTACAGTGTTTCCTCCGACACATTGGTGTGGCTGGCTTCCGGGTTAAGCAGGCATTGTGTCAAGAAGCAGAGAGGCTTGGTTGGGTCGTGTTTCAGAGGACGCACGGCTCTCAACCTTCGCCTCTCCCGAGTCCGTACGGAAGTTGCAGCGATGAGACAAGACTGTAACTACCAATTGGGGAGGAAACGGGGTAAAAAAAAAAAAAATATATATATATATATATATATATATATATATATATATATATATATATATATATATATATATATATATATATATATATACACACACAGTTGAAGCCGGAAGTTTACATACACCTTAGCGAAATACATTTCAACTCAGTTTTCACAATTCCTAGAATCCAATCCCAGTAAAAATTCCCTGTCTTAGGCCAGTTAGGATCACCACTTTATTTTAAGAATGTGAAATGTCAGAATAATAGTAGAGAGAATGATTTTGTTCAGCTTTTATTTCTTTGAGTTTGAGTTTGTGGAGTGGTTGAAAAACGGGTTTTAATGACTCCAACCTAAGTGTACAGTGCCTTGCAAAAGTATTCGGCCCCCTTGAACTTTGCGACCTTTTGCCACATTTCAGGCTTCAAACATAAAGATGTATTTTTTTGTGAAGAATCAACAACAAGTGGGACACAATCATGAAGTGGAATGACATTTATTGGATATTTCAAACTTTTTTAATAAATCAAAAACTGAAAAACTGGGCGTGCAAAATTATTCAGCCCCTTTACTTTCAGTGCAGCAAACTCTCTCCAGAAGTTCAGTGAGGATCTCTGAATGATCCAATGTTGACCTAAATGACTAATGATGATAAATACAATCCACCTGTGTGTAATCAAGTCTCCGTATAAATGCACCTGCACTGTGATAGTCTCAGAGGTCCGTTAAAAGCGCAGAGAGCATCATGAAGAACAAGGAACACACCAGGCAGGTCCGAGATACTGTTGTGAAGAAGTTTAAAGCCGGATTTGGATACAAAAAGATTTCCCAAGCTTTAAACATCCCAAGGAGCACTGTGCAAGCGATAATATTGAAATGGAAGGAGTATCAGACCACTGCAAATCTACCAAGACCTGGCCGTCCCTCTAAACTTTCCGCTCATACAAGGAGAAGACTGATCAGAGATGCAGCCAAGAGGCCCATGATCACTCTGGATGAACTGCAGAGATCTACAGCTGAGGTGGGAGACTCTGTCCATAGGACAACAATCAGTCGTGTAGTGCACAAATCTGGCCTTTATGGAAGAGTGGCAAGAAGAAAGCCATTTCTTAAAGATATCCATAAAAAGTGTTGTTTAAAGTTTGCCACAAGCCACCTGGGAGACACACCAAACATGTGGAAGAAGGTGCTCTGGTCAGATGAAACCAAAATTGAACTTTTTGGCAACAATGCAAAACGTTATGTTTGGCGTAAAAGCAACACAGCTCATCACTCTGAACACACCATCCCCACTGTCAAACATGGTGGTGGCAGCATCATGGTTTGGGCCTGCTTTTCTTCAGCAGGGACAGGGAAGATGGTTAAAATTGATGGGAAGATGGATGGAGCAAAATACAGGACCATTCTGGAAGAAAACCTGATGGAGTCTGCAAAAGACCTGAGACTGGGACGGAGATTTGTCTTCCAACAAGACACTGATCCAAAACATAAAGCAAAATCTACAATGGAATGGTTCAAAAATAAACATATCCAGGTGTTAGAATGGCCAAGTCAAAGTCCAGACCTGAATCCAATCGAGAATCTGTGGAAAGAACTGAAAACTGCTGTTCACAAATGCTCTCCATTCAACCTCACTGAGCTCGAGCTGTTTTGCAAGGAGGAATGGGAAAAAATGTCAGTCTCTCGATGTGCAAAACTGATAGAGACATACCCCAAGCGACTTACAGCTGTAATCGCAGCAAAAGGTGGCGCTACAAAGTATTAACTTAAGGGGGCTGAATAATTTTGCACGCCCAATTTTTCAGTTTTTGATTTGTTAAAAAAGTTTGAAATATCCAATAAATGTCGTTCCACTTCATGATTGTGTCCCACTTGTTGTTGATTCTTCACAAAAAAATACAGTTTTATATCTTTATGTTTGAAGCCTGAAATGTGGCAAAAGGTCGCAAAGTTCAAGGGGGCCGAATACTTTCGCAAGGCACTGTACGTAAACTTCCGACTGTGTGTATATTAATATAAAAATAACTCTGCGTCTTGAATCCCTGGAGCTGCAAGGGAAATAAAGGAGTCTAATGTTAAATGTATTTAATCAGGGTTCCCCTGATCAGGGTTCCCCCGATTAACGACCTGGTCTCAACGGGTTCCCCTGATCAACGACCCTGGTCTCAACGGGTTCCCCCGATTAACGACCTGGTCTCAACGGGTTCCCCTGATCAACGACCCTGGTCTCAACGGGTTCCCCCGATTAACGACCCTGGTCTCAACGGGTTCCCCTGATCAACGACCCTGGTCTCAACGGGTTCCCCTGATTAATGACCCTGGTCTCAACGGGATCCCCTGATTAACGACCCTGGTCTCAACGGGTTCCCCTGATTAACGACCCTGGTCTCAACGGGTTCCCCTGATTAACGTCCCTGGTCTCAACGGGTTCCCCTGATCAACGACCCTGGCCTCAACGGGTTCCCCAGATTATTGACCCTGGTCTCAACGGGTTCCCCTGATTAATGACCCTGGTCTCAACGGGATCCCCTGATTAACGACCCCGGTCTCAACGGGTTCCCCTGATTAACGACCCCGGTCTCAACGGGTTCCCCAGATTAACGACCCTGGTCTCAACGGGTTCCCCTGATTAACGACCCTGGTCTCAACGGGTTCCCCAGATTAACAACCCTGGTCTCAACGGGTTCCCCTGATCAACGACCCTGGTCTCAACGGGATCCCCTGATTAATGACCCTGGTCTCAACGGGATCCCCTGATTAACGACCCTGGTCTCAACGGGTTCCCCTGATTAACGACCCTGGTCTCAACGGGTTCCCCTGATTAACGACCCTGGTCTCAACGGGTTCCCCTGATTAAAACAATTCAGTTACGAAAATAAATCAAATGTTAGGTGGGTTGGAGCCAATGTTGTTTTATTTAACCTTTATTTAACCAGGCAAGTCAGTTAAGAACAAATTCTTAATTTCAATGGCGACCTAGGAACAGTGGATAAACTGCCTTGTTCAGGGGCAGAACGACAGATTTTTACGTTGTCAACTCGGGGGATTCCATGTAGAAACCTTTAGGTTACTGGCCCAACGCTCTAACCACTAGGCTACCTGCCTCCTCTAACCACTAGGCTACCTGCCTCCTCTAACCACTAGGCTACCTGCCTCCTCTAACCACTAGGCTACCTGCCTCCTCTAACCACTAGGCTACCTGCCTCCTCTAACCACTAGACTACCTGCCTCCTCTAACCACTAGGCTACCTCCCTCTAACCACCAGACTACCTGCCTCCTCTAACCACTAGGCTACCTGCCTCCTCTAACCACTAGGCTACCTGCCTCCTCTAACCACTAGGCTACCTGCCTCCTCTAACCACTAGGCTACCTGCCTCCTCTAACCACTAGGCTACCTGCCTCCTCTAACCACTAGACTACCTGCCTCCTCTAACCACTAGGCTACCTCCCTCTAACCACCAGACTACCTGCCTCCTCTAACCACTAGGCTACCTGCCTCCTCTAACCACTAGGCTACCTGCCTCCTCTAACCACTAGACTACCTGCCTCCTCTAACCACTAGACTACCTGCCTCCTCTAACCACTAGGCTACCTGCCTCTAACCACTAGGCTACCTGCCTCTAACCACTAGGCTACCTGCCTCCTCTAACCACTAGGCTACCTGCCTCCTCTAACCACTAGGCTACCTGCCTCCTCTAACCACTAGGCTACCTGCCTCTAACCACTAGGCTACCTGCCGCCCCAATTGTTTCTGAGGTTACTATTATACACAGTGCGTTCAGAAAGTATTCTGACCCCTTGACTTTTTCCACATTGTTACATTAGTCTTAATTTAAATTTGATTCAATTAATTGTTTTCCTCAGCAATCTACACACAATATCCCATAAGGACATCACAATACCCCATAATGACATCACAATACCCCATAATGACATCACAATACCCCATAATGACATCACAATACCCCATAATGACAAAGTGAAAACTACAATTTCTATATACCAGTTTTTGCTTTGTCATTATGGGTTATTGTGTGTAGATTGATGGGGAGGGAAAAAAACAATTTCATCAATTTTAGAATAAGGCTGTAATGTAACAAATTGTGTAAAAAGTCAAGGGGTCTGAATACTTTCTGAACGCATTGTATTTCCGTCCTCCTGTAGAAGCTCCATGTGTTCCTGTTTGAGCTGTGTCTGGTTCTGACCCGCTCGGTGGAGGACAAAGAAGGGGGTGTGGTCTTTCAGGTGTACCGCCAGCCCCTCCCCACCGCCACACTCCACCTAGAAGACCTACCTGATGGGGAGGGCGGCGGTGGAGGGGCCTTCAGGGGGGCCTTCACCAGCGGCAACGACAAAGGTATGGAGTGTTACTGACTGTTACTGACTGTTACTGACTTACTGACTGTTACTGAGTGTTACTGAGTGTTACTGACAGTTACTGACTGTTACTGACTGTTACTGAGTGTTACTGAGTGTTACTGAGTGTTACTGAGTGTTACTGAGTGTTACTGAGTGTTACTGACTGTTACTGACGGTTACTGACGGTTACTGACGGTTACTGACGGTTACTGAGTGTTACTGAGTGTTACTGACTATTACTAAGTGTTACTAAGTGTTACTGAGTGTTACTGAGTGTTACAGACTGTTACTGAGTGTTACTGACTATTACTAAGTGTTACTAAGTGTTACTGAGTGTTACTGAGTGTTACTGAGTGTTACTGAGTGTTACTGAGTGTTACTGTTACTGAGTCTTACTGACTATTACAGCCTGTTACTGACTGTTACTGACTGTTACTGACTGTTACTGACTGTTGCTGAGTGTTGCTGAGTGTTGCTGAGTGATGCTGAGTGTTGCTGAGTGTTGCTGAGTGATGCTGAGTGATGCTGAGTGATGCTGAGTGTTGCTGAGTGTTGCTGAGTGTTGCTGAGTGTTGCTGAGTGTTGCTGAGTGTTGCTGAGTGTTGCTGAGTGTTGCTGACTGTTACTGAGTGTTACTGATTGTTACTAACTGTTATTGTTACTGTGTGTTACTGGGTGTTACTGGGTGTTACTGGGTGTTACTGACGGTTACTGACGGTTACTGACTGTTACTGGCTGTTACTGACTGTTACTGGGTGCTACAGACTGTTACAGATTGTTACAGATTGTTACAGATTGTTACAGATTGTTACAGACTGTTAGACTGTTACAGACTGTTAGACTGTTACTGACTGTTACTAAGTGTTACTGAGTGTTACTGAGTGTTACAGACTGTTACAGACTGTTACAGACTGTTACGGACTGTTACGGACTGTTACGGACTGTTACGGACTGTTACGGACTGTTGCTGAGTTACTGTTGCTGAGTGTTACTGTTGCTGAGTGTTACTGTTGCTGAGTGTTACTGTTGCTGAGTGTTACTGTTGCTGAGTGTTGCTGAGTCTTAGACTGTTGCTCTGTTTTACCTAGTGTTACTGAGTGTTACTGAGTGTTACTGAGTGCTACAGACTGTTACTGAGTGTTACAGACTGTTACTGAGTGTTACAGACTGTTACTGAGTGTTACAGACTGTTACAGAGTGTTACAGAGTGTTACAGAGTGTTACAGAGTGTTACTGTGTTTTACCGAGTGTTGCAGAGTGTTACTGTGTTTTACCGAGTGTTGCAGAGTGTTACTGTGTTTTACCTAGTGTTGCAGAGTGTTACTGTGTTTTACCTAGTGTTACTGAGTGTTACTGTGTTTTACCTAGTGTTACCGAGTGTTACCGAGTGTTACCGAGTGTTACCGAGTGTTACCGAGTGTTACAAACAGTTACTGGCTGTTACTGAGTATTACAGACTGTTGCTGAGTGTTGCTGAGTGTTGCTGAGTGTTGCTGAGTGTTGCTGAGTGTTGCTGAGTGTTGCTGAGTGTTGCTGAGTGTTGCTGAGTGTTGCAGACTGTTGCAGACTGTTGCAGACTGTTGCAGACTGTTGCAGACTGTTGCAGACTGTTGCAGACTGTTGCAGACTGTTGCAGACTGTTGCAGACTGTTACTGACTTACTGAGTCTTACAGACTGTTGCTGTGTTTTACCTAGTGTTACTGACTGTTGCAGACTGTTGCAGACTGTTGCAGACTGTTGCAGACTGTTGCAGACTGTTGCTTACTGTTACTGACTTACTGAGTCTTACAGACTGTTGCTGTGTTTTACCTAGTGTTGCAGACTGTTGCAGACTGTTGCAGACTGTTGCAGACTGTTGCAGACTGTTGCAGACTGTTGCAGACTGTTGCAGACTGTTGCAGACTGTTGCAGACTGTTGCAGACTGTTACTTACTGTTACTGACTTACTGAGTCTTACAGACTTGCTGTGTTTTACGTAGTGTTACTGAGTGTTACTGTTGCTGAGTGTTACTGTTGCTGAGTGTTACTGTTGCTGAGTGTTACTGTTGCTGAGGGTTACTGTTGCTGAGTGTTACTGTTGCTGAGTGTTACTGTTGCTGAGTGTTACTGTTGCTGAGTGTTACTGTTGCTGAGTGTTACTGTTGCTGAGTGTTACTGTTGCTGAGTGTTACTGTTGCTGAGTGTTACTGTTGCTGAGTGTTACTGTTGCTGAGTGTTACTGTTGCTGAGTGTTGCTGTTGCTGAGTGTTGCTGTTGCTGAGTGTTGCTGTTGCTGAGTGTTGCTGTTGCTGAGTGTTGCTGTTGCTGAGTGTTGCTGTTGCTGAGTGTTGCTGTTGCTGAGTGTTGCTGTTGCTGAGTGTTGCTGTTGCTGAGTGTTGCTGTTGCTGAGTGTTGCTGTTGCTGAGTGTTGCTGTTGCTGAGTGTTGCTGTTGCTGAGTGTTGCTGTTGCTGAGTGTTGCTGTTGCTGAGTGTTGCTGTTGCTGAGTGTTGCTGTTGCTGAGTGTTGCTGTTGCTGAGTGTTGCCGTTGCTGAGTGTTGCCGTTGCTGAGTGTTGCCGTTGCTGAGTGTTGCCGTTGCTGAGTGTTGCCGTTGCTGAGTGTTGCCGTTGCTGAGTGTTGCCGTTGCTGAGTGTTGCCGTTGCTGAGTGTTGCCGTTGCTGAGTGTTGCCGTTGCTGAGTGTTGCCGTTGCTGAGTGTTGCCGTTGCTGAGTGTTGCCGTTGCTGAGTGTTGCCGTTGCTGAGTGTTGCCGTTGCTGAGTGTTGCCGTTGCTGAGTGTTGCCGTTGCTGAGTGTTGCCGTTGCTGAGTGTTGCCGTTGCTGAGTGTTGCCGTTGCTGAGTGTTGCCGTTGCTGAGTGTTGCCGTTGCTGAGTGTTGCCGAGTGTTGCCGAGTGTTGCCGAGTGTTGCCGAGTGTTGCCGAGTGTTGCCGAGTGTTGCCGAGTGTTGCCGAGTGTTGCCGAGTGTTGCCGAGTGTTGCCGAGTGTTGCCGAGTGTTACAGACTGTTAGACTATTACTGACTGTTACTGACTGTTACAGAGTGTTACAGACTGTTACTGGGTGTTACTGAGTGTCACTCTGTTACTGATCCTCATTCTCTCTCTGTCTGTCAGTACGTAACTGTCTCAGGGTGTCCAGTAGGGGGCGCTCCAAGGCCCAGTCTCACAGTCTCCAGGCCAACGACTCATTCAACAAGCAGCAGTGGATCTCCTGCCTGCGCCAGGCCATGGTCCAATCACGAGACAGGGACGCCCAGGTCAGCCAATCACCGCTGTCGTCCCGCCTCTCCCCAGACTTCGCCCTGTACCACATCGCAGAGCTGAGTCTGAGCTCAGACACCGAGATGGCAGACCAGAGCAGTCAATGACCGAGCAGAGTGATCCGTGACAGACAGACTAGACCAATCCAATCAAAGACTGATCAACTAATTGCTTAGCAATAGTCCCATGATGCATTTGGAGGTGGTAGTGATGTTAAACATGAAGGATGTGTACGCTGGTCAGTACAGTTTTATAAGGGGAGAGAGGGGGGTGGGTGATGTTATATTGGCTCGTAATGTAATGTGCCTTCTAGCCTGGGTGCCAGGCTGTTTGTGCTCTCTTGTCTCAACTCCTTATGGAATCGTCATGCAGAACAATGACCACGGAGATCTGGGACGAGGAGAACATACTTTGGGAGCTCTGGAGTCAATCAAGTTCCAAACGATTCCATCATCAGACGTCTTCTGGAATAGGATGTGATAATGCCTAGAGAACGGTCTTTGTGCCATATACATGTTTGAACTCCCTTGCGATGTTAGCTGTGATTATAGATCACATTGATAACCTGTACAGATTCAAGGCAATATTGATGAAAGTAAATGTTATGAGTGAAGTGGGTATTTTTAAATTTTTTTTATTTTATTTTACTTGTTGCTAATAAACTTAAATATCTATGAAGCCTAGTGGTTAGAGTGTTAGGTCTGTAACCGAAAGGTTGCTAGATGGAATCCCCCGAGCTGACAATGTAAAAACCTGGCGTTCTGCCCCTGAACAAGGCAGTTAACCCACTGTTCCTAGGCCTTCATTGTAAATAAGAATTTGTTCTTCACTGACTTGCCTAGTTAAATAAAGGTTAAACAAAAAATACATACAATTCCTCTCTCCCTCTCAGTTGTGAGAATCCCATGTGTTCCCATCTAGTCTTACAGTAAGGTTAGGGACAAAATTACAGAAAAATTACAGCTGGTAAGATCCAGAGGGAAAAGATTAGGGATGATTATCTCAGACACTCTCTCTCTTCCGTTCTCCCCCCCTCTCTCTCTCTCTCTTTCTACCTATCTCTCTCCCGTTCTCTCTCCATCTCCCCCTCTCTCTCTCCCATTCTCTCTCCCCCTATCTCTCTCCCATTCTCTCTCTCTCCCCCTATCTCTCTCCATATCTCTCTCCCGTTCTCTCTCCATCTCCCCCTATCTCTCCCGTTCTCCCCCTATCTCTCTCCCGTTCTCTCTCCATCTCCCCCTATCTCTCTCCCGTTCTCTCTCCATCTCCCCCTATCTCTCTCCCATTCTCTCTCCATCTCTCCCTCTCTCTCTCCCGTTCTCTCTCCATCTCCCCCTCTCTCTCTCCCGTTCTCTCTCCATCTCCCCCTCTCTCTCTCCCGTTCTCTCTCCATCTCCCCCTCTCTCTCTCCCGTTCTCTCTCCATCTCCCCCTCTCTCTCCCGTTCTCTCTCCATCTCCCCCTCTCTCTCTCCCGTTCTCTCTCCATCTCCCCCTCTCTCTCTCCCGTTCTCCCTCCATCTCCCCCTCTCTCTCTCCCGTTCTCTCTCCATCTCCCCCTCTCTCTCTCCCGTTCTCTCTCCATCTCCCCCTCTCTCTCTCCCGTTCTCTCTCCATCTCCCCCTCTCTCTCTCCCGTTCTCCCTCCATCTCCCCCTCTCTCTCTCCCGTTCTCCCTCCATCTCCCCCTCTCTCTCTCCCGTTCTCTCTCCATCTCCCCCTCTCTCTCTCCCGTTCTCTCTCCATCTCCCCCTCTCTCTCTCCCGTTCTCTCTCCATCTCCCCCTCTCTCTCTCCCGTTCTCCCTCCATCTCCCCCTCTCCCGTTCTCTCTCCATCTCCCCCTCTCTCTCTCTCCTGTTCTCTCTCCATCTCCCCTCTCTCTCTCCCGTTCTCTCTCCATCTCCCCCTCTCTCGTTCTCTCTCCATCTCCCCCTCTCTCTCTCTCCCGTTCTCTCTCCATCTCCCCTATCTCTCTCCCGTTCTCCCTCCATCTCCCCCTCTCTCTCTCCCGTTCTCTCTCCATCTCCCCCTCTCTCGTTCTCTCTCCATCTCCCCCGCTCTCTCTCCCATTCTCTCTCCATCTCCCCCTCTCTCGTTCTCTCTCCATCTCCCCCTCTCTCTCTCCCGTTCTCTCTCCCGTTCTCTCTCCATCTCCCCCTCTCTCTCTCCCGTTCTCTCTCAATCTCTCTCACCTTTCTCACTCCCAGCTCCTCAACAGTATTTTATAATGTCAATGGTAATGTTGTGCACATTTACCTGAGTTCTACTATTCTACTAATGTTTAATCCAATCAGGAAGTCCATTGTGGCTCAAAAAATCATTTTACCCTGTTTTTCTCCCCAATTTCGTGGTATCCAATTGTCTCATCGCTGCTACTCTCGTACGGACTCGGGAGAGGCGAAGGTCGAGAGCCGTGCGCCCTCCGAAACACGACACAACCAAGCCACACTGCTTCTTGACACAATGCCCGCTTAACCCGGAAGCCAGCCTTACCAATATGTCGGAGGAAACACCGTACACCTGGCGACCAGTGTCAGCGTGCAATGCGCTCGGCCCGCCACAGGAGTCACTAGTGTGCGATGGGACAAGGACATCCCTGCCGGGCAAACCCTCCCCCCTGGGTCTCCCGGTCGCGGCCGACTGCGATGCAGTGTCTTAGACCCCTGAGACGGAGCCTTAGACCCCTGAGACGGAGCCTTAGACCCCTGAGACGGAGCCTTAGACCCCTGAGACAGAGCCAAATTAAACTACTTCTTTAGCGCTATGACAGACTCTGTTAAACAGATGAATGAAACTACTTCCTTAGTGCTATGACAGACTCTGTTAAACAGACTGAATGAAACTACTTCCTTAGTGCTATGACAGACTCTGTTAAACAGACTGAATGAAACTACTTCCTTAGTGCTATGACAGACTCTGTTAAACAGACTGAATGAAACTACTTCCTTAGTGCTATGACAGACTCTGTTAAACAGGCTGAATGAAACTACTTCCTTAGCACTATGACAGACTGTTAAACAGGCCATATGAAACTACTTCCTTAGTGCTATGACAGACTGTTAAACAGGCCATATGAAACTACTTCCTTGGTGCTATGACAGACAGTTAAACAGGTCATATGAAACCACTTCCTTAGCGCTGACAGACTCTGTTAAACAGGTCATATGAAACTACTTCCTTAGCGCTATGACAGACTGCTAGTGATCCCTCTAGATTCTGGAAAACCGTTAATTCACTGAAGCGGTGGGTCATTCCTCCCTGTCTAATCAAGTAGTGTTAGAGTCCTGGGTCATTCCTCTACTTCCCTGTCTAATCAAGTAGTGTTAGAGTCCTGGGTCATTCCTCCACTTCCCTGTCTAATCAAGTAGTGTTAGAGTCCTGGGTCATTCCTTCCTGTCTAATCAAGTAGTGTTAGAGTCCTGGGTCATCACTGAAAAAGTTCAGATTTGTGATGCTTTTAATCATCATTTTACAGCTGTTCCTCCCACATACAGCCTCCAGTTATCTGTTCTTCCCCCACACAGCCTCCAGCTGTCTGTTCCTCCCCCATACAGCCTCCAGCTGTCTGTTCCTCCCCCATACAGCCTCCAGCTGACTGTTCCTCCCCCATACAGCCTCCAGCTGTCTGTTCCTCCCCCATACAGCCTCCAGCTGTCTGTTCTTCCCCCATACAGCCTCCAGCTGTCTGTTCTTCCCCCATACAGCCTCCAGTTGACTGTTCCTCCCCCATACAGCCTCCAGCTGTCTGTTCCTCCCCCATACAGCCTCCAGCAGTCTGTTCTTCCCCCATACAGCCTCCAGTTGTCTGTTCCTCCCCCATACAGCTTCCAGTTGCCTGTTCTTCCCCCATACAGCCTCCAGTTGTCTGTTCCTACCTCATACAGCCTCCAGTTGACTGTTCCTCCCCCATACAGCCTCCAGTTGACAGTTCTTCCCCCATCCAGCCTCCAGTTGTCTGTTCTCCCCCATACAGCCTCCAGTTGTCTGTTCTCCCCCATACAGCCTCCAGCTGACTGTACCTCCCCCATACAGCCTCCAGTTGACTGTTCCTCCCCCATACAACCTCCAGTTGTATGTTCCTCCCCCATACAGCCTCCAGCGGACTGTTCCTCCCCCATACAGCCTCCAGTTGTCTGTTCCTCCCCCATACAGCCTCCAGTTGACTGTTCCTCCCCCATACAGACTCCAGTTGTCTGTTCCTCCCTCATACAGCCTCCAGTTGACTGTTCCTCCCCCATACAGCCTCCAGTTGACAGTTCTTCCCCCATACAGCCTCCAGTTGTCTGTTCTTCCCCCATACAGCCTCCAGCTGACTGTACCTCCCCCATACAGCCTCCAGGTGTCTGTTCTTCCCCCATACAGCCTCCAGCTGACTGTTCCTCCCCCATACAGCCTCCAGTTGACTGTTCCTCCCCCATACAGCCTCCAGTTGTTTGTTCCTCCCCCATACAGCCTCCAGCTGACTGTTCCTCCCCCATACAGCCTCCAGTTGTCTGTTCCTCCCCCATACAGCTTCCAGTTGACTGTTCCTCCCCCATACAGCCTCCAGTTGTTTGTTCCTCCCCCATACAGTCTCCAGTTGACTGTTCCTCGCAATACAGCCTCCAGTTGCCTGTTCCTCCCCATACAGCCTCCAGTTGTCTGTTCCTCCCCCATACAGCCTCCAGTTGACTGTTCCTCCCCCATACAGCCTCCAGTTGTTTGTTCCTCCCCCATACAGCCTCCAGTTGACTGTTCCTCCCCCATACAGCCTCCAGTTGTCTGTTCCTCCCCCATACAGCCTCCAGTTGTTTGTTCCTCCCCCATACAGCCTCCAGTTGTCTGTTCCTCCCCCATACAGCCTCCAGTTGACTGTTCCTCCCCCATACAGCCTCCAGTTGTCTGTTCCTCCCCCATACAGCCTCCAGTTGCCTGTTCCTCCCCCATACAGCCTCCAGTTGTCTGTTCCTCCCCCATACGGCCTCCAGTTGTCTGTTCCTCCCCCATACGGCCTCCAGTTGTCTGTTCCTCCCCCATACGGCCTCCAGTTGCCTGTTCCTCCCCCATACGGCCTCCAGTTGTCTGTTCCTCCCCCATACGGCCTCCAGTTGTCTGTTCCTCCCCCATACGGCCTCCAGTTGTCTGTTCCTCCACCATACGGCCTCCAGTTGCCTGTTCCTCCCCCATACAGCCTCCAGTTGCCTGTTCCTCCCCATACAGCCTCCAGTTGCCTGTTCCTCCCCCATACAGCCTCCAGTTGCCTGTTCCTCCCCCATACAGCCTCCAGTTGCCTGTTCCTCCCCCATACAGCCTCCAGTTGCCTGTTCCTCCCCCATACAGCCTCCAGTTGCCTGTTCCTCCCCCATACAGCCTCCAGTTGCCTGTTCCTCCCCCATACAGCCTCCAGTTGTCTGTTTCTCCCCCATACAGCCTCCAGTTGTCTGTTCCTCCCCCATACAGCCTCCAGTTGACTGTTCCTGCCCCATACAGCCTCCAGTTGACTGTTCCTCCCCCATACAGCCTCCAGTTGACTGTTCCTCCCCCATACAGCCTCCAGTTGTTTGTTCCTCCCCCATACAGCCTCCAGCTGACTGTTCCTCCCCCATACAGCCTCCAGCTGACTGTTCCTCCCCCATACAGCCTCCAGTTGTCTGTTCCTCCCCCATACAGCTTCCAGTTGCCTGTTCCTCCCCCATACAGCCTCCATTAGTTTGTTCCTCCCCCATACAGCCTCCAGTTGCCTGTTCCTCCCCATACAGCCTCAAGTTGCCTGTTCCTCCCCCATCCAGCCTCCAGTTGCCTGTTCCTCCCCCATACAGCCTCCAGTTGCCTGTTCCTCCGCCATACAGCCTCCAGTTGACTGTTCCTCCCCCATACAGCCTCCAGTTGCCTGTTCCTCCCCCATACAGCCTCCAGTTGAATGTTCCTCCCCCATACAGCCTCCAGTTGTCTGTTCCTCCCCCATACAGCCTCCAGTTGTCTGTTCCTCCCCATACAGCCTCCAGTTGTCTGTCCCTCCCCCATACAGCCTCCAGCTGTCTGTTCCTCCCCCATACAGCCTCCAGTTGACTGTTCCTCCCCCATACAGCCTCCAGTTGTTTGTTCCTCCCCCATACAGCCTCCAGCTGACTGTTCCTCCCCCATACAGCCTCCAGCTGACTGTTCCTCCCCCATACAGCCTCCAGTTGTCTGTTCCTCCCCCATACAGCTTCCAGTTGCCTGTTCCTCCCCCATACAGCCTCCATTAGTTTGTTCCTCCCCCATACAGCCTCCAGTTGCCTGTTCCTCCCCATACAGCCTCAAGTTGCCTGTTCCTCCCCCATCCAGCCTCCAGTTGCCTGTTCCTCCCCCATACAGCCTCCAGTTGCCTGTTCCTCCCCCATACAGCCTCCAGTTGCCTGTTCCTCCCCCATACAGCCTCCAGTTGCCTGTTCCTCCGCCATACAGCCTCCAGTTGACTGTTCCTCCCCCATACAGCCTCCAGTTGCCTGTTCCTCCCCCATACAGCCTCCAGTTGTCTGTTCCTCCCCATACAGCCTCCAGTTGTCTGTCCCTCCCCCATACAGCCTCCAGCTGTCTGTTCCTCCCCCATACAGCCTCCAGTTGTATGTTCCTCCCCCATACAGCCTCCAGTTGTCTGTTTCTCCCCCATACAGCCTCCAGCTGACTGTACCTCCCCCATACAGCCTCCAGCTGTCTGTTCTTCCCCCATACAGCCTCCAGTTGACTGTTCCTCCCCCATACAGCCTCCAGTTGTCTATTCCTGCCCCATACAGCCTCCAGTTGTCTGTTCCTGCCCCATACAGCCTCCAGTTGTTTGTTCCTCCCCCATACAGCCTCCAGCTGACTGTTCCTCCCCCATACAGCCTCCAGTTGTCTGTTCCTCCCCCATACAGCTTCCAGTTGACTGTTCCTCCCCCATACAGCCTCCGGTTGTTTGTTCCTCCCCCATACAGCCTCCAGTTGACTGTTCCTCCCCCATACAGCCTCCAGTTGTCTGTTCCTCCCCCATACGGCCTCCAGTTGACTGTTCCTCCCCCATACGGCCTCCAGTTGTTTGTTCCTCCCCCATACGGCCTCCAGTTGTTTGTTCCTCCCCCATACGGCCTCCAGTTGTCTGTTCCTCCCCCATACGGCCTCCAGTTGTTTGTTCCTCCCCCATACGGCCTCCAGTTGTCTGTTCCTCCCCCATACGGCCTCCAGTTGCCTGTTCCTCCCCCATACAGCCTCCAGTTGCCTGTTCCTCCCCATACAGCCTCCAGTTGCCTGTTCCTCCCCCATACAGCCTCCAGTTGCCTGTTCCTCCCCCATACAGCCTCCAGTTGCCTGTTCCTCCCCCATACAGCCTCCAGTTGCCTGTTCCTCCCCCATACAGCCTCCAGTTGCCTGTTCCTCCCCCATACAGCCTCCAGTTGCCTGTTCCTCCCCCATACAGCCTCCAGTTGTCTGTTTCTCCCCCATACAGCCTCCAGTTGTCTGTTCCTCCCCCATACAGCCTCCAGTTGACTGTTCCTGCCCCATACAGCTTCCAGTTGACTGTTCCTCCCCCATACAGCCTCCAGTTGTTTGTTCCTCCCCCATACAGCCTCCAGTTGACTGTTCCTCCCCCATACAGCCTCCAGTTGCCTGTTCCTCCCCCATACAGCCTCCAGCTGACTGTTCCTCCCCCATACAGCCTCCAGTTGACTGTTCCTCCCCCATACAGCCTCCAGTTGTCTGTTCCTCCCCCATACAGCCTCCAGTTGCCTGTTCCTCCCCCATACAGCCTCCATTAGTTTGTTCCTCCCCCATACAGCCTCCAGTTGCCTGTTCCTCCCCATACAGCCTCAAGTTGCCTGTTCCTCCCCCATCCAGCCTCCAGTTGCCTGTTCCTCCCCCATACAGCCTCCAGTTGCCTGTTCCTCCCCCATACAGCCTCCAGTTGCCTGTTCCTCCCCCATACAGCCTCCAGTTGCCTGTTCCTCCGCCATACAGCCTCCAGTTGACTGTTCCTCCCCCATACAGCCTCCAGTTGCCTGTTCCTCCCCCATACAGCCTCCAGTTGAATGTTCCTCCCCCATACAGCCTCCAGTTGTCTGTTCCTCCCCCATACAGCCTCCAGTTGTCTGTTCCTCCCCATACAGCCTCCAGTTGTCTGTCCCTCCCCCATACAGCCTCCAGCTGTCTGTTCCTCCCCCATACAGCCTCCAGTTGTATGTTCCTCCCCCATACAGCCTCCAGTTGTCTGTTTCTCCCCCATACAGCCTCCAGCTGACTGTACCTCCCCCATACAGCCTCCAGCTGTCTGTTCTTCCCCCATACAGCCTCCAGTTGACTGTTCCTCCCCCATACAGCCTCCAGTTGTCTATTCCTGCCCCATACAGCCTCCAGTTGTCTGCTCCTGCCCCATACAGCCTCCAGTTGTTTGTTCCTCCCCCATACAGCCTCCAGCTGACTGTTCCTCCCCCATACAGCCTCCAGTTGTCTGTTCCTCCCCCATACAGCTTCCAGTTGACTGTTCCTCCCCCATACAGCCTCCGGTTGTTTGTTCCTCCCCCATACAGCCTCCAGTTGACTGTTCCTCCCCCATACAGCCTCCAGTTGTCTGTTCCTCCCCCATACGGCCTCCAGTTGACTGTTCCTCCCCCATACGGCCTCCAGTTGTTTGTTCCTCCCCCATACGGCCTCCAGTTGTTTGTTCCTCCCCCATACGGCCTCCAGTTGTCTGTTCCTCCCCCATACGGCCTCCAGTTGTTTGTTCCTCCCCCATACGGCCTCCAGTTGTCTGTTCCTCCCCCATACGGCCTCCAGTTGCCTGTTCCTCCACCATACGGCCTCCAGTTGTCTCTTCCTCCCCCATACGGCCTCCAGTTGTCTCTTCCTCCCCCATACGGCCTCCAGTTGACTGTTCCTCCCCCATACAGCCTCCAGTTGTTTGTTCCTCCCCCATACAGCCTCCAGCTGACTGTTCCTCCCCCATACAGCCTCCAGTTGTCTGTTCCTCCCCCATACAGCTTCCAGTTGACTGTTCCTCCCCCATACAGCCTCCAGTTGTTTGTTCCTCCCCCATACAGCCTCCAGTTGTCTGTTCCTCCCCCATACAGCTTCCAGTTGACTGTTCCTCCCCCATACAGCCTCCAGTTGTTTGTTCCTCCCCCATACAGCCTCCAGTTGACTGTTCCTCCCCCATACAGCCTCCAGTTGCCTGTTCCTCCCCATACAGCCTCCAGTTGTCTGTTCCTCCCCCATACAGCCTCCAGTTGACTGTTCCTCCCCCATACAGCCTCCAGTTGTCTGTTCCTCCCCCATACAGCCTCCAGTTGTCTGGTCCTCCCCCATACAGCCTCCAGTTGTCTGTTCCTCCCCCATACAGCCTCCAGTTGTATGTTCCTCCCCCATTCAGCCTCCAGTTGTCTGTTCCTCCCCCATACAGCCTCCAGTTGTCTGTTCCTCCCCCATACAGCCTCCAGTTGACTGTTCCTCCCCCATACGGCCTCCAGTTGCCTGTTCCTCCCCCATACGGCCTCCAGTTGCCTGTTCCTCCCCCATACGGCCTCCAGTTGTCTGTTCCTCCCCCATACAGCCTCCAGTTGTCTGGTCCTCCCCCATACAGCCTCCAGTTGTCTGTTCCTCCGCCATACAGCCTCCAGTTGACTGTTCCTCCCCCATACAGCCTCCAGTTGTCTGTTCCTCCCCCATACAGCCTCCAGTTGACTGTTCCTCCCCCATACGGCCTCCAGTTGCCTGTTCCTCCCCCATACGGCCTCCAGTTGCCTGTTCCTCCCCCATACGGCCTCCAGTTGTCTGTTCCTCCCCATACAGCCTCCAGTTGCCTGTTCCTCCCCCATACGGCCTCCAGTTGTCTGTTCCTCCCCCATACGGCCTCCAGTTGTCTGTTCCTCCCCCATACGGCCTCCAGTTGTCTGTTCCTCCCCCATACAGCCTCCAGTTGCCTGTTCCTCCCCCATACGGCCTCCATTAGTTTGTTCCTCCCCCATACAGCCTCCAGTTGCCTGTTCCTCCCCCATCCAGCCTCCAGTTGCCTGTTCCTCCCCCATACAGCCTCCAGTTGCCTATTCCTCCCCCATACAGCCTCCAGTTGCCTGTTCCTCCCCCATACAGCCTCCAGTTGCCTGTTCCTCCGCCATACAGCCTCCAGTTGACTGTTCCTCCCCCATACAGCCTCCAGTTGTCTGTTCCTCCCCCATACAGCCTCCAGTTGAATGTTCCTCCCCCATACAGCCTCCAGTTGTCTGTTCCTCCCCCATACAGCCTCCAGTTGTCTGTTCCTCCCCATACAGCCTCCAGTTGTCTGTCCCTCCCCCATACAGCCTCCAGCTGTCTGTTCCTCCCCCATACAGCCTCCAGTTGTATGTTCCTCCCCCATACAGCCTCCAGTTGTCTGTTTCTCCCCCATACGGCCTCCAGTTGACAGTTCTTCCCCCATACAGCCTTCAGTTGTCTGTTCTTCCCCCATACAGCCTCCAGCTGACTGTACCTCCCCCATACAGCCTCCAGCTGTCTGTTCTTCCCCCATACAGCCTCCAGTTGTCTGTTCCTGCCCCATACAGCCTCCAGTTGTCTGTTCCTGCCCCATACAGCCTCCAGTTGTCTGTTCCTGCCCCATACAGCCTCCAGTTGTTTGTTCCTCCCCCATACAGCCTCCAGCTGACTGTTCCTCCCCCATACAGCCTCCAGTTGTCTGTTCCTCCCCCATACAGCTTCCAGTTGACTGTTCCTCCCCCATACAGCCTCCAGTTGTCTGTTCCTCCCCCATACGGCCTCCAGTTGACTGTTCCTCCCCCATACGGCCTCCAGTTGTTTGTTCCTCCCCCATACGGCCTCCAGTTGTTTGTTCCTCCCCCATACGGCCTCCAGTTGTCTGTTCCTCCCCCATACGGCCTCCAGTTGTCTGATCCTCCCCCATACGGCCTCCAGTTGCCTGTTCCTCCCCCATACGGCCTCCAGTTGTCTCTTCCTCCCCCATACGGCCTCCAGTTGTCTCTTCCTCCCCCATACGGCCTCCAGTTGCCTGTTCCTCCCCCATACGGCCTCCAGTTGTCTGTTCCTCCCCCATACGGCCTCCAGTTGCCTGTTCCTCCCCCATACGGCCTCCAGTTGCCTGTTCCTCCCCCATACGGCCTCCAGTTGTCTGTTCCTCCCCCATACGGCCTCCAGTTGCCTGTTCCTCCCCCATACGGCCTCCAGTTGTCTGTTCCTCCCCCATACGGCCTCCAGTTGCCTGTTCCTCCCCATACGGCCTCCAGTTGCCTGTTCCTCCCCATACGGCCTCCAGTTGCCTGTTCCTCCCCATACAGCCTCCAGTTGCCTGTTCCTCCCCATACAGCCTCCAGTTGCCTGTTCCTCCCCATACAGCCTCCAGTTGCCTGTTCCTCCCCCATACAGCCTCCAGTTGCCTGTTCCTCCCCCATACAGCCTCCAGTTGCCTGTTCCTCCCCCATACAGCCTCCAGTTGCCTGTTCCTCCCCCATACAGCCTCCAGTTGCCTGTTCTTCCCCCATACAGCCTACAGTTGCCTGTTCCTCCCCCAATACAGCCTCCAGTTGCCTGTTCCTCCCCCATACAGCCTCCAGTTGACTGTTCCTCCCCCAATACAGCCTCCAGTTGCCTGTTCCTCCCCCATACAGCCTCCAGTTGTCTGTTCCTCCCCCATACAGCCTCCAGTTGTCTGTTCCTCCCCCATACAGCCTCCAGTTGTCTGTTCCTCCCCCATACAGCCTCCAGCTGTCTGTTCCTCCCCCATACAGCCTCCAGTTGTATGTTCCTCCCCCATACAGCCTCCAGTTGTCTGTTTCTCCCCCATACAGCCTCCAGCTGTCTGTTCTTCCCCCATACAGCCTCCAGCTGACTGTTCCTCCCCATACAGCCTCCAGTTGTCTGTTCCTCCCCCATACAGCCTCCAGTTGTATGTTCCTCCCCCATTCAGCCTCCAGTTGTCTGTTCCTCCCCCATACAGCCTCCAGTTGTCTGTTCCTCCCCCATACAGCCTCCAGTTGACTGTTCCTCCCCCATACAGCCTCCAGTTGTCTGTTCCTCCCTCATACAGCCTCCAGTTGACTGTTCCTCCCCCATACAGCCTCCAGTTGCCTGTTCCTCCCCCATTCAGCCTCCAGTTGACTGTTCCTCCCCCATACAGCCTCCAGTTGACTGTTCCTCCCCCATACAGCCTCCAGTTGTCTGTTCCTCCTCCATACAGCCTCCAGTTGTATGTTCCTCCCCCATACAGCCTCCAGCTGTCTGTTCCTCCCCCATACAGCCTCCAGTTGTATGTTCCTCCCCCATACAGCCTCCAGTTGTCTGTTTCTCCCCCATACAGCCTCCAGCTGTCTGTTCTTCCCCCATACAGCCTCCAGCTGACTGTTCCTCCCCATACAGCCTCCAGTTGCCTGTTCCTCCCCCATACAGCCTCCAGTGGTATGTTCCTCCCCCATACAGCCTCCAGTTGTCTGTTTCTCCCCCATACAGCCTCCAGTTGTCTGTTCCTCCCCCATACAGCCTCCAGTTGACTGTTCCTCCCCCATACAGCCTCCAGTTGTCTGTTCCTCCCTCATACGGCCTCCAGTTGTTTGTTCCTCCCCCATACGGCCTCCAGTTGACTGTTCCTCCCCCATACGGCCTCCAGTTGACTGTTCCTCCCCCATACGGCCTCCAGTTGTCTGTTCCTCCCCCATACGGCCTCCAGTTGCCTGTTCCTCCCCCATACGGCCTCCAGTTGTCTGTTCCTCCCCCATACGGCCTCCAGTTGTTTGTTCCTCCCCCATACGGCCTCCAGTTGACTGTTCCTCCCCCATACGGCCTCCAGTTGTCTGTTCCTCCCCCATACGGCCTCCAGTTGCCTGTTCCTCCCCCATACGGCCTCCAGTTGTCTGTTCCTCCCCCATACGGCCTCCAGTTGTTTGTTCCTCCCCCATACGGCCTCCAGTTGACTGTTCCTCCCCCATACGGCCTCCAGTTGCATGTTCCTCCCCCATACGGCCTCCAGTTGCCTGTTCCTCCCCCATACGGCCTCCAGTTGACTGTTCCTCCCCCATACAGCCTCCAGTTGTTTGTTCCTCCCCCATACAGCCTCCAGCTGACTGTTCCTCCCCCATACAGCCTCCAGTTGTCTGTTCCTCCCCCATACAGCTTCCAGTTGACTGTTCCTCCCCCATACAGCCTCCAGTTGTTTGTTCCTCCCCCATACAGCCTCCAGTTGTCTGTTCCTCCCCCATACAGCTTCCAGTTGACTGTTCCTCCCCCATACGGCCTCCAGTTGTCTGTTCCTCCCCCATACGGCCTCCAGTTGTTTGTTCCTCCCCCATACGGCCTCCAGTTGACTGTTCCTCCCCCATACGGCCTCCAGTTGCATGTTCCTCCCCCATACGGCCTCCAGTTGACTGTTCCTCCCCCATACGGCCTCCAGTTGTTTGTTCCTCCCCCATACAGCCTCCAGCTGACTGTTCCTCCCCCATACAGCCTCCAGTTGTCTGTTCCTCCCTCATACAGCCTCCAGTTGACTGTTCCTCCCCCATACAGCCTCCAGTTGTCTGTTCCTCCCTCATACAGCCTCCAGTTGTCTGTTCCTCCCCCATACAGCCTCCAGTTGACTGTTCCTCCCCCTTACAGCCTCCAGTTGTCTGTTCCTCCCCCATACAGCCTCCAGTTGCCTGTTCCTCCCCCATACAGCCTCCAGTTGACTGTTCCTCCCCCATACAGCCTCCAGTTGCCTGTTCCTCCCCCATACAGCCTCCAGTTGACTGTTCCTCCCCCATACAGCCTCCAGTTGTCTGTTCCTCCCCCATACAGCCTCCAGTTGTCTGTTCCTCCTCCATACAGCCTCCAGTTGTCTGTTCCTCCCCCATACAGCCTCCAGTTGCCTGTTCCTCCCCCATACGGCCTCCAGTTGACTGTTCCTCCCCCATACAGCCTCCAGTTGTTTGTTCCTCCCCCATACAGCCTCCAGCTGACTGTTCCTCCCCCATACAGCCTCCAGTTGTCTGTTCCTCCCCCATACAGCTTCCAGTTGACTGTTCCTCCCCATACAGCCTCCAGTTGTTTGTTCCTCCCCCATACAGCCTCCAGTTGTCTGTTCCTCCCCCATACAGCTTCCAGTTGACTGTTCCTCCCCCATACAGCCTCCAGTTGTTTGTTCCTCCCCCATACAGCCTCCAGTTGACTGTTCTTCCCCCATACAGCCTCCAGCTGACTGTTCCTCCCCATACAGCCTCCAGTTGTCTGTTCCTCCCCCATACAGCCTCCAGTTGTATGTTCCTCCCCCATTCAGCCTCCAGTTGTCTGTTCCTCCCCCATACAGCCTCCAGTTGTCTGTTCCTCCCCCATACAGCCTCCAGTTGACTGTTCCTCCCCCATACAGCCTCCAGTTGTCTGTTCCTCCCTCATACAGCCTCCAGTTGACTGTTCCTCCCCCATACAGCCTCCAGTTGTCAGTTCTTCCCCCATACAGCCTCCAGTTGTCTGTTCTTCCCCCATACAGCCTCCAGCTGACTGTACCTCCCCCATACAGCCTCCAGCTGTCTGTTCTTCCCCCATACAGCTTCCAGCTGACTGTTCCTCCCCCATACAGCCTCCAGTTGTCTGTTCCTCCCCCATACAGCCTCCAGTTGACTGTTCCTCCCCCTTACAGCCTCCAGTTGTCTGTTCCTCCCCCATACAGCCTGCAGTTGCCTGTTCCTCCCCCATACAGCCTCCAGTTGACTGTTCCTCCCCCATACAGCCTCCAGTTGCCTGTTCCTCCCCCATACAGCCTCCAGCTGTCTGTTCCTCCCCCATACAGCCTCCAGTTGTATGTTCCTCCCCCATACAGCCTCCAGTTGTCTGTTTCTCCCCCATACAGCCTCCAGCTGTCTGTTCTTCCCCCATACAGCCTCCAGCTGACTGTTCCTCCCCATACAGCCTCCAGTTGTCTGTTCCTCCCCCATACAGCCTCCAGTTGTATGTTCCTCCCCCATACAGCCTCCAGTTGTCTGTTTCTCCCCCATACAGCCTCCAGTTGTCTGTTCCTCCCCCATACAGCCTCCAGTTGACTGTTCCTCCCCCATACAGCCTCCAGTTGTCTGTTCCTCCCTCATACGGCCTCCAGTTGACTGTTCCTCCCCCATACGGCCTCCAGTTGTCTGTTCCTCCCCCATACGGCCTCCAGTTGCCTATTCCTCCCCCATACGGCCTCCAGTTGTCTGTTCCTCCCCCATACGGCCTCCAGTTGTTTGTTCCTCCCCCATACGGCCTCCAGTTGACTGTTCCTCCCCCATACGGCCTCCAGTTGTCTGTTCCTCCCCCATACGGCCTCCAGTTGCCTGTTCCTCCCCCATACGGCCTCCAGTTGCATGTTCCTCCCCCATACGGCCTCCAGTTGCATGTTTCTCCCCCATACGGCCTCCAGTTATCTGTTCCTCCCTCATACGGCCTCCAGTTGACTGATCCTCCCCCATACAGCCTCCAGTTGACAGTTCTTCCCCCATACAGCCTCCAGTTGTCTGTTCTTCCCCCATACAGCCTCCAGTTGTCTGTTCTTCCCCCATACAGCCTCCAGTTGTCTGTTCTTCCCCCATACAGCCTCCAGTTGTCTGTTCTTCCCCCATACAGCCTCCAGCTGACTGTTCCTCCCCCATACAGCCTCCAGTTGTCTGTTCTTCCCCCATACAGCCTCCAGCTGACTGTTCCTCCCCCATACAGCCTCCAGTTGCATGTTCCTCCCCCATACAGCCTCCAGTTGACAGTTCTTCCCCCATACAGCCTCCAGTTGTCTGTTCCTCCCCCATACAGCCTCCAGTTGTCTGTTCTTCCCCCATACAGCCTCCAGTTGTCTGTTCTTCCCCCATACAGCCTCCAGCTGACTGTTCCTCCCTCATACAGCCTCCAGTTGACTGATCCTCCCCCATACAGCCTCCAGTTGACAGTTCTTCCCCCATACAGCCTCCAGTTGTCTGTTCCTCCCCCATACAGCCTCCAGTTGTCTGTTCTTCCCCCATACAGCCTCCAGTTGTCTGTTCTTCCCCCATACAGCCTCCAGTTGTCTGTTCTTCCCCCATACAGCCTCCAGCTGACTGTTCCTCCCCCATACAGCCTCCAGTTGCATGTTCCTCCCCCATACAGCCTCCAGTTGTCTGTTCCTCCTTCATACAGCCTCCAGTTGACTGATCCTCCCCCATACAGCCTCCAGTTGACTGATCCTCCCCCATACAGCCTCCAGTTGACAGTTCTTCCCCCATACAGCCTCCAGTTGTCTGTTCTTCCCCCATACAGCCTCCAGTTGTCTGTTCTTCCCCCATACAGCCTCCAGTTGTCTGTTCTTCCCCCATACAGCCTCCAGTTGTCTGTTCTTCCCCCATACAGCCTCCAGCTGACTGTACCTCCCCCATACAGCCTCCAGCTGTCTGTTCTTCCCCCATACAGCTTCCAGCTGACTGTTCCTCCCCCATACAGCCTCCAGTTGTCTGTTCCTCCCCCATACAGCCTCCAGTTGACTGTTCCTCCCCCTTACAGCCTCCAGTTGTCTGTTCCTCCCCCATACAGCCTCCAGTTGCCTGTTCCTCCCCCATACAGCCTCCAGTTGACTGTTCCTCCCCCATACAGCCTCCAGTTGCCTGTTCCTCCCCCATACAGCCTCCAGTTGTCTGTTCCTCCCCCATACAGCCTCCAGTTGTCTGTTCCTCCTCCATACAGCCTCCAGTTGTCTGTTCCTCCCCCATACAGCCTCCAGTTGCCTGTTCCTCCCCCATACAGCCTCCAGTTGTCTGTTCCTCCCCCATACAGCTTCCAGTTGACTGTTCCTCCCCCATACAGCCTCCAGTTGTCTGTTCCTCCCTCATACAGCCTCCAGTTGACTGTTCCTCCCCCATACAGCCTCCAGTTGTCTGTTCTTCCCCCATACAGCCTCCAGTTGTCTGTTCTTCCCCCATACAGCCTCCAGCTGACTGTACCTCCCCCATACAGCCTCCAGCTGTCTGTTCTTCCCCCATACAGCTTCCAGCTGACTGTTCCTCCCCCATACAGCCTCCAGTTGTCTGTTCCTCCCCCATACAGCCTCCAGTTGACTGTTCCTCCCCCTTACAGCCTCCAGTTGTCTGTTCCTCCCCCATACAGCCTCCAGTTGCCTGTTCCTCCCCCATACAGCCTCCAGTTGACTGTTCCTCCCCCATACAGCCTCCAGTTGCCTGTTCCTCCCCCATACAGCCTCCAGTTGACTGTTCCTCCCCCATACAGCCTCCAGTTGTCTGTTCCTCCCCCATACAGCCTCCAGTTGTCTGTTCCTCCTCCATACAGCCTCCAGTTGTCTGTTCCTCCCCATACAGCCTCCAGCTGTCTGTTCCTCCCCCATACAGCCTCCAGTTGTATGTTCCTCCCCCATACAGCCTCCAGTTGTCTGTTTCTCCCCCATACAGCCTCCAGCTGTCTGTTCTTCCCCCATACAGCCTCCAGCTGACTGTTCCTCCCCATACAGCCTCCAGTTGTCTGTTCCTCCCCATACAGCCTCCAGTTGTATGTTCCTCCCCCATACAGCCTCCAGTTGTCTGTTTCTCCCCCATACAGCCTCCAGTTGTCTGTTCCTCCCCCATACAGCCTCCAGTTGACTGTTCCTCCCCCATACAGCCTCCAGTTGTCTGCTCCTCCCTCATACGGCCTCCAGTTGACTGTTCCTCCCCCATACGGCCTCCAGTTGTCTGTTCCTCCCCCATACGGCCTCCAGTTGCCTGTTCCTCCCCCATACGGCCTCCAGTTGTCTGTTCCTCCCCCATACGGCCTCCAGTTGTTTGTTCCTCCCCCATACGGCCTCCAGTTGACTTTTCCTCCCCCATACGGCCTCCAGTTGTCTGTTCCTCCCCCATACGGCCTCCAGTTGTCTGTTCCTCCCCCATACGGCCTCCAGTTGTCTGTTCCTCCCACATACGGCCTCCAGTTGCATGTTCCTCCCCCATACGGCCTCCAGTTGTCTGTTCCTCCCTCATACAGCCTCCAGTTGACTGATCCTCCCCCATATAGCCTCCAGTTGACAGTTCTTCCCCCATACAGCCTCCAGTTGTCTGTTCTTCCCCCATACAGCCTCCAGTTGTCTGTTCTTCCCCCATACAGCCTCCAGTTGTCTGTTCTTCCCCCATACAGCCTCCAGCTGACTGTTCCTCCCCCATACAGCCTCCAGTTGTCTGTTCTTCCCCCATACAGCCTCCAGCTGACTGTTCCTCCCCCATACAGCCTCCAGTTGCATGTTCCTCCCCCATACAGCCTCCAGTTGTCTGTTCCTCCCCCATACAGCCTCCAGTTGACTGATCCTCCCCCATACAGCCTCCAGTTGACAGTTCTTCCCCCATACAGCCTCCAGTTGTCTGTTCCTCCCCCATACAGCCTCCAGTTGTCTGTTCTTCCCCCATACAGCCTCAAGTTGTCTGTTCTTCCCCCATACAGCCTCCAGTTGTCTGTTCTTCCCCCATACAGCCTCCAGCTGACTGTACCTCCCCCATACAGCCTCCAGCTGACTCTACCTCCCCCATACAGCCTCCAAATGTCTGTTCTTCCCCCATACAGCCTCCAGCTGACTGTTCTTCCCCCATACAGCCTCCAGCTGACTGTTCCTCCCCCATACAGCCTCCAGTTGTCTGTTCCTCCCCCATACAGCCTCCAGTTGTTTGTTCCTCCCCCATCAGGCCTCCAGTTGTCTGTTCTTCCCCCATACAGCCTCCAGCTGACTGTTCCTCCCCCATACAGCCTCCAGTTGTCTGTTCTTCCCCCATACAGCCTCCAGCTGACTGTTCCTCCCCCATACAGCCTCCAGTTGCATGTTCCTCCCCCATACAGCCTCCAGTTGTCTGTTCCTCCCCCATACAGCCTCCAGTTGACTGATCCTCCCCCATACAGCCTCCAGTTGACAGTTCTTCCCCCATACAGCCTCCAGTTGTCTGTTCCTCCCCCATACAGCCTCCAGTTGTCTGTTCTTCCCCCATACAGCCTCAAGTTGTCTGTTCTTCCCCCATACAGCCTCCAGTTGTCTGTTCTTCCCCCATACAGCCTCCAGCTGACTGTACCTCCCCCATACAGCCTCCAGCTGACTCTACCTCCCCCATACAGCCTCCAGCTGTCTGTTCTTCCCCCATACAGCCTCCAGCTGACTGTTCTTCCCCATACAGCCTCCAGCTGACTGTTCCTCCCCCATACAGCCTCCAGTTGTCTGTTCCTCCCCCATACAGCCTCCAGTTGTTTGTTCCTCCCCCATCAGGCCTCCAGTTGTCTGTTCCTCCCCCATACGGCCTCCAGTTGTCTGTTCCTCCCCCATACGGCCTCCAGTTGTCTGTTCCTCCCCCATACGGCCTCCAGTTGCCTGTTCCTCCCCCATACGGCCTCCAGTTGTCTCTTCCTCCCCCATACGGCCTCCAGTTGTCTCTTCCTCCCCCATACGGCCTCCAGTTTTCTGTTCCTCCCCCATACGGCCTCCAGTTGCCTGTTCCTCCCCCATACGGCCTCCAGTTGTCTGTTCCTCCCCCATACGGCCTCCAGTTGCCTGTTCCTCCCCCATACGGCCTCCAGTTGTCTGTTCCTCCCCCATACGGCCTCCAGTTGCCTGTTCCTCCCCATACAGCCTCCAGTTGCCTGTTCCTCCCCATACAGCCTCCAGTTGCCTGTTCCTCCCCATACAGCCTCCAGTTGCCTGTTCCTCCCCCATACAGCCTCCAGTTGCCTGTTCCTCCCCCATACAGCCTCCAGTTGCCTGTTCTTCCCCCATACAGCCTCCAGTTGCCTGTTCCTCCCCCAATACAGCCTCCAGTTGCCTGTTCCTCCCCCATACAGCCTCCAGTTGACTGTTCCTCCCCCATACAGCCTCCAGTTGCCTGTGCCTCCCCCATACAGCCTCCAGTTGCCTGTTCCTACCCATACAGCCTCCAGTTGACTGTTCCTCCCCCATACAGCCTCCAGTTGTCTGTTCCTCCCCCATACAGCCTCCAGTTGTCTGTTCCTCCCCCATACAGCCTCCAGTTGTCTGTTCCTCCCCCATACAGCCTCCAGCTGTCTGTTCCTCCCCCATACAGCCTCCAGTTGTCTGTTCCTCCCCCATACAGACTCCAGTTGTATGTTCCTCCCCCATACAGCCTCCAGTTGTCTGTTTCTCCCCCATACAGCCTCCAGTTGTCTGTTCCTCCCCCATACAGCCTCCAGTTGACTGTTCCTCCCCCATACGGCCTCCAGTTGTCTGTTCCTCCCTCATACGGCCTCCAGTTGTTTGTTCCTCCCCCATACGGCCTCCAGTTGACTGTTCCTCCCCCATACGGCCTCCAGTTGTCTGTTCCTCCCCCATACGGCCTCCAGTTGTCTGTTCCTCCCCCATACGGCCTCCAGTTGTTTGTTCCTCCCCCATACGGCCTCCAGTTGACTGTTCCTCCCCCATACGGCCTCCAGTTGTCTGTTCCTCCCCCATACGGCCTCCAGTTGCCTGTTCCTCCCCCATACGGCCTCCAGGTGCCTGTTCCTCCCCCATACGGCCTCCAGTTGTCTGTTCCTCCCCCATACGGCCTCCAGTTGTCTGTTCCTCCCCCATACGGCCTCCAGTTGCCTGTTCCTCCCCCATACGGCCTCCAGTTGCCTGTTCCTCCCCCATACGGCCTCCAGTTGCATGTTCCTCCCCCATACGGCCTCCAGTTGCCTGTTCCTCCCCCATACGGCCTCCAGTTGTTTGTTCCTCCCCCATACGGCCTCCAGTTGTCTGTTCCTCTCCCATACGGCCTCCAGTTGTCTCTTCCTCCCCCATACGGCCTCCAGTTGCCTGTTCCTCCCCCATACGGCCTCCAGTTGTTTGTTCCTCCCCCATACGGCCTCCAGTTGCCTGTTCCTCCCCATACGGCCTCCAGTTGCCTGTTCCTCCCCATACGGCCTCCAGTTGCCTGTTCCTCCCCATACGGCCTCCAGTTTTCTGTTCCTCCCCCATACGGCCTCCAGTTGCCTGTTCCTACCCCATACGGCCTCCAGTTGTCTGTTCCTCCCCCATACGGCCTCCAGTTGCCTGTTCCTCCCCCATACGGCCTCCAGTTGTCTGTTCCTCCCCCATACGGCCTCCAGTTGTCTGTTCCTCCCCCATACGGCCTCCAGTTGCCTGTTCCTCCCCATACAGCCTCCAGTTGCCTGTTCCTCCCCATACAGCCTCCAGTTGCCTGTTCCTCCCCATACAGCCTCCAGTTGCCTGTTCCTCCCCCATACAGCCTCCAGTTGCCTGTTCCTCCCCCATACAGCCTCCAGTTGCCTGTTCCTCCCCCATACAGCCTCCAGTTGCCTGTTCTTCCCCCATACAGCCTCCAGTTGCCTGTTCCTCCCCCAATACAGCCTCCAGTTGCCTGTTCCTCCCCCATACAGCCTCCAGTTGACTGTTCCTCCCCCATACAGCCTCCAGTTGCCTGTTCCTCCCCCATACAGCCTCCAGTTGCCTGTTCCTCCCCATACAGCCTCCAGTTGACTGTTCCTCCCCCATACAGCCTCCAGTTGTCTGTTCCTCCCCCATACAGCCTCCAGTTGTCTGTTCCTCCCCCATACAGCCTCCAGTTGTCTGTTCCTCCCCCATACAGCCTCCAGCTGTCTGTTCCTCCCCCATACAGCCTCCAGTTGTCTGTTCCTCCCCCATACAGCCTCCAGTTGTATGTTCCTCCCCCATACAGCCTCCAGTTGTCTGTTTCTCCCCCATACAGCCTCCAGTTGTCTGTTCCTCCCCCATACAGCTTCCAGTTGACTGTTCCTCCCCCATACAGCCTCCAGTTGCCTGTTCCTCCCCCATACGGCCTCCAGTTGCCTGTTCCTCCCCCATACGGCCTCCAGTTGCATGTTCCTCCCCCATACAGCCTCCAGCTGACTGTTCCTCCCCCATACAGCCTCCAGTTGTCTGTTCCTCCCCCATACAGCTTCCAGTTGACTGTTCCTCCCCCATACAGCCTCCAGTTGTTTGTTCCTCCCCCATACAGCCTCCAGTTGTCTGTTCCTCCCCCATACAGCTTCCAGTTGACTGTTCCTCCCCCATACAGCCTCCAGTTGTTTGTTCCTCCCCCATACAGCCTCCAGTTGACTGTTCTTCCCCCATACAGCCTCCAGCTGACTGTTCCTCCCCATACAGCCTCCAGTTGTCTGTTCCTCCCCCATACAGCCTCCAGTTGTATGTTCCTCCCCCATTCAGCCTCCAGTTGTCTGTTCCTCCCCCATACAGCCTCCAGTTGTCTGTTCCTCCCCCATACAGCCTCCAGTTGACTGTTCCTCCCCCATACAGCCTCCAGTTGTCTGTTCCTCCCTCATACAGCCTCCAGTTGACTGTTCCTCCCCCATACAGCCTCCAGTTGTCTGTTCTTCCCCCATACAGCCTCCAGTTGTCTGTTCTTCCCCCATACAGCCTCCAGCTGACTGTACCTCCCCCATACAGCCTCCAGCTGTCTGTTCTTCCCCCATACAGCTTCCAGCTGACTGTTCCTCCCCCATACAGCCTCCAGTTGTCTGTTCCTCCCCCATACAGCCTCCAGTTGACTGTTCCTCCCCCTTACAGCCTCCAGTTGTCTGTTCCTCCCCCATACAGCCTCCAGTTGCCTGTTCCTCCCCCATACAGCCTCCAGTTGACTGTTCCTCCCCCATACAGCCTCCAGTTGCCTGTTCCTCCCCCATACAGCTTCCAGTTGACTGTTCCTCCCCCATACAGCCTCCAGTTGTCTGTTCCTCCCCCATACAGCCTCCAGTTGTCTGTTCCTCCTCCATACAGCCTCCAGTTGTCTGTTCCCTCCCCATACAGCCTCCAGCTGTCTGTTCCTCCCCCATACAGCCTCCAGTTGTATGTTCCTCCCCCATACAGCCTCCAGTTGTCTGTTTCTCCCCCATACAGCCTCCAGCTGTCTGTTCTTCCCCCATACAGCCTCCAGCTGACTGTTCCTCCCCATACAGCCTCCAGTTGTCTGTTCCTCCCCCATACAGCCTCCAGTTGTATGTTCCTCCCCCATACAGCCTCCAGTTGTCTGTTTCTCCCCCATACAGCCTCCAGTTGTCTGTTCCTCCCCCATACAGCCTCCAGTTGACTGTTCCTCCCCCATACAGCCTCCAGTTGTCTGCTCCTCCCTCATACGGCCTCCAGTTGACTGTTCCTCCCCCATACGGCCTCCAGTTGTCTGTTCCTCCCCCATACGGCCTCCAGTTGCCTGTTCCTCCCCCATACGGCCTCCAGTTGTCTGTTCCTCCCCCATACGGCCTCCAGTTGTTTGTTCCTCCCCCATACGGCCTCCAGTTGACTTTTCCTCCCCCATACGGCCTCCAGTTGTCTGTTCCTCCCCCATACGGCCTCCAGTTGCCTGTTCCTCCCCCATACGGCCTCCAGTTGTCTGTTCCTCCCCCATACGGCCTCCAGTTGCATGTTCCTCCCCCATACGGCCTCCAGTTGTCTGTTCCTCCCTCATACAGCCTCCAGTTGACTGATCCTCCCCCATACAGCCTCCAGTTGACAGTTCTTCCCCCATACAGCCTCCAGTTGTCTGTTCTTCCCCCATACAGCCTCCAGTTGTCTGTTCTTCCCCCATACAGCCTCCAGTTGTCTGTTCTTCCCCCATACAGCCTCCAGTTGTCTGTTCTTCCCCCATACAGCCTCCAGCTGACTGTTCCTCCCCCATACAGCCTCCAGTTGTCTGTTCTTCCCCCATACAGCCTCCAGCTGACTGTTCCTCCCCCATACAGCCTCCAGTTGCATGTTCCTCCCCCATACAGCCTCCAGTTGTCTGTTCCTCCCCCATACAGCCTCCAGTTGACTGATCCTCCCCCATACAGCCTCCAGTTGACAGTTCTTCCCCCATACAGCCTCCAGTTGTCTGTTCCTCCCCCATACAGCCTCCAGTTGTCTGTTCTTCCCCCATACAGCCTCAAGTTGTCTGTTCTTCCCCCATACAGCCTCCAGTTGTCTGTTCTTCCCCCATACAGCCTCCAGCTGACTGTACCTCCCCCATACAGCCTCCAGCTGACTGTACCTCCCCCATACAGCCTCCAGCTGTCTGTTCTTCCCCCATACAGCCTCCAGCTGACTGTTCTTCCCCCATACAGCCTCCAGCTGACTGTTCCTCCCCCATACAGCCTCCAGTTGTCTGTTCCTCCCCCATACAGCCTCCAGTTGTTTGTTCCTCCCCCATCAGGCCTCCAGTTGTCTGTTCCTCCCCCATACGGCCTCCAGTTGTCTGTTCCTCCCCCATACGGCCTCCAGTTGCCTGTTCCTCCCCCATACGGCCTCCAGTTGTCTCTTCCTCCCCCATACGGCCTCCAGTTGTCTCTTCCTCTCCCATACGGCCTCCAGTTTTCTGTTCCTCCCCCATACGGCCTCCAGTTGCCTGTTCCTCCCCCATACGGCCTCCAGTTGTCTGTTCCTCCCCCATACGGCCTCCAGTTGCCTGTTCCTCCCCCATACGGCCTCCAGTTGTCTGTTCCTCCCCCATACGGCCTCCAGTTGCCTGTTCCTCCCCATACAGCCTCCAGTTGCCTGTTCCTCCCCATACAGCCTCCAGTTGCCTGTTCCACCCCATACAGCCTCCAGTTGCCTGTTCCTCCCCCATACAGCCTCCAGTTGCCTGTTCCTCCCCCATACAGCCTCCAGTTGCCTGTTCTTCCCCCATACAGCCTCCAGTTGCCTGTTCCTCCCCCAATACAGCCTCCAGTTGCCTGTTCCTCCCCCATACAGCCTCCAGTTGACTGTTCCTCCCCCATACAGCCTCCAGTTGCCTGTTCCTCCCCCATACAGCCTCCAGTTGCCTGTTCCTCCCCATACAGCCTCCAGTTGACTGTTCCTCCCCCATACAGCCTCCAGTTGTCTGTTCCTCCCCCATACAGCCTCCAGTTGTCTGTTCCTCCCCCATACAGCCTCCAGTTGTCTGTTCCTCCCCCATACAGCCTCCAGCTGTCTGTTCCTCCCCCATACAGCCTCCAGTTGTCTGTTCCTCCCCCATACAGCCTCCAGTTGCCTGTTCCTCCCCAATACAGCCTCCAGTTGCCTGTTCCTCCCCCATACAGCCTCCAGTTGACTGTTCCTCCCCCATACAGCCTCCAGTTGCCTGTTCCTCCCCCATACAGCCTCCAGTTGCCTGTTCCTCCCCATACAGCCTCCAGTTGACTGTTCCTCCCCCATACAGCCTCCAGTTGTCTGTTCCTCCCCCATACAGCCTCCAGTTGTCTGTTCCTCCCCCATACAGCCTCCAGTTGTCTGTTCCTCCCCCATACAGCCTCCAGTTGACTGTTCCTCCCCCATACAGCCTCCAGTTGTCTGTTCCTCCCTCATACGGCCTCCAGTTGTTTGTTCCTCCCCCATACGGCCTCCAGTTGACTGTTCCTCCCCCATACGGCCTCCAGTTGTCTGTTCCTCCCCCATATGGCCTCCAGTTGCCTGTTCCTCCCCCATACGGCCTCCAGTTGTTTGTTCCTCCCCCATACGGCCTCCAGTTGACTGTTCCTCCCCCATACGGCCTCCAGTTGTCTGTTCCTCCCCCATACGGCCTCCAGTTGCCTGTTCCTCCCCCATACAGCCTCCAGTTGACTGTTCCTCCCCCATACAGCCTCCAGTTGTCTGTTCCTCCCTCATACGGCCTCCAGTTGTTTGTTCCTCCCCCATACGGCCTCCAGTTGACTGTTCCTCCCCCATACGGCCTCCAGTTGTCTGTTCCTCCCCCATATGGCCTCCAGTTGCCTGTTCCTCCCCCATACGGCCTCCAGTTGTTTGTTCCTCCCCCATACGGCCTCCAGTTGACTGTTCCTCCCCCATACGGCCTCCAGTTGTCTGTTCCTCCCCCATACGGCCTCCAGTTGCCTGTTCCTCCCCCATACGGCCTCGAGTTGCCTGTTCCTCCCCCATACGGCCTCCAGTTGTCTGTTCCTCCCCCATACGGCCTCCAGTTGTCTGTTCCTCCCCCATACGGCCTCCAGTTGCCTGTTCCTCCCCCATACGGCCTCCAGTTGCCTGTTCCTCCCCCATACGGCCTCCAGTTGCATGTTCCTCCCCCATACGGCCTCCAGTTGCCTGTTCCTCCCCCATACGGCCTCCAGTTGTTTGTTCCTCCCCCATACGGCCTCCAGTTGTCTGTTCCTCTCCCATACGGCCTCCAGTTGTCTGTTCCTCCCCCATACGGCCTCCAGTTGCCTGTTCCTCCCCCATACGGCCTCCAGTTGTTTGTTCCTCCCCCATACGGCCTCCAGTTGCCTGTTCCTCCCCATACGCCTCCAGTTGCCTGTTCCTCCCCATACGGCCTCCAGTTGCCTGTTCCTCCCCATACGGCCTCCAGTTTTCTGTTCCTCCCCCATACGGCCTCCAGTTGCCTGTTCCTCCCCCATACGGCCTCCAGTTGTCTGTTCCTCCCCCATACGGCCTCCAGTTGCCTGTTCCTCCCCCATACGGCCTCCAGTTGTCTGTTCCTCCCCCATACGGCCTCCAGTTGCCTGTTCCTCCCCATACAGCCTCCAGTTGCCTGTTCCTCCCCATACAGCCTCCAGTTGCCTGTTCCTCCCCATACAGCCTCCAGTTGCCTGTTCCTCCCCCATACAGCCTCCAGTTGCCTGTTCCTCCCCCATACAGCCTCCAGTTGCCTGTTCTTCCCCCATACAGCCTCCAGTTGCCTGTTCCTCCCCCAATACAGCCTCCAGTTGCCTGTTCCTCCCCCATACAGCCTCCAGTTGACTGTTCCTCCCCCATACAGCCTCCAGTTGCCTGTTCCTCCCCCATACAGCCTCCAGTTGCCTGTTCCTCCCCATACAGCCTCCAGTTGACTGTTCCTCCCCATACAGCCTCCAGTTGTCTGTTCCTCCCCCATACAGCCTCCAGTTGTCTGTTCCTCCCCCATACAGCCTCCAGTTGTCTGTTCCTCCCCCATACAGCCTCCAGCTGTCTGTTCCTCCCCCATACAGCCTCCAGTTGTCTGTTCCTCCCCCATACAGCCTCCAGTTGTATGTTCCTCCCCCATACAGCCTCCAGTTGTCTGTTTCTCCCCCATACAGCCTCCAGTTGTCTGTTCCTCCCCCATACAGCCTCCAGTTGACTGTTCCTCCCCCATACAGCCTCCAGTTGTCTGTTCCTCCCTCATACGGCCTCCAGTTGTTTGTTCCTCCCCCATACGGCCTCCAGTTGACTGTTCCTCCCCCATACGGCCTCCAGTTGTCTGTTCCTCCCCCATATGGCCTCCAGTTGCCTGTTCCTCCCCCATACGGCCTCCAGTTGTCTGTTCCTCCCCCATACGGCCTCCAGTTGTTTGTTCCTCCCCCATACGGCCTCCAGTTGACTGTTCCTCCCCCATACGGCCTCCAGTTGTCTGTTCCTCCCCTATACGGCCTCCAGTTGCCTGTTCCTCCCCCATACGGCCTCCAGTTGCCTGTTCCTCCCCCATACGGCCTCCAGTTGTCTGTTCCTCCCCCATACGGCCTCCAGTTGTCTGTTCCTCCCCCATACGGCCTCCAGTTGCCTGTTCCTCCCCCATACGGCCTCCAGTTGCCTGTTCCTCCCCCATACGGCCTCCAGTTGCATGTTCCTCCCCCATACAGCCTCCAGTTGCCTGTTCCTCCCCCATACAGCCTCCAGTTGCTTGTTCCTCCCCCATACAGCCTCCAGCTGACTGTTCCTCCCCCATACAGCCTCCAGTTGCATGTTCCTCCCCCATACAGCCTCCAGTTGTCTGTTCCTCCCTCATACAGCCTCCAGTTGACTGATCCTCCCCCATACAGCCTCCAGTTGACAGTTCTTCCCCCATACAGCCTCCAGTTGTTTGTTCCTCCCCCATCAGGCCTCCAGTTGTCTGTTCCTCCCCCATACGGCCTCCAGTTGTCTGTTCCCCCCCTATACGGCCTCCAGTTGCCTGTTCCTCCCCCATACGGCCTCCAGTTGTCTCTTCCTCCCCCATACGGCCTCCAGTTGTCTCTTCCTCCCCCATACGGCCTCCAGTTGTCTCTTCCTCCCCCATACGGCCTCCAGTTTTCTGTTCCTCCCCCATACGGCCTCCAGTTGCCTGTTCCTCCCCCATACGGCCTCCAGTTGTCTGTTCCTCCCCCATACGGCCTCCAGTTGCCTATTCCTCCCCCATACGGCCTCCAGTTGTCTGTTCCTCCCCCATACGGCCTCCAGTTGCCTGTTCCTCCCCCATACGGCCTCTAGTTGTTTGTTCCTCCCCCATACAGCCTCCAGTTGCCTGTTCCTCCCCATACAGCCTCCAGTTGCCTGTTCCTCCCCATACAGCCTCCAGTTGCCTGTTCCTCCCCCATACAGCCTCCAGTTGCCTGTTCCTCCCCCATACAGCCTCCAGTTGCCTGTTCTTCCCCCATACATCCTCCAGTTGCCTGTTCCTCCCCCAATACAGCCTCCAGTTGCCTGTTCCTCCCCCATACAGCCTCCAGTTGACTGTTCCTCCCCCATACAGCCTCCAGTTGCCTGTTCCTCCCCCATACAGCCTCCAGTTGCCTGTTCCTCCCCATACAGCCTCCAGTTGACTGTTCCTCCCCCATACAGCCTCCAGTTGTCTGTTCCTCCCCCATACAGCCTCCAGTTGTCTGTTCCTCCCCCATACAGCCTCCAGTTGTCTGTTCCTCCCCCATACAGCCTCCAGCTGTCTGTTCCTCCCCCATACAGCCTCCAGTTGTCTGTTCCTCCCCCATACAGCCTCCAGTTGTATGTTCCTCCCCCATACAGCCTCCAGTTGTCTGTTTCTCCCCCATACAGCCTCCAGTTGTCTGTTCCTCCCCCATACAGCCTCCAGTTGACTGTTCCTCCCCCATACGGCCTCCAGTTGTCTGTTCCTCCCTCATACGGCCTCCAGTTGTTTGTTCCTCCCCCATACGGCCTCCAGTTGACTGTTCCTCCCCCATACGGCCTCCAGTTGTCTGTTCCTCCCCCATACGGCCTCCAGTTGCCTGTTCCTCCCCCATACGGCCTCCAGTTGTCTGTTCCTCCCCCATACGGCCTCCAGTTGTTTGTTCCTCCCCCATACGGCCTCCAGTTGACTGTTCCTCCCCCATACGGCCTCCAGTTGTCTGTTCCTCCCCCATACGGCCTCCAGTTGCCTGTTCCTCCCCCATACGGCCTCCAGTTGCCTGTTCCTCCCCCATACGGCCTCCAGTTGTCTGTTCCTCCCCCATACGGCCTCCAGTTGCCTGTTCCTCCCCATACAGCCTCCAGTTGCCTGTTCCTCCCCCATACAGCCTCCAGTTGCCTGTTCCTCCCCCATACAGCCTCCAGTTGCCTGTTCTTCCCCCATACAGCCTCCAGTTGCCTGTTCCTCCCCCAATACAGCCTCCAGTTGCCTGTTCCTCCCCCATACAGCCTCCAGTTGACTGTTCCTCCCCCATACAGCCTCCAGTTGCCTGATCCTGATCCACCTCTACGCAGACGACACCATTCTGTATACTTCCGGCCCTTCTTTGGACACTGTGTTAACAACCCTCCAGGCAAGCTTCAATGCCATACAACTCTCCTTCCGTGGCCTCCAACTGCTCTTAAATACAAGTAAAACTAAATGCATGCTCTTCAACCGATCACTACCTGCACCTACCCGCCTGTCCAACATCACTACTCTGGACGGCTCTGACTTAGAATACGTGGACAACTACAAATACTTAGGTGTCTGGGTAGACTGTAAACTCTCCTTCCAGACCCATATCAAACATCTCCAATCCAAAGTTAAATCTAGAATTGGCTTCCTATTTCGCAACAAAGCATCCTTCACTCATGCTGCCAAACATACCCTTGTAAAACTGACCATCCTACCAATCCTCGACTTTGGCGATGTAATTTACAAAATAGCCTCCAATACCCTACTCAACAAACTGGATGCAGTCTATCACAGTGCAATCCGTTTTGTCACCAAAGCCCCATACACTACCCACCATTGCGACCTGTACGCTCTCGTTGGCTGGCCCTCGCTTCATACTCGTCGCCAAACCCACTGGCTCCATGTCATCTACAAGACCCTGCTAGGTAAAGTCCCCCCTTATCTCAGCTCGCTGGTCACCATAGCATCTCCCACCTGTAGCACACGCTCCAGCAGGTATATCTCTCTAGTCACCCCCAAAACCAATTCTTTCTTTGGCCGCCTCTCTTTCCAGTTCTCTGCTGCCAATGACTGGAACGAACTACAAAAATCTCTGAAACTGGAAACACTTATCTCCCTCACTAGCTTTAAGCACCAACTGTCAGAGCAGCTCACAGATTACTGCACCTGTACATAGCCCACATATAATTTAGCCCTATCAACTACCTCTTTCCCAACTGTATTTAATTTATTTATTTATTTTGCTCCTTTGCACCCCATTATTTTTATTTCTACTTTGCACATTCTTCCATTGCAAAACTACCATTCCAGTGTTTTACTTGCTATATTGTATTTACCTTGCCACCAAGGCCTTTTTTTTGCCTTTACCTCCCTTCTCACCTCATTTGCTCACATTGTATATAGACTTGTTTATACTTTATTATTGACTGTATGTTTGTTTTACTCCATGTGTAACTCTGTGTTGTTGTATCTGTCGAACTGCTTTGCTTTATCTTGGCCAGGTCGCAATTGTAAATGAGAACTTGTTCTCAACTTGCCTACCTGGTTAAATAAAGGTAAAATAAAATAAAATAAAATAAATACGGCCTCCAGTTGTCTGTTCCTCCCCCATACGGCCTCCAGTTGCCTGTTCCTCCCCCATACAGCCTCCAGTTGCCTGTTCCTCCCCCATACGGCCTCCAGTTGCATGTTCCTCCCCCATACAGACTCCAGTTGCCTGTTCCTCCCCCATACAGCCTCCAGTTGCTTGTTCCTCCCCCATACAGCCTCCAGCTGACTGTTCCTCCCCCATACAGCCTCCAGTTGCATGTTCCTCCCCCATACAGCCTCCAGTTGTCTGTTCCTACCTCATACAGCCTCCAGTTGACTGATCCTCCCCCATACAGCCTCCAGTTGACAGTTCTTCCCCCATACAGCCTCCAGTTGTCTGTTCTTCCCCCATACAGCCTCCAGTTGTCTGTTCTTCCCCCATACAGCCTCCAGTTGTCTGTTCTTCCCCCATACAGCCTCCAGTTGTCTGTTCTTCCCCCATACAGCCTCCAGCTGACTGTTCCTCCCCCATACAGTCTCCAGTTGTCTGTTCTTCCCCCATACAGCCTCCAGCTGACTGTTCCTCCCCCATACAGCCTCCAGTTGCATGTTCCTCCCCCATACAGCCTCCAGTTGTCTGTTCCTCCCTCATACAGCCTCCAGTTGACTGATCCTCCCCCATACAGCCTCCAGTTGACAGTTCTTCCCCCATACAGCCTCCAGTTGTCTGTTCCTCCCCCATACAGCCTCCAGTTGTCTGTTCTTCCCCCATACAGCCTCCAGTTGTCTGTTCCTCCCTCATACAGCCTCCAGTTGACTGATCCTCCCCCATACAGCCTCCAGTTGACAGTTCTTCCCCCATACAGCCTCCAGTTGTCTGTTCTTCCCCCATACAGCCTCCAGCTGACTGTTCCTCCCCCATACAGCCTCCAGTTGCATGTTCCTCCCCCATACAGCCTCCAGTTGTCTGTTCCTCCCTCATACAGCCTCCAGTTGACTGATCCTCCCCCATACAGCCTCCAGTTGACAGTTCTTCCCCCATACAGCCTCCAGTTGTCTGTTCCTCCCCCATACAGCCTCCAGTTGTCTGTTCTTCCCCCATACAGCCTCCAGTTGTCTGTTCTTCCCCCGTACAGCCTCCAGCTGACTGTACCTCCCCCATACAGCCTCCAGCTGTCTGTTCTTCCCCCATACAGCCTCCAGCTGACTGTTCCTCCCCCATACAGCCTCCAGTTGTCTGTTCCTCCCCCATACAGCCTCCAGTTGACTGTTCCTCCCCCTTACAGCCTCCAGTTGTCTGTTCCTCCCCCTTACAGCCTCCAGTTGTCTGTTCCTCCCCCATACAGCCTCCAGTTGCCTGTTCCCCCCCCATACAGCCTCCAGTTGACTGTTCCTCCCCCATACAGCCTCCAGTTGCCTGTTCCTCCCCCATACAGCCTCCAGTTGACTGTTCCTCCCCCATACAGCCTCCAGTTGACTGTTCCTCCCCCATACAGCCTCCAGTTGTCTGTTCCTCCTCCATACAGCCTCCAGTTGTCTGTTCCTCCCCCATACAGCCTCCAGCTGTCTGTTCCTCCCCCATACAGCCTCCAGTTGTATGTTCCTCCCCCATACAGCCTCCAGTTGTCTGTTTCTCCCCCATACAGCCTCCAGCTGTCTGTTCTTCCCCCATACAGCCTCCAGCTGACTGTTCCTCCCCCATAAGGCCTCCAGTTGTCTGTTTCTCCCCCATACGGCCTCCAGTTGCCTGTTCCTCCCCCATACGGCCTCCAGTTGTCTGTTCCTCCCCCATACGGCCTCCAGTTGTCTGTTCCTCCCCCATACGGCATCCAGTTGTTTGTTCCTCCCCCATACGGCCTCCAGTTGTTTGTTCCTCCCCCATACGGCCTCCAGTTGTCTGTTCCTCCCCCATACGGCCTCCAGTTGTCTGTTCCTCCCCCATACGGCCTCCAGTTGTTTGTTCCTCCCCCATACGGCCTCCAGTTGTTTGTTCCTCCCCCATACGGCCTCCAGTTGTTTGTTCCTCCCCCATACGGCCTCCAGTTGACTGTTCCTCCCCCATACGGCCTCCAGTTGTCTGTTCCTCCCCCATACGGCCTCCAGTTGTCTGTTCCTCCCCCATACAGCCTCCAGTTGCATGTTCCTCCCCCATACAGCCTCCAGTTGTCTGTTCCTCCCTCATACAGCCTCCAGTTGACTGATCCTCCCCCATACAGCCTCCAGTTGACAGTTCTTCCCCCATACAGCCTCCAGTTGTCTGTTCCTCCCCCATACAGCCTCCAGTTGTCTGTTCTTCCCCCATACAGCCTCCAGTTGCCTGTTCCTCCCCCATACAGCCTCCAGTTGACTGTTCCTCCCCCATACAGCCTCCAGTTGACTGTTCCTCCCCCATACAGCCTCCAGTTGTCTGTTCCTCCTCCATACAGCCTCCAGTTGTCTGTTCCTCCCCCATACAGCCTCCAGCTGTCTGTTCCTCCCCCATACAGCCTCCAGTTGTATGTTCCTCCCCCATACAGCCTCCAGTTGTCTGTTTCTCCCCCATACAGCCTCCAGCTGTCTGTTCTTCCCCCATACAGCCTCCAGCTGACTGTTCCTCCCCCATAAGGCCTCCAGTTGTCTGTTTCTCCCCCATACGGCCTCCAGTTGCCTGTTCCTCCCCCATACGGCCTCCAGTTGTCTGTTCCTCCCCCATACGGCCTCCAGTTGTCTGTTCCTCCCCCATACGGCATCCAGTTGTTTGTTCCTCCCCCATACGGCCTCCAGTTGTTTGTTCCTCCCCCATACGGCCTCCAGTTGTCTGTTCCTCCCCCATACGGCCTCCAGTTGTCTGTTCCTCCCCCATACGGCCTCCAGTTGTTTGTTCCTCCCCCATACGGCCTCCAGTTGTTTGTTCCTCCCCCATACGGCCTCCAGTTGTTTGTTCCTCCCCCATACGGCCTCCAGTTGACTGTTCCTCCCCCATACGGCCTCCAGTTGTCTGTTCCTCCCCCATACGGCCTCCAGTTGTCTGTTCCTCCCCCATACAGCCTCCAGTTGCATGTTCCTCCCCCATACAGCCTCCAGTTGTCTGTTCCTCCCTCATACAGCCTCCAGTTGACTGATCCTCCCCCATACAGCCTCCAGTTGACAGTTCTTCCCCCATACAGCCTCCAGTTGTCTGTTCCTCCCCCATACAGCCTCCAGTTGTCTGTTCTTCCCCCATACAGCCTCCAGTTGTCTGTTCTTCCCCCGTACAGCCTCCAGCTGACTGTACCTCCCCCATACAGCCTCCAGCTGTCTGTTCTTCCCCCATACAGCCTCCAGCTGACTGTTCCTCCCCCTTACAGCCTCCAGTTGTTTGTTCCTCCCCCATACAGCCTCCAGCTGACTGTTCCTCCCCCATACAGCCTCCAGTTGTCTGTTCCTCCCCCATACAGCTTCCAGTTGACTGTTCCTCCCCCATACAGCTTCCAGTTGACTGTTCCTCCCCCATACGGCCTCCAGTTGTTTGTTCCTCCCCCATACAGCCTCCAGTTGACTGTTCCTCCCCCATACAGCCTCCAGTTGCCTGTTCCTCCCCCATACGGCCTCCAGTTGTCTGTTCCTCCCCCATGCGGCCTCCAGTTGTTTGTTCCTCCCCCATACGGCCTCCAGTTGACTGTTCCTCCCCCATACGTCCTCCAGTTGTCTGTTCCTCCCCCATACGGCCTCCAGTTGTCTGTTCCTCCCCCGTACGGCCTCCAGTTGTCTGTTCCTCCCCCATACGGCCTCCAGTTGTCTGTTCCTCCCCCGTACGGCCTCCAGTTGTCTGTTCCTCCCCCATACGGCCTCCAGTTGTCTGTTCTTCCCCCATACAGCCTCCAGCTGACTGTTCCTCCCCCATACAGCCTCCAGTTGTCTGTTCCTCCCCCATACAGCCTCCAGTTGACTGTTCCTCCCCCTTACAGCCTCCAGTTGTTTGTTCCTCCCCCATACAGCCTCTAGCTGACTGTTCCTCCCCCATACAGCCTCCAGTTGTCTGTTCCTCCCCCATACAGCTTCCAGTTGACTGTTCCTCCCCCATACAGCCTCCAGTTGTTTGTTCCTCCCCCATACGGCCTCCAGTTGACTGTTCCTCCCCCATACAGCCTCCAGTTGTCTGTTCCTCCCCCATACAGCTTCCAGTTGACTGTTCCTCCCCCATACAGCCTCCAGTTGTTTGTTCCTCCCCCATACGGCCTCCAGTTGACTGTTCCTCCCCCATACAGCCTCCAGTTGACTGTTCCTCCCCCATACGGCCTCCAGTTGTTTGTTCCTCCCCCATACGGCCTCCAGTTGACTGTTCCTCCCCCATACGGCCTCCAGTTGCCTGTTCCTCCCCCATACGGCCTCCAGTTGCCTGTTCCTCCCCCATACGGCCTCCAGTTGCCTGTTCCTCCCCCATACGGCCTACAGTTGTCTGTTCCTCCCCCATACGGCCTCCAGTTGTTTGTTCCTCCCCCATACGGCCTCCAGTTGTCTGTTCCTCTCCCATACGGCCTCCAGTTGTCTGTTCCTCCCCCATACGGCCTCCAGTTGCCTGTTCCTCCCCCATACGGCCTCCAGTTGTTTGTTCCTCCCCCATACGGCCTCCAGTTGCCTGTTCCTCCCCATACGGCCTCCAGTTGCCTGTTCCTCCCCCATACGGCCTCCAGTTGCCTGTTCCTCCCCCATACGGCCTCCAGTTGCCTGTTCCTCCCCCATACAGCCTCCAGTTGCCTGTTCTTCCCCCATACAGCCTCCAGTTGCCTGTTCCTCCCCCATACAGCCTCCAGTTGCCTGTTCCTCCCCCATACAGCTTCCAGTTGACTGTTCCTCATCCATACAGCCTCCAGTTGTCTGTTCCTCCCCCATACAGCCTCCAGCTGTCTGTTCCTCCCCCATACAGCCTCCAGTTGTATGTTCCTCCCCCATACAGCCTCCAGTTGTCTGTTTCTCCCCCATACAGCCTCCAGCTGTCTGTTCTTCCCCCATACAGCCTCCAGCTGACTGTTCCTCCCCATACAGCCTCCAGTTGTCTGTTCCTCCCCCATACAGCCTTCAGTTGTATGTTCCTCCCCCATACAGCCTCCAGTTGTCTGTTCCTCCCCCATACAGCCTCCAGTTGACTGTTCCTCCCCCAAACAGCCTCCAATTGTCTGTTCCTCCCTCATACAGCCTCCAGTTGACTGTTCCTCCCCCATACAGCCTCCAGTTGACAGTTCTTCCCCCATACAGCCTCCAGTTGTCTGTTCTTCCCCCATACAGCCTCCAGCTGACTGTTCCTCCCCCATACAGCCTCCAGGTGTCTGTTCCTCCCCCATACAGCCTCCAGTTGACTGTTCCTCCCCCATACAGCCTCCAGTTGCCTGTTCCTCCCCCATACAGCCTCCAGTTGTCTGTTCCTCCTCCATACGGCCTCCAGTTGTCTGTTCCTCCCCCATACGGCCTCCAGTTGTTTGTTCCTCCCCCATACGGCCTCCAGTTGACTGTTCCTCCCCCATACGGCCTCCAGTTGTCTGTTCCTCCCCCATACGGCCTCCAGTTGTCTGTTCCTCCCCCATACGGCCTCCAGTTGTCTGTTCCTCCCCCATACGGCCTCCAGTTGCCTGTTCCTCCCCCATACGGCCTCCAGTTGTCTGTTCCTCCCCCATACGGCCTCCAGTTGCCTGTTCCTCCCCATACGGCCTCCAGTTGCCTGTTCCTCCCCATACGGCCTCCAGTTGCCTGTTCCTCCCCCATACAGCCTCCAGTTGCCTGTTCCTCCCCCATACAGCCTCCAGTTGCCTGTTCTTCCCCCATACAGCCTCCAGTTGCCTGTTCCTCCCCCATACAGCCTCCAGTTGCCTGTTCCTCCCCCATACAGCCTCCAGTTGCCTGTTCCTCCCCCATACAGCCTCCAGTTGACTGTTCCTCCCCCATACAGCCTCCAGTTGCCTGTTCCTCCCCCATACAGCCTCCAGTTGACTGTACCTCCCCCATACAGCCTCCAGTTGTCGGTTCCTCCCCCATACAGCCTCCAGTTGCCTGTTCTTCCCCCATACAGCCTCCAGTTGACTGTTCCTCCCCCATACGGCCTCCAGTTGTTTGTTCCTCCCCCATACGGCCTCCAGTTGACTGTTCCTCCCCCATACGGCCTCCAGTTGCCTGTTCCTCCCCCATACGGCCTCCAGTTGCCTGTTCCTCCCCCATACGGCCTCCAGTTGTCTGTTCCTCCCCCATACGGCCTCCAGTTGTCTGTTCCTCCCCCATACGGCCTCCAGTTGCCTGTTCCTCCCCCATACGGCCTCCAGTTGTCTATTCCTCCCCCATACGGCCTCCAGTTGTTTGTTCCTCCCCCATACGGCCTCCAGTTGTCTGTTCCTCTCCCATACGGCCTCCAGTTGTCTGTTCCTCCCCCATACGGCCTCCAGTTGCCTGTTCCTCCCCCATACGGCCTCCAGTTGTTTGTTCCTCCCCCATACGGCCTCCAGTTGCCTGTTCCTCCCCATACGGCCTCCAGTTGCCTGTTCCTCCCCATACGGCCTCCAGTTGCCTGTTCCTCCCCATACGGCCTCCAGTTGCCTGTTCCTCCCCCATACGGCCTCCAGTTGCCTGTTCCTCCCCCATACGGCCTCCAGTTGCCTGTTCCTCCCCCATACAGCCTCCAGTTGCCTGTTCTTCCCCCATACAGCCTCCAGTTGCCTGTTCCTCCCCCATACAGCCTCCAGTTGCCTGTTCCTCCCCCATACAGCTTCCAGTTGACTGTTCCTCATCCATACAGCCTCCAGTTGTCTGTTCCTCCCCCATACAGCCTCCAGCTGTCTGTTCCTCCCCCATACAGCCTCCAGTTGTATGTTCCTCCCCCATACAGCCTCCAGTTGTCTGTTTCTCCCCCATACAGCCTCCAGCTGTCTGTTCTTCCCCATACAGCCTCCAGCTGACTGTTCCTCCCCATACAGCCTCCAGTTGTCTGTTCCTCCCCCATACAGCCTTCAGTTGTATGTTCCTCCCCCATACAGCCTCCAGTTGTCTGTTCCTCCCCCATACAGCCTCCAGTTGTCTGTTCCTCCCCCATACAGCCTCCAGTTGACTGTTCCTCCCCCAAACAGCCTCCAATTGTCTGTTCCTCCCTCATACAGCCTCCAGTTGACTGTTCCTCCCCCATACAGCCTCCAGTTGACAGTTCTTCCCCCATACAGCCTCCAGTTGTCTGTTCTTCCCCCATACAGCCTCCAGCTGACTGTACCTCCCCCATACAGCCTCCAGCTGTCTGTTCTTCCCCCATACAGCCTCCAGCTGACTGTTCCTCCCCCATACAGCCTCCAGTTGTCTGTTCCTCCCCCATACGGCCTCCAGTTGCCTGTTCCTCCCCCATACAGCCTCCAGTTGCCTGTTCTTCCCCCATACAGCCTCCAGTTGCCTGTTCCTCCCCCATACAGCCTCCAGTTGCCTGTTCCTCCCCCATACAGCCTCCAGTTGCCTGTTCCTCCCCCATACAGCCTCCAGTTGTCTGTTCCTCCCCCATACAGCCTCCAGTTGTCTGTTCCTCCCCCATACAGCCTCCAGTTGACTGTTCCTCCCCCAAACAGCCTCCAATTGTCTGTTCCTCCCTCATACAGCCTCCAGTTGACTGTTCCTCCCCCATACAGCCTCCAGTTGACAGTTCTTCCCCCATACAGCCTCCAGTTGTCTGTTCTTCCCCCATACAGCCTCCAGCTGACTGTACCTCCCCCATACAGCCTCCAGCTGTCTGTTCTTCCCCCATACAGCCTCCAGCTGACTGTTCCTCCCCCATACAGCCTCCAGTTGTCTGTTCCTCCCCCATACAGCCTCCAGTTGACTGTTCCTCCCCCATACAGCCTCCAGTTGCCTGTTCCTCCCCCATACAGCCTCCAGTTGTCTGTTCCTCCTCCATACAGCCTCCAGTTGTCTGTTCCTCCCCCATACGGCCTCCAGTTGTCTGTTCCTCCCCCATACGGCCTCCAGTTGTCTGTTCCTCCCCCATACGGCCTCCAGTTGTCTGTTCCTCCCCCATACAGCCTCCAGTTGCCTGTTCCTCCCCCATACAGCCTCCAGTTGCCTGTTCCTCCCCCATACAGCCTCCAGTTGTCTGTTCCTCCCCCATACAGCCTCCAGTTGTCTGTTCCTCCCCCATACAGCCTCCAGTTGACTGTTCCTCCCCCAAACAGCCTCCAATTGTCTGTTCCTCCCTCATACAGCCTCCAGTTGACTGTTCCTCCCCCATACAGCCTCCAGTTGACAGTTCTTCCCCCATACAGCCTCCAGTTGTCTGTTCTTCCCCCATACAGCCTCCAGCTGACTGTACCTCCCCCATACAGCCTCCAGCTGTCTGTTCTTCCCCCATACAGCCTCCAGCTGACTGTTCCTCCCCCATACAGCCTCCAGTTGTCTGTTCCTCCCCCATACAGCCTCCAGTTGACTGTTCCTCCCCCATACAGCCTCCAGTTGCCTGTTCCTCCCCCATACAGCCTCCAGTTGTCTGTTCCTCCTCCATACAGCCTCCAGTTGTCTGTTCCTCCCCCATACGGCCTCCAGTTGTCTGTTCCTCCCTCATACAGCCTCCAGTTGACTGTTCCTCCCCCATACAGCCTCCAGTTGACAGTTCTTCCCCCATACAGCCTCCAGTTGTCTGTTCTTCCCCCATACAGCCTCCAGCTGACTGTACCTCCCCCATACAGCCTCCAGCTGTCTGTTCTTCCCCCATACAGCCTCCAGCTGACTGTTCCTCCCCCATACAGCCTCCAGTTGTCTGTTCCTCCCCCATACGGCCTCCAGTTGCCTGTTCCTCCCCCATACAGCCTCCAGTTGCCTGTTCTTCCCCCATACAGCCTCCAGTTGCCTGTTCCTCCCCCATACAGCCTCCAGTTGCCTGTTCCTCCCCCATACAGCCTCCAGTTGCCTGTTCCTCCCCCATACAGCCTCCAGTTGTCTGTTCCTCCCCCATACAGCCTCCAGTTGTCTGTTCCTCCCCCATACAGCCTCCAGTTGACTGTTCCTCCCCCAAACAGCCTCCAATTGTCTGTTCCTCCCTCATACAGCCTCCAGTTGACTGTTCCTCCCCCATACAGCCTCCAGTTGACAGTTCTTCCCCCATACAGCCTCCAGTTGTCTGTTCTTCCCCCATACAGCCTCCAGCTGACTGTACCTCCCCCATACAGCCTCCAGCTGTCTGTTCTTCCCCCATACAGCCTCCAGCTGACTGTTCCTCCCCCATACAGCCTCCAGTTGTCTGTTCCTCCCCCATACAGCCTCCAGTTGACTGTTCCTCCCCCATACAGCCTCCAGTTGCCTGTTCCTCCCCCATACAGCCTCCAGTTGTCTGTTCCTCCTCCATACAGCCTCCAGTTGTCTGTTCCTCCCCCATACGGCCTCCAGTTGTCTGTTCCTCCCCCATACGGCCTCCAGTTGTCTGTTCCTCCCCCATACGGCCTCCAGTTGTCTGTTCCTCCCCCATACAGCCTCCAGTTGCCTGTTCCTCCCCCATACAGCCTCCAGTTGCCTGTTCCTCCCCCATACAGCCTCCAGTTGTCTGTTCCTCCCCCATACAGCCTCCAGTTGTCTGTTCCTCCCCCATACAGCCTCCAGTTGACTGTTCCTCCCCCAAACAGCCTCCAATTGTCTGTTCCTCCCTCATACAGCCTCCAGTTGACTGTTCCTCCCCCATACAGCCTCCAGTTGACAGTTCTTCCCCCATACAGCCTCCAGTTGTCTGTTCTTCCCCCATACAGCCTCCAGCTGACTGTACCTCCCCCATACAGCCTCCAGCTGTCTGTTCTTCCCCCATACAGCCTCCAGCTGACTGTTCCTCCCCCATACAGCCTCCAGTTGTCTGTTCCTCCCCCATACAGCCTCCAGTTGACTGTTCCTCCCCCATACAGCCTCCAGTTGCCTGTTCCTCCCCCATACAGCCTCCAGTTGTCTGTTCCTCCTCCATACAGCCTCCAGTTGTCTGTTCCTCCCCCATACGGCCTCCAGTTGTCTGTTCCTCCCCCATACGGCCTCCAGTTGTCTGTTCCTCCCCCATACGGCCTCCAGTTGTCTGTTCCTCCCCCATACGGCCTCCAGTTGTCTGTTCCTCCCCCATACGGCCTCCAGTTGTCTGTTCCTCCCCCATACGGCCTCCAGTTGCCTGTTCCTCCCCCATACGGCCTCCAGTTGTCTGTTCCTCCCCCATACGGCCTCCAGTTGCCTGTTCCTCCCCATACGGCCTCCAGTTGCCTGTTCCTCCCCATACGGCCTCCAGTTGCCTGTTCCTCCCCCATACAGCCTCCAGTTGCCTGTTCCTCCCCCATACAGCCTCCAGTTGCCTGTTCCTCCCCCATACAGCCTCCAGTTGCCTGTTCCTCCCCCATACAGCCTCCAGTTGTCTGTTCCTCCCCCATACTGCCTCCAGTTAACTGTTCCTCCCCCATACAGCCTCCAGTTGTCTGTTCCTCCCTCATACAGCCTCCAGTTGACTGTTCCTCCCCCATACAGCCTCCAGTTGTCTGTTCTTCCCCCATGCAGCCTCCAGCTGACTGTACCTCCCCCATACAGCCTCCAGCTGTCTGTTCTTCCCCCATACAGCCTCCAGCTGACTGTTCCTCTCCCATACAGCCTCCAGATGTCTGTTCCTCCCCCATACAGCCTCCAGTTGTCTGTTCTTCCCCCATGCAGCCTCCAGCTGACTGTACCTCCCCCATACAGCCTCCAGCTGTCTGTTCTTCCCCCATACAGCCTCCAGCTGACTGTTCCTCCCCCATACAGCCTCCAGTTGCCTGTTCCTCCCCATACAGCCTCCAGTTGCCTGTTCCTCCCCCATACAGCCTCCAGTTGCCTGTTCCTCCCCCATACAGCCTCCAGTTGCCTGTTCCTCCCCCATACAGCCTCCAGTTGACTGTTCCTCCCCCATACAGCCTCCAGTTGCCTTTTCCTCCCCCATACAGCCTCCAGTTGTCTGTTCCTCCCCCATACGGCCTCCAGTTGTCTGTTCCTCCCCCATACGGCCTCCAGTTGCCTGTTCTTCCCCCATACAGCCTCCAGTTGCCTGTTCCTCCCCCATACAGCCTCCAGTTGCCTGTTCCTCCCCCATACAGCCTCCAGTTGTCTGTTCCTCCCCCATACTGCCTCCAGTTAACTGTTCCTCCCCCATACAGCCTCCAGTTGTCTGTTCCTCCCTCATACAGCCTCCAGTTGACTGTTCCTCCCCCATACAGCCTCCAGTTGTCTGTTCTTCCCCCATGCAGCCTCCAGCTGACTGTACCTCCCCCATACAGCCTCCAGCTGTCTGTTCTTCCCCCATACAGCCTCCAGCTGACTGTTCCTCTCCCATACAGCCTCCAGATGTCTGTTCCTCCCCCATACAGCCTCCAGTTGTCTGTTCTTCCCCCATTCAGCCTCCAGCTGACTGTACCTCCCCCATACAGCCTCCAGCTGTCTGTTCTTCCCCCATACAGCCTCCAGCTGACTGTTCCTCCCCCATACAGCCTCCAGATGTCTGTTCCTCCCCCATACAGCCTCCAGTTGACTGTTCCTACCCCTTACAGCCTCCAGTTGTTTGTTCCTCCCCCACACGGCCTCCAGTTGTTTGTTCCTCCCCCACACAGCCTCCAGTTGCCTGTTCCTCCCCATACAGCCTCCAGTTGCCTGTTCCTCCCCATACAGCCTCCAGTTGCCTGTTCCTCCCCCATACAGCCTCCAGTTGCCTGTTCCTCCCCCATACAGCCTCCAGTTGCCTGTTCCTCCCCCATACAGCCTCCAGTTGACTGTTCCTCCCCCATACAGCCTCCAGTTGACTGTTCCTCCCCCATACAGCCTCCAGTTGCCTTTTCCTCCCCCATACAGCCTCCAGTTGTCTGTTCCTCCCCCATACGGCCTCCAGTTGTCTGTTCCTCCCCCATACGGCCTCCAGTTGCCTGTTCTTCCCCCATACAGCCTCCAGTTGCCTGTTCCTCCCCCATACAGCCTCCAGTTGCCTGTTCCTCCCCCATACAGCCTCCAGTTGTCTGTTCCTCCCCCATACTGCCTCCAGTTAACTGTTCCTCCCCCATACAGCCTCCAGTTGTCTGTTCCTCCCTCATACAGCCTCCAGTTGACTGTTCCTCCCCCATACAGCCTCCAGTTGTCTGTTCTTCCCCCATGCAGCCTCCAGCTGACTGTACCTCCCCCATACAGCCTCCAGCTGTCTGTTCTTCCCCCATACAGCCTCCAGCTGACTGTTCCTCTCCCATACAGCCTCCAGATGTCTGTTCCTCCCCCATACAGCCTCCAGTTGTCTGTTCTTCCCCCATTCAGCCTCCAGCTGACTGTACCTCCCCCATACAGCCTCCAGCTGTCTGTTCTTCCCCCATACAGCCTCCAGCTGACTGTTCCTCCCCCATACAGCCTCCAGATGTCTGTTCCTCCCCCATACAGCCTCCAGTTGACTGTTCCTACCCCTTACAGCCTCCAGTTGTTTGTTCCTCCCCCACACGGCCTCCAGTTGTTTGTTCCTCCCCCACACAGCCTCCAGTTGCCTGTTCCTCCCCATACAGCCTCCAGTTGCCTGTTCCTCCCCATACAGCCTCCAGTTGCCTGTTCCTCCCCCATACAGCCTCCAGTTGCCTGTTCCTCCCCCATACAGCCTCCAGTTGCCTGTTCCTCCCCCATACAGCCTCCAGTTGACTGTTCCTCCCCCATACAGCCTCCAGTTGCCTGTTCCTCCCCCATACAGCCTCCAGTTGTCTGTTCCTCCTCCATACAGCCTCCAGTTGTCTGTTCCTCCCCCATACGGCCTCCAGTTGTTTGTTCCTCCCCCATTCGGCCTCCAATTGACTGTTCCTCCCCCATACGGCCTCCAGTTGTCTGTTCCTCCCCCATACGGCCTCCAGTTGTCTGTTCCTCCCCCATACGGCCTCCAGTTGTCTGTTCCTCCCCCATACGGCCTCCAGTTGCCTGTTCCTCCCCCATACGGCCTCCAGTTGTCTGTTCCTCCCCCATACGGCCTCCAGTTGCCTGTTCCTCCCCATACGGCCTCCAGTTGCCTGTTCCTCCCCATACGGCCTCCAGTTGCCTGTTCCTCCCCATACGGCCTCCAGTTGCCTGTTCCTCCCCCATACGGCCTCCAGTTGCCTGTTCCTCCCCCATACGGCCTCCAGTTGCCTGTTCCTCCCCCATACAGCCTCCAGTTGCCTGTTCCTCCCCCATACAGCCTCCAGTTGCCTGTTCTTCCCCCATACAGCCTCCAGTTGCCTGTTCCTCCCCCATACAGCCTCCAGTTGCCTGTTCCTCCCCCATACAGCCTCCAGTTGCCTGTTCCTCCCCCATACAGCCTCCAGTTGACTGTTCCTCCCCCATACAGCCTCCAGTTGCCTGTTCCTCCCCCATACAGCCTCCAGTTGACTGTTCCTCCCCCATACAGCCTCCAGTTGTCGGTTCCTCCCCCATACAGCCTCCAGTTGTCGGTTCCTCCCCCATACAGCCTCCAGTTGTCGGTTATCCCCCATACAGCCTCCAGTTGTCTGTTCCTCCTCCATACAGCCTCCAGTTGTCTGTTCCTCCCCCATACGGCCTCCAGTTGTTTGTTCCTCCCCCATTCGGCCTCCAGTTGACTGTTCCTCCCCCATACGGCCTCCAGTTGTCTGTTCCTCCCCCATACGGCCTCCAGTTGTCTGTTCCTCCCCCATACGGCCTCCAGTTGTCTGTTCCTCCCCCATACGGCCTCCAGTTGCCTGTTCCTCCCCCATACGGCCTCCAGTTGTCTGTTCCTCCCCCATACGGCCTCCAGTTGCCTGTTCCTCCCCATACGGCCTCCAGTTGCCTGTTCCTCCCCATACAGCCTCCAGTTGCCTGTTCCTCCCCCATACAGCCTCCAGTTGCCTGTTCCTCCCCCATACAGCCTCCAGTTGCCTGTTCTTCCCCCATACAGCCTCCAGTTGTCGGTTCCTCCCCCATACAGCCTCCAGTTGTCGGTTCCTCCCCCATACAGCCTCCAGTTGTCGGTTCCTCCCCCATACAGCCTCCAGTTGACAGTTCTTCCCCCATACAGCCTCCAGTTGTCTGTTCTTCCCCCATACAGCCTCCAGCTGACTGTACATCCCCCATACAGCCTCCAGTTGTCTGTTCCTCCCCCATACTGCCTCCAGTTAACTGTTCCTCCCCCATACAGCCTCCAGTTGTCTGTTCCTCCCTCATACAGCCTCCAGTTGACTGTTCCTCCCCCATACAGCCTCCAGTTGTCTGTTCTTCCCCCATGCAGCCTCCAGCTGACTGTACCTCCCCCATACAGCCTCCAGCTGTCTGTTCTTCCCCCATACAGCCTCCAGCTGACTGTTCCTCCCCCATACAGCCTCCAGATGTCTGTTCCTCCCCCATACAGCCTCCAGTTGTCTGTTCTTCCCCCATGCAGCCTCCAGCTGACTGTACCTCCCCCATACAGCCTCCAGCTGTCTGTTCTTCCCCCATACAGCCTCCAGCTGACTGTTCCTCCCCCATACAGCCTCCAGATGTCTGTTCCTCCCCCATACAGCCTCCAGTTGACTGTTCCTACCCCTTACAGCCTCCAGTTGTTTGTTCCTCCCCCATACAGCCTCCAGCTGACTGTTCCTCCCCCATACAGCCTCCAGTTGTCTGTTCCTCCCCCATACAGCTTCCAGTTGACTGTTCCTCCCCCATACAGCCTCCAGTTGTTTGTTCCTCCCCCATACAGCCTCCAGTTGACTGTTCCTACCCCATACAGCCTCCAGTTGCCTGTTCCTCCCCCATACAGCCTCCAGTTGTCTGTTCCTCCCCCATACAGCCTCCAGTTGACTGTTCCTCCCCCATACAGCCTCCAGTTGACTGTTCCTCCCCCATACAGCCTCCAGTTGTTTGTTCCTCCCCCATACGGCCTCCAGTTGACTGTTCCTCCCCCATACGGCCTCCAGTTGACTGTTCCTCCCCCATACGGCCTCCAGTTGTCTGTTCCTCCCCCATACGGCCTCCAGTTGTCTGTTCCTCCCCCATACGGCCTCCAGTTGCCTGTTCCTCCCCCATACGGCCTCCAGTTGTCTGTTCCTCCCCCATACGGCCTCCAGTTGTTTGTTCCTCCACCACACAGCCTCCAGTTGCCTGTTCCTCCCCATACAGCCTCCAGTTGCCTGTTCCTCCCCATACAGCCTCCAGTTGCCTGTTCCTCCCCCATACAGCCTCCAGTTGCCTGTTCCTCCCCCATACAGCCTCCAGTTGCCTGTTCTTCCCCCATACAGCCTCCAGTTGCCTGTTCCTCCCCCATACAGCCTCCAGTTGCCTTTTCCTCCCCCATACAGCCTCCAGTTGTCTGTTCCTCCCCCATACGGCCTCCAGTTGTCTGTTCCTCCCCCATACGGCCTCCAGTTGCCTGTTCTTCCCCCATACAGCCTCCAGTTGCCTGTTCCTCCCCCATACAGCCTCCAGTTGCCTGTTCCTCCCCCATACAGCCTCCAGTTGTCTGTTCCTCCCCCATACTGCCTCCAGTTAACTGTTCCTCCCCCATACAGCCTCCAGTTGTCTGTTCCTCCCTCATACAGCCTCCAGTTGACTGTTCCTCCCCCATACAGCCTCCAGTTGTCTGTTCTTCCCCCATGCAGCCTCCAGCTGACTGTACCTCCCCCATACAGCCTCCAGCTGTCTGTTCTTCCCCCATACAGCCTCCAGCTGACTGTTCCTCTCCCATACAGCCTCCAGATGTCTGTTCCTCCCCCATACAGCCTCCAGTTGTCTGTTCTTCCCCCATTCAGCCTCCAGCTGACTGTACCTCCCCCATACAGCCTCCAGCTGTCTGTTCTTCCCCCATACAGCCTCCAGCTGACTGTTCCTCCCCCATACAGCCTCCAGATGTCTGTTCCTCCCCCATACAGCCTCCAGTTGACTGTTCCTACCCCTTACAGCCTCCAGTTGTTTGTTCCTCCCCCACACGGCCTCCAGTTGTTTGTTCCTCCCCCACACAGCCTCCAGTTGCCTGTTCCTCCCCATACAGCCTCCAGTTGCCTGTTCCTCCCCATACAGCCTCCAGTTGCCTGTTCCTCCCCCATACAGCCTCCAGTTGCCTGTTCCTCCCCCATACAGCCTCCAGTTGCCTGTTCCTCCCCCATACAGCCTCCAGTTGACTGTTCCTCCCCCATACAGCCTCCAGTTGCCTGTTCCTCCCCCATACAGCCTCCAGTTGTCTGTTCCTCCTCCATACAGCCTCCAGTTGTCTGTTCCTCCCCCATACGGCCTCCAGTTGTTTGTTCCTCCCCCATTCGGCCTAAAATTGACTGTTCCTCCCCCATACGGCCTCCAGTTGTCTGTTCCTCCCCCATACGGCCTCCAGTTGTCTGTTCCTCCCCCATACGGCCTCCAGTTGTCTGTTCCTCCCCCATACGGCCTCCAGTTGCCTGTTCCTCCCCCATACGGCCTCCAGTTGTCTGTTCCTCCCCCATACGGCCTCCAGTTGCCTGTTCCTCCCCATACGGCCTCCAGTTGCCTGTTCCTCCCCATACGGCCTCCAGTTGCCTGTTCCTCCCCCATACAGCCTCCAGTTGCCTGTTCCTCCCCCATACGGCCTCCAGTTGCCTGTTCCTCCCCCATACAGCCTCCAGTTGCCTGTTCCTCCCCCATACAGCCTCCAGTTGCCTGTTCTTCCCCCATACAGCCTCCAGTTGCCTGTTCCTCCCCCATACAGCCTCCAGTTGCCTGTTCCTCCCCCATACAGCCTCCAGTTGCCTGTTCCTCCCCCATACAGCCTCCAGTTGACTGTTCCTCCCCCATACAGCCTCCAGTTGCCTGTTCCTCCCCCATACAGCCTCCAGTTGACTGTTCCTCCCCCATACAGCCTCCAGTTGTCGGTTCCTCCCCCATACAGCCTCCAGTTGTCGGTTCCTCCCCCATACAGCCTCCAGTTGTCGGTTATCCCCCATACAGCCTCCAGTTGTCTGTTCCTCCTCCATACTGCCTCCAGTTGTCTGTTCCTCCCCCATACGGCCTCCAGTTGTTTGTTCCTCCCCCATTCGGCCTCCAGTTGACTGTTCCTCCCCCATACGGCCTCCAGTTGTCTGTTCCTCCCCCATACGGCCTCCAGTTGTCTGTTCCTCCCCCATACGGCCTCCAGTTGTCTGTTCCTCCCCCATACGGCCTCCAGTTGCCTGTTCCTCCCCCATACGGCCTCCAGTTGTCTGTTCCTCCCCCATACGGCCTCCAGTTGCCTGTTCCTCCCCATACGGCCTCCAGTTGCCTGTTCCTCCCCATACAGCCTCCAGTTGCCTGTTCCTCCCCCATACAGCCTCCAGTTGCCTGTTCCTCCCCCATACAGCCTCCAGTTGCCTGTTCTTCCCCCATACAGCCTCCAGTTGTCGGTTCCTCCCCCATACAGCCTCCAGTTGTCGGTTCCTCCCCCATACAGCCTCCAGTTGTCGGTTCCTCCCCCATACAGCCTCCAGTTGACAGTTCTTCCCCCATACAGCCTCCAGTTGTCTGTTCTTCCCCCATACATTCTCCAGCTGACTGTACCTCCCCCATACAGCCTCCAGTTGTCTGTTCCTCCCCCATACTGCCTCCAGTTAACTGTTCCTCCCCCATACAGCCTCCAGTTGTCTGTTCCTCCCTCATACAGCCTCCAGTTGACTGTTCCTCCCCCATACAGCCTCCAGTTGTCTGTTCTTCCCCCATGCAGCCTCCAGCTGACTGTACCTCCCCCATACAGCCTCCAGCTGTCTGTTCTTCCCCCATACAGCCTCCAGCTGACTGTTCCTCCCCCATACAGCCTCCAGATGTCTGTTCCTCCCCCATACAGCCTCCAGTTGTCTGTTCTTCCCCCATGCAGCCTCCAGCTGACTGTACCTCCCCCATACAGCCTCCAGCTGTCTGTTCTTCCCCCATACAGCCTCCAGCTGACTGTTCCTCCCCCATACAGCCTCCAGATGTCTGTTCCTCCCCCATACAGCCTCCAGTTGACTGTTCCTACCCCTTACAGCCTCCAGTTGTTTGTTCCTCCCCCATACAGCCTCCAGCTGACTGTTCCTCCCCCATACAGCCTCCAGTTGTCTGTTCCTCCCCCATACAGCTTCCAGTTGACTGTTCCTCCCCCATACAGCCTCCAGTTGTTTGTTCCTCCCCCATACAGCCTCCAGTTGACTGTTCCTACCCCATACAGCCTCCAGTTGCCTGTTCCTCCCCCATACAGCCTCCAGTTGTCTGTTCCTCCCCCATACAGCCTCCAGTTGACTGTTTCTCCCCCATACAGCCTCCAGTTGACTGTTCCTCCCCCATACAGCCTCCAGTTGTTTGTTCCTCCCCCATACGGCCTCCAGTTGACTGTTCCTCCCCCATACGGCCTCCAGTTGTCTGTTCCTCCCCCATACGGCCTCCAGTTGTCTGTTCCTCCCCCATACGGCCTCCAGTTGCCTGTTCCTCCCCCATACGGCCTCCAGTTGTCTGTTCCTCCCCCATACGGCCTCCAGTTGTTTGTTCCTCCACCACACAGCCTCCAGTTGCCTGTTCCTCCCCATACAGCCTCCAGTTGCCTGTTCCTCCCCATACAGCCTCCAGTTGCCTGTTCCTCCCCCATACAGCCTCCAGTTGCCTGTTCCTCCCCCATACAGCCTCCAGTTGCCTGTTCTTCCCCCATACAGCCTCCAGTTGCCTGTTCCTCCCCCATACAGCCTCCAGTTGCCTGTTCCTCCCCCATACAGCCTCCAGTTGACTGTTCCTCCCCCATACAGCCTCCAGTTGCCTGTTCCTCCCCCATACAGCCTCCAGTTGACTGTTCCTCCCCCATACAGCCTCCAGTTGTCTGTTCCTCCCCCATACAGCCTCCAGTTGTCTGTTCCTCCCCCATACAGCCTCCAGTTGTCTGTTCCTCCCCCATACAGCCTCCAGCTGTCTGTTCCTCCCCCATACAGCCTCCAGTTGTATGTTCCTCCCCCATATAGCCTCCAGTTGTCTGTTTCTCCCCCATACAGCCTCCAGCTGTCTGTTCTTCCCCCATACAGCCTCCAGCTGACTGTTCCTCCCCATACAGCCTCCAGTTGTCTGTTCCTCCCCCATACAGCCTTCAGTTGTATGTTCCTCCCCCATACAGCCTCCAGTTGTCTGTTCCTCCCCCATACAGCCTCCAGTTGTCTGTTCCTCCCCCATACAGCTTCCAGTTGACTGTTCCTCCCCCATACAGCCTCCAGTTGTCTGTTCCTCCCTCATACAGCCTCCAGTTGACTGTTCCTCCCCCATACAGCCTCCAGTTGTCTGTTCCTCCCCCTTACAGCCTCCAGTTGTTTGTTCTTCCAGCCATACAGCCTCCAGCTGACTGTTCCTCCCCCATACAGCCTCCAGTTGTCTGTTCCTCCCCCATACTGCCTCCAGTTGTCTGTTCCTCCCCCATACGGCTTCCAGTTGACTGTTCCTCCCCCATACGGCCTCCAGTTGTCTGTTCCTCCCCCATACGGCCTCCAGTTGTTTGTTCCTCCCCCATACGGCCTCCAGTTGTTTGTTCCTCCCCCATACGGCCTCCAGTTGACTGTTCCTCCTCCATACGGCCTCCAGTTGTCTGTTCCTCCCCCATACGGCCTCCAGTTGTCTGTTCCTCCCCCATACGGCCTCCAGTTGTCTGTTCCTCCCCCATACGGCCTCCAGTTGTCTGTTCCTCCCCCATACGGCCTCCAGTTGCCTGTTAATCCCCCATACAGCCTCCAGTTGTTTGTTCCTCCCCCATACAGCCTCCAGTTGACTGTTCCTCCCCCATACAGCCTCCAGTTGCCTGTTCCTCCCCCATACAGCCTCCAGTTGTCTGTTCCTCCCCCATACAGCCTCCAGTTGACTGTTCCTCCCCCATACAGCCTCCAGTTGTTTGTTCCTCCCCCATACGGCCTCCAGTTGACTGTTCCTCCCCCATACGGCCTCCAGTTGTCTGTTCCTCCCCCATACGGCCTCCAGTTGTCTGTTCCTCCCCCATACGACCTCCAGTTGCCTGTTCCTCCCCCATACGGCCTCCAGTTGTCTGTTCCTCCCCCACACGGCCTCCAGTTGTTTGTTCCTCCCCCACACGGCCTCCAGTTGCCTGTTCCTCCCCATACAGCCTCCAGTTGCCTGTTCCTCCCCATACAGCCTCCAGTTGCCTGTTCCTCCCCCATACAGCCTCCAGTTGCCTGTTCCTCCCCCATACAGCCTCCAGTTGCCTGTTCTTCCCCCATACAGCCTCCAGTTGCCTGTTCCTCCCCCATACAGCCTCCAGTTGCCTGTTCCTCCCCCATACAGCCTCCAGTTGACTGTTCCTCCCCCATACAGCCTCCAGTTGCCTGTTCCTCCCCCATACAGCCTCCAGTTGACTGTTCCTCCCCCATACAGCCTCCAGTTGCCTGTTCCTCCCCCATACAGCCTCCAGTTGCCTGTTCCTCCCCCATACAGCCTCCAGTTGCCTGTTCTTCCCCCATACAGCCTCCAGTTGCCTGTTCCTTCCCCATACAGCCTCCAGTTGCCTGTTCCTCCCCCATACAGCCTCCAGTTGACTGTTCCTCCCCCATACAGCCTCCAGTTGCCTGTTCCTCCCCCATACAGCCTCCAGTTGACTGTTCCTCCCCATACAGCCTCCAGTTGCCTGTTCCTCCCCATACAGCCTCCAGTTGCCTGTTCCTCCCCCATACAGCCTCCAGTTGCCTGTTCCTCCCCCATACAGCCTCCAGTTGCCTGTTCTTCCCCCATACAGCCTCCAGTTGCCTGTTCCTCCCCCATACAGCCTCCAGTTGCCTGTTCCTCCCTCATACAGCCTCCAGTTGACTGTTCCTCCCCCATACAGCCTCCAGTTGCCTGTTCCTCCCCCATACAGCCTCCAGTTGACTGTTCCTCCCCCATACAGCCTCCAGTTGTCTGTTCCTCCCCCATACAGCCTCCAGTTGTCTGTTCCTCCCCCATACAGCCTCCAGTTGTCTGTTCCTCCCCCATACAGCCTCCAGCTGTCTGTTCCTCCCCCATACAGCCTCCAGTTGTATGTTCCTCCCCCATATAGCCTCCAGTTGTCTGTTTCTCCCCCATACAGCCTCCAGCTGTCTGTTCTTCCCCCATACAGCCTCCAGCTGACTGTTCCTCCCCATACAGCCTCCAGTTGTCTGTTCCTCCCCCATACAGCCTTCAGTTGTATGTTCCTCCCCCATACAGCCTCCAGTTGTCTGTTCCTCCCCCATACAGCCTCCAGTTGTCTGTTCCTCCCCCATACAGCTTCCAGTTGACTGTTCCTCCCCATACAGCCTCCAGTTGTCTGTTCCTCCCTCATACAGCCTCCAGTTGACTGTTCCTCCCCCATACAGCCTCCATTTGACAGTTCTTCCCCCATACAGCCTCCAGTTGTCTGTTCTTCCCCCATACAGCCTCCAGCTGACTGTTCCTCCCCCATACAGCCTCCAGTTGTCTGTTCCTCCCCCATACGGCCTCCAGTTGTCTGTTCCTCCCCCATACGGCCTCCAGTTGTCTGTTCCTCCCCCATACGGCCTCCAGTTGTCTGTTCCTCCCCCATACGGCCTCCAGTTGTCTGTTCCTCCCCCATACGGCCTCCAGTTGCCTGTTAATCCCCCATACAGCCTCCAGTTGTTTGTTCCTCCCCCATACAGGCTCCAGTTGACTGTTCCTCCCCCATACAGCCTCCAGTTGCCTGTTCCTCCCCCATACAGCCTCCAGTTGTCTGTTCCTCCCCCATACAGCCTCCAGTTGACTGTTCCTCCCCCATACAGCCTCCAGTTGTTTGTTCCTCCCCCATACGGCCTCCAGTTGACTGTTCCTCCCCCATACGGCCTCCAGTTGTCTGTTCCTCCCCCATACGGCCTCCAGTTGTCTGTTCCTCCCCCATACGACCTCCAGTTGCCTGTTCCTCCCCCATACGGCCTCCAGTTGTCTGTTCCTCCCCCACACGGCCTCCAGTTGTTTGTTCCTCCCCCACACGGCCTCCAGTTGCCTGTTCCTCCCCATACAGCCTCCAGTTGCCTGTTCCTCCCCATACAGCCTCCAGTTGCCTGTTCCTCCCCCATACAGCCTCCAGTTGCCTGTTCCTCCCCCATACAGCCTCCAGTTGCCTGTTCTTCCCCCATACAGCCTCCAGTTGCCTGTTCCTCCCCCATACAGCCTCCAGTTGCCTGTTCCTCCCCCATACAGCCTCCAGTTGACTGTTCCTCCCCCATACAGCCTCCAGTTGCCTGTTCCTCCCCCATACAGCCTCCAGTTGACTGTTCCTCCCCCATACAGCCTCCAGTTGCCTGTTCCTCCCCCATACAGCCTCCAATTGCCTGTTCCTCCCCCATACAGCCTCCAGTTGCCTGTTCTTCCCCCATACAGCCTCCAGTTGCCTGTTCCTTCCCCATACAGCCTCCAGTTGCCTGTTCCTCCCCCATACAGCCTCCAGTTGACTGTTCCTCCCCCATACAGCCTCCAGTTGCCTGTTCCTCCCCCATACAGCCTCCAGTTGACTGTTCCTCCCACATACAGCCTCCAGTTGTCTGTTCCTCCCCCATACAGCCTCCAGTTGTCTGTTCCTCCCCCATACAGCCTCCAGTTGTCTGTTCCTCCCCCATACAGCCTCCAGCTGTCTGTTCCTCCCCCATACGGCCTCCAGTTGACTGTTCCTCCCCCATACGGCCTCCAGTTGACTGTTCCTCCCCCATACGGCCTCCAGTTGTCTGTTCCTCCCCCATACGGCCTCCAGTTGCCTGTTCCTCCCCCATACGGCCTCCAGTTGTCTGTTCCTCCCCCATACGGCCTCCAGTTGTTTGTTCCTCCCCCACACAGCCTCCAGTTGCCTGTTCCTCCCCATACAGCCTCCAGTTGCCTGTTCCTCCCCATACAGCCTCCAGTTGCCTGTTCCTCCCCCATACAGCCTCCAGTTGCCTGTTCCTCCCCCATACTGCCTCCAGTTGCCTGTTCTTCCCCCATACAGCCTCCAGTTGCCTGTTCCTCCCCCATACAGCCTCCAGTTGCCTGTTCCTCCCCCATACAGCCTCCAGTTGACTGTTCCTCCCCCATACAGCCTCCAGTTGCCTGTTCCTCCCCCATACAGCCTCCAGTTGACTGTTCCTCCCCCATACAGCCTCCAGTTGTCTGTTCCTCCCCCATACAGCCTCCAGTTGTATGTTCCTCCCCCATACAGCCTCCAGTTGTCTGTTCCTCCCCCATACAGCCTCCAGCTGTCTGTTCCTCCCCCATACAGCCTCCAGTTGTATGTTCCTCCCCCATACAGCCTCCAGTTGTCTGTTTCTCCCCCATACAGCCTCCAGCTGTCTGTTCTTCCCCCATACAGCCTCCAGCTGACTGTTCCTCCCCATACAGCCTCCAGTTGTCTGTTCCTCCCCCATACAGCCTTCAGTTGTATGTTCCTCCCCCATACAGCCTCCAGTTGTCTGTTCCTCCCCCATACAGCCTCCAGTTGTCTGTTCCTCCCCCATACAGCTTCCAGTTGACTGTTCCTCCCCCATACAGCCTCCAGTTGTCTGTTCCTCCCTCATACAGCCTCCAGTTGACTGTTCCTCCCCCATACAGCCTCCAGTTGACAGTTCTTCCCCCATACAGCCTCCAGTTGTCTGTTCTTCCCCCATACAGCCTCCAGCTGACTGTACCTCCCCCATACAGCCTCCAGCTATCTGTTCTTCCCCCATACAGCCTCCAGCTGACTGTTCCTCCCCCATACAGCCTCCAGTTGTCTGTTCCTCCCCCATACAGCCTCCAGTTGACTGTTCCTCCCCCTTACAGCCTCCAGTTGTTTGTTCCTCCAGCCATACAGCCTCCAGCTGACTGTTCCTCCCCCATACAGCCTCCAGTTGTCTGTTCCTCCCCCATACATCCTCCAGTTGTCTGTTCCTCCCCCATACGGCTTCCAGTTGACTGTTCCTCCCCCATACGGCCTCCAGTTGTCTGTTCCTCCCCCATACGGCCTCCAGTTGTTTGTTCCTCCCCCATACGGCCTCCAGTTGTTTGTTCCTCCCCCATACGGCCTCCAGTTGACTGTTCCTCCCCCATACGGCCTCCAGTTGTCTGTTCCTCCCCCATACGGCCTCCAGTTGACTGTTCCTCCCCCATACGGCCTCCAGTTGTCTGTTCCTCCCCCATACGGCCTCCAGTTGTCTGTTCCTCCCCCATACGGCCTCCAGTTGCCTGTTCCTCCCCCATACAGCCTCCAGTTGTTTGTTCCTCCCCCATACAGCCTCCAGTTGACTGTTCCTCCCCCATACAGCCTCCAGTTGCCTGTTCCTCCCCCATACAGCCTCCAGTTGTCTGTTCCTCCCCCATACAGCCTCCAGTTGACTGTTCCTCCCCCATACAGCCTCCAGTTGTTTGTTCCTCCCCCATACGGCCTCCAGTTGACTGTTCCTCCCCCATACGGCCTCCAGTTGTCTGTTCCTCCCCCATACGGCCTCCAGTTGTCTGTTCCTCCCCCATACGGCCTCCAGTTGCCTGTTCCTCCCCCATACGGCCTCCAGTTGTCTGTTCCTCCCCCACACGGCCTCCAGTTGTTTGTTCCTCCCCCACACAGCCTCCAGTTGCCTGTTCCTCCCCATACAGCCTCCAGTTGCCTGTTCCTCCCCATACAGCCTCCAGTTGCCTGTTCCTCCCCCATACAGCCTCCAGTTGCCTGTTCCTCCCCCCTACAGCCTCCAGTTGCCTGTTCTTCCCCCATACAGCCTCCAGTTGCCTGTTCCTCCCCCATACAGCCTCCAGTTGCCTGTTCCTCCCCCATACAGCCTCCAGTTGACTGTTCCTCCCCCATACAGCCTCCAGTTGCCTGTTCCTCCCCCATACAGCCTCCAGTTGACTGTTCCTCCCCCATACAGCCTCCAGTTGACTGTTCCTCCCCCATACAGCCTCCAGTTGTCTGTTCCTCCCCCATACAGCCTCCAGTTGTCTGTTCCTCCCCCATACAGCCTCCAGCTGTCTGTTCCTCCCCCATACAGCCTCCAGTTGTATGTTCCTCCCCCATACAGCCTCCAGTTGTCTGTTTCTCCCCCATACAGCCTCCAGCTGTCTGTTCTTCCCCCATACAGCCTCCAGCTGATTGTTCCTCCCCATACAGCCTCCAGTTGTCTGTTCCTCCCCCATACAGCCTTCAGTTGTATGTTCCTCCACCATACAGCCTCCAGTTGTCTGTTCCTCCCCCATACAGCCTCCAGTTGACTGTTCCTCCCCCATACAGCCTCCAGTTGTCTGTTCCTCCCTCATACAGCCTCCAGTTGACTGTTCCTGCCCCATACAGCCTCCAGTTGACAGTTCTTCCCCCATACAGCCTCCAGTTGTCTGTTCTTCCCCCATACAGCCTCCAGCTGACTGTACCTCCCCCATACAGCCTCCAGCTGTCTGTTCTTCCCCCATACAGCCTCCAGCTGACTGTTCCTCCCCCATACAGCCTCCAGTTGACTGTTCCTCCCCCTTACAGCCTCCAGTTGTTTGTTCCTCCAGCCATACAGCCTCCAGCTGACTGTTCCTCCCCCATACAGCCTCCAGTTGTCTGTTCCTCCCCCATACAGCTTCCAGTTGACTGTTCCTCCCCCATACAGCCTCCAGCTGTCTGTTCCTCCCCCATACAGCCTCCAGTTGTATGTTCCTCCCCCATACAGCCTCCAGTTGTCTGTTTCTCCCCCATACAGCCTCCAGCTGTCTGTTCTTCCCCCATACAGCCTCCAGCTGACTGTTCCTCCCCATACAGCCTCCAGTTGTCTGTTCCTCCCCCATACAGCCTTCAGTTGTATGTTCCTCCCCCATACAGCCTCCAGTTGTCTGTTCCTCCCCCATACAGCCTCCAGTTGCCTGTTCCTCCCCCATACAGCCTCCAGTTGTCTGTTCCTCCCCCATACAGCCTCCAGTTGTCTGTTCCTCCCCCATACGGCCTCCAGTTGTTTGTTCCTCCCCCATACGGCCTCCAGTTGTTTGTTCCTCCCCCATACGGCCTCCAGTTGTTTGTTCCTCCCCCATACGGCCTCCAGTTGTCTGTTCCTCCCCCATACGGCCTCCAGTTGTCTGTTCCTCCCCCATACGGCCTCCAGTTGTCTGTTCCTCCCCCATACGGCCTCCAGTTGCCTGTTCTTCCCCCATACAGCCTCCAGTTGCCTGTTCCTTCCCCATACAGCCTCCAGTTGCCTGTTCCTCCCCCATACAGCCTCCAGTTGACTGTTCCTCCCCCATACAGCCTCCAGTTGCCTGTTCCTCCCCCATACAGCCTCCAGTTGACTGTTCCTCCCACATACAGCCTCCAGTTGTCTGTTCCTCCCCCATACAGCCTCCAGTTGTCTGTTCCTCCCCCATACAGCCTCCAGTTGTCTGTTCCTCCCCCATACAGCCTCCAGCTGTCTGTTCCTCCCCCATACAGCCTCCAGTTGTCTGTTCCTCCCCCATACAGCCTCCAGTTGTCTGTTCCTCCCCAATACAGCCTCCAGTTGTTTGTTCCTCCCCCATACAGCCTCCAGTTGCCTGTTCCTCCCCATACAGCCTCCAGTTGCCTGTTCCTCCCCATACAGCCTCCAGTTGCCTGTTCCTCCCCCATACAGCCTCCAGTTGCCTGTTCCTCCCCCATACAGCCTCCAGTTGCCTGTTCTTCCCACATACAGCCTCCAGTTGCCTGTTCCTTCCCCATACAGCCTCCAGTTGCCTGTTCCTCCCCCATACAGCCTCCAATTGACTGTTCCTCCCCCATACAGCCTCCAGTTGCCTGTTCCTCCCCCATACAGCCTCCAGTTGACTGTTCCTCCCACATACAGCCTCCAGTTGTCTGTTCCTCCCCCATACAGCCTCCAGTTGTCTGTTCCTCCCCCATACGGCCTCCAGTTGTTTGTTCCTCCCCCATACGGCCTCCAGTTGTTTGTTCCTCCCCCATACGGCCTCCAGTTGTTTGTTCCTCCCCCATACGGCCTCCAGTTGTCTGTTCCTCCCCCATACGGCCTCCAGTTGTCTGTTCCTCCCCCATACGGCCTCCAGTTGTCTGTTCCTCCCCCATACGGCCTCCAGTTGTCTGTTCCTCCCCCATACGGCCTCCAGTTGTCTGTTCCTCCCCCATACGGCCTCCAGTTGCCTGTTCCTCCCCCATACGGCCTCCAGTTGTCTGTTCCTCCCCCATACGGCCTCCAATTGTCTGTTCCTCCCCCATACGGCCTCCAGTTGCCTGTTCCTCCCCCATACGGCCTCCAGTTGTCTGTTCCTCCCCCATACGGCCTCCAGTTGCCTGTTCTTCCCCCATACAGCCTCCAGTTGCCTGTTCCTTCCCCATACAGCCTCCAGTTGCCTGTTCCTCCCCCATACAGCCTCCAGTTGACTGTTCCTCCCCCATACAGCCTCCAGTTGCCTGTTCCTCCCCCATACAGCCTCCAGTTGACTGTTCCTCCCACATACAGCCTCCAGTTGTCTGTTCCTCCCCCATACAGCCTCCAGTTGTCTGTTCCTCCCCCATACAGCCTCCAGTTGTCTGTTCCTCCCCCATACAGCCTCCAGCTGTCTGTTCCTCCCCCATACAGCCTCCAGTTGTCTGTTCCTCCCCCATACAGCCTCCAGTAGTCTGTTCCTCCCCAATACAGCCTCCAGTTGTTTGTTCCTCCCCCATACAGCCTCCAGTTGCCTGTTCCTCCCCATACAGCCTCCAGTTGCCTGTTCCTCCCCATACAGCCTCCAGTTGCCTGTTCCTCCCCCATACAGCCTCCAGTTGCCTGTTCCTCCCCCATACAGCCTCCAGTTGCCTGTTCTTCCCCCATACAGCCTCCAGTTGCCTGTTCCTTCCCCATACAGCCTCCAGTTGCCTGTTCCTCCCCCATACAGCCTCCAGTTGACTGTTCCTCCCCCATACAGCCTCCAGTTGCCTCTTCCTCCCCCATACAGCCTCCAGTTGACTGTTCCTCCCACATACAGCCTCCAGTTGTCTGTTCCTCCCCCATACAGCCTCCAGTTGTCTGTTCCTCCCCCATACAGCCTCCAGTTGACTGTTCCTCCCACATACAGCCTCCAGTTGTCTGTTCCTCCCCCATACAGCCTCCAGTTGTCTGTTCCTCCCCCATACAGCCTCCAGTTGTCTGTTCCTCCCCCATACAGCCTCCAGCTGTCTGTTCCTCCCCCATACGGCCTCCAGTTGACTGTTCCTCCCCCATACGGCCTCCAGTTGACTGTTCCTCCCCCATACGGCCTCCAGTTGTCTGTTCCTCCCCCATACGGCCTCCAGTTGTCTGTTCCTCCCCCATACGGCCTCCAGTTGCCTGTTCGTCCCCCATACGGCCTCCAGTTGTCTGTTCCTCCCCCATACGGCCTCCAGTTGTTTGTTCCTCCCCCACACGGCCTCCAGTTGCCTGTTCCTCCCCATACAGCCTCCAGTTGTCTGTTCCTCCCCAATACAGCCTCCAGTTGTTTGTTCCTCCCCCATACAGCCTCCAGTTGCCTGTTCCTCCCCATACAGCCTCCAGTTGCCTGTTCCTCCCCATACAGCCTCCAGTTGCCTGTTCCTCCCCCATACAGCCTCCAGTTGCCTGTTCCTCCCCCATACAGCCTCCAGTTGCCTGTTCTTCCCCCATACAGCCTCCAGTTGCCTGTTCCTTCCCCATACAGCCTCCAGTTGCCTGTTCCTCCCCCATACAGCCTCCAGTTGACTGTTCCTCCCCCATACAGCCTCCAGTTGCCTGTTCCTCCCCCATACAGCCTCCAGTTGACTGTTCCTCCCACATACAGCCTCCAGTTGTCTGTTCCTCCCCCATACAGCCTCCAGTTGTCTGTTCCTCCCCCATACAGCCTCCAGTTGACTGTTCCTCCCACATACAGCCTCCAGTTGTCTGTTCCTCCCCCATACAGCCTCCAGTTGTCTGTTCCTCCCCCATACAGCCTCCAGTTGTCTGTTCCTCCCCCATACAGCCTCCAGCTGTCTGTTCCTCCCCCATACGGCCTCCAGTTGAATGTTCCTCCCCCATACGGCCTCCAGTTGACTGTTCCTCCCCAATACAGCCTCCAGTTGTTTGTTCCTCCCCCATACAGCCTCCAGTTGCCTGTTCCTCCCCATACAGCCTCCAGTTGCCTGTTCCTCCCCATACAGCCTCCAGTTGCCTGTTCCTCCCCCATACAGCCTCCAGTTGCCTGTTCCTCCCCATACAGCCTCCAGTTGCCTGTTCCTCCCCCATACAGCCTCCAGTTGCCTGTTCCTCCCCCATACAGCCTCCAGTTGCCTGTTCTTCCCCCATACAGCCTCCAGTTGCCTGTTCCTTCCCCATACAGCCTCCAGTTGCCTGTTCCTCCCCCATACAGCCTCCAGTTGACTGTTCCTCCCCCATACAGCCTCCAGTTGCCTGTTCCTCCCCCATACAGCCTCCAGTTGACTGTTCCTCCCACATACAGCCTCCAGTTGTCTGTTCCTCCCCCATACAGCCTCCAGTTGTCTGTTCCTCCCCCATACAGCCTCCAGTTGACTGTTCCTCCCACATACAGCCTCCAGTTGTCTGTTCCTCCCCCATACAGCCTCCAGTTGTCTGTTCCTCCCCCATACAGCCTCCAGTTGTCTGTTCCTCCCCCATACAGCCTCCAGCTGTCTGTTCCTCCCCCATACGGCCTCCAGTTGAATGTTCCTCCCCCATACGGCCTCCAGTTGACTGTTCCTCCCCAATACAGCCTCCAGTTGTTTGTTCCTCCCCCATACAGCCTCCAGTTGCCTGTTCCTCCCCATACAGCCTCCAGTTGCCTGTTCCTCCCCCATACAGCCTCCAGTTGCCTGTTCCTCCCCCATACAGCCTCCAGTTGCCTGTTCCTCCCCCATACAGCCTCCAGTTGCCTGTTCTTCCCCCATACAGCCTCCAGTTGCCTGTTCCTTCCCCATACAGCCTCCAGTTGCCTGTTCCTCCCCCATACAGCCTCCAGTTGACTGTTCCTCCCCCATACAGCCTCCAGTTGCCTCTTCCTCCCCCATACAGCCTCCAGTTGACTGTTCCTCCCACATACAGCCTCCAGTTGTCTGTTCCTCCCCCATACAGCCTCCAGTTGTCTGTTCCTCCCCCATACAGCCTCCAGTTGACTGTTCCTCCCACATACAGCCTCCAGTTGTCTGTTCCTCCCCCATACAGCCTCCAGTTGTCTGTTCCTCCCCCATACAGCCTCCAGTTGTCTGTTCCTCCCCCATACAGCCTCCAGCTGTCTGTTCCTCCCCCATACGGCCTCCAGTTGACTGTTCCTCCCCCATACGGCCTCCAGTTGACTGTTCCTCCCCCATACGGCCTCCAGTTGTCTGTTCCTCCCCCATACGGCCTCCAGTTGTCTGTTCCTCCCCCATACGGCCTCCAGTTGCCTGTTCCTCCCCCATACGGCCTCCAGTTGTCTGTTCCTCCCCCATACGGCCTCCAGTTGTTTGTTCCTCCCCCACACAGCCTCCAGTTGCCTGTTCCTCCCCATACAGCCTCCAGTTGTCTGTTCCTCCCCAATACAGCCTCCAGTTGTTTGTTCCTCCCCCATACAGCCTCCAGTTGCCTGTTCCTCCCCATACAGCCTCCAGTTGCCTGTTCCTCCCCATACAGCCTCCAGTTGCCTGTTCCTCCCCCATACAGCCTCCAGTTGTCTGTTCCTCCCCCATACAGCCTCCAGTTGCCTGTTCTTCCCCCATACAGCCTCCAGTTGCCTGTTCCTTCCCCATACAGCCTCCAGTTGCCTGTTCCTCCCCCATACAGCCTCCAGTTGACTGTTCCTCCCCCATACAGCCTCCAGTTGCCTGTTCCTCCCCCATACAGCCTCCAGTTGACTGTTCCTCCCACATACAGCCTCCAGTTGTCTGTTCCTCCCCCATACAGCCTCCAGTTGTCTGTTCCTCCCCCATACAGCCTCCAGTTGACTGTTCCTCCCACATACAGCCTCCAGTTGTCTGTTCCTCCCCCATACAGCCTCCAGTTGTCTGTTCCTCCCCCATACAGCCTCCAGTTGTCTGTTCCTCCCCCATACAGCCTCCAGCTGTCTGTTCCTCCCCCATACGGCCTCCAGTTGACTGTTCCTCCCCCATACGGCCTCCAGTTGACTGTTCCTCCCCCATACGGCCTCCAGTTGTCTGTTCCTCCCCCATACGGCCTCCAGTTGTCTGTTCCTCCCCCATACGGCCTCCAGTTGCCTGTTCCTCCCCCATACGGCCTCCAGTTGTCTGTTCCTCCCCCATACGGCCTCCAGTTGTTTGTTCCTCCCCCACACAGCCTCCAGTTGCCTGTTCCTCCCCATACAGCCTCCAGTTGCCTGTTCCTCCCCATACAGCCTCCAGTTGCCTGTTCCTCCCCCATACAGCCTCCAGTTGCCTGTTCTTCCCACATACAGCCTCCAGTTGCCTGTTCCTCCCCATACAGCCTCCAGTTGCCTGTTCCTCCCCCATACAGCCTCCAGTTGTCTGTTCCTCCCCCATACAGCCTCCAGTTGCCTGTTCTTCCCCCATACAGCCTCCAGTTGCCTGTTCCTTCCCCATACAGCCTCCAGTTGCCTGTTCCTCCCCCATACAGCCTCCAGTTGACTGTTCCTCCCCCATACAGCCTCCAGTTGCCTGTTCCTCCCCCATACAGCCTCCAGTTGACTGTTCCTCCCACATACAGCCTCCAGTTGTCTGTTCCTCCCCCATACAGCCTCCAGTTGTCTGTTCCTCCCCCATACAGCCTCCAGTTGACTGTTCCTCCCACATACAGCCTCCAGTTGTCTGTTCCTCCCCCATACAGCCTCCAGTTGTCTGTTCCTCCCCCATACAGCCTCCAGTTGTCTGTTCCTCCCCCATACAGCCTCCAGCTGTCTGTTCCTCCCCCATACGGCCTCCAGTTGACTGTTCCTCCCCCATACGGCCTCCAGTTGACTGTTCCTCCCCCATACGGCCTCCAGTTGTCTGTTCCTCCCCCATACGGCCTCCAGTTGTCTGTTCCTCCCCCATACGGCCTCCAGTTGCCTGTTCCTCCCCCATACGGCCTCCAGTTGTCTGTTCCTCCCCCATACGGCCTCCAGTTGTTTGTTCCTCCCCCACACAGCCTCCAGTTGCCTGTTCCTCCCCATACAGCCTCCAGTTGCCTGTTCCTCCCCATACAGCCTCCAGTTGCCTGTTCCTCCCCCATACAGCCTCCAGTTGCCTGTTCTTCCCACATACAGCCTCCAGTTGCCTGTTCCTTCCCCATACAGCCTCCAGTTGCCTGTTCCTCCCCCATACAGCCTCCAGTTGACTGTTCCTCCCCCATACAGCCTCCAGTTGCCTGTTCCTCCCCCATACAGCCTCCAGTTGACTGTTCCTCCCACATACAGCCTCCAGTTGTCTGTTCCTCCCCCATACAGCCTCCAGTTGTCTGTTCCTCCCCCATACGGCCTCCAGTTGTTTGTTCCTCCCCCATACGGCCTCCAGTTGTTTGTTCCTCCCCCATACGGCCTCCAGTTGTTTGTTCCTCCCCCATACGGCCTCCAGTTGTCTGTTCCTCCCCCATACGGCCTCCAGTTGTCTGTTCCTCCCCCATACGGCCTCCAGTTGTCTGTTCCTCCCCCATACGGCCTCCAGTTGTCTGTTCCTCCCCCATACGGCCTCCAGTTGTCTGTTCCTCCCCCATACAGCCTCCAGTTGCCTGTTCCTCCCCCATACGGCCTCCAGTTGTCTGTTCCTCCCCCATACGGCCTCCAGTTGTCTGTTCCTCCCCCATACGGCCTCCAGTTGCCTGTTCCTCCCCCATACGGCCTCCAGTTGCCTGTTCTTCCCCCATACAGCCTCCAGTTGCCTGTTCCTTCCCCATACAGCCTCCAGTTGCCTGTTCCTCCCCCATACAGCCTCCAGTTGACTGTTCCTCCCCCATACAGCCTCCAGTTGCCTGTTCCTCCCCCATACAGCCTCCAGTTGACTGTTCCTCCCACATACAGCCTCCAGTTGTCTGTTCCTCCCCCATACAGCCTCCAGTTGTCTGTTCCTCCCCCATACAGCCTCCAGTTGTCTGTTCCTCCCCCATACAGCCTCCAGCTGTCTGTTCCTCCCCCATACAGCCTCCAGTTGTCTGTTCCTCCCCCATACAGCCTCCAGTTGTCTGTTCCTCCCCAATACAGCCTCCAGTTGTTTGTTCCTCCCCCATACAGCCTCCAGTTGCCTGTTCCTCCCCATACAGCCTCCAGTTGCCTGTTCCTCCCCATACAGCCTCCAGTTGCCTGTTCCTCCCCCATACAGCCTCCAGTTGCCTGTTCCTCCCCCATACAGCCTCCAGTTGCCTGTTCTTCCCCCATACAGCCTCCAGTTGCCTGTTCCTTCCCCATACAGCCTCCAGTTGCCTGTTCCTCCCCCATACAGCCTCCAGTTGACTGTTCCTCCCCCATACAGCCTCCAGTTGCCTCTTCCTCCCCCATACAGCCTCCAGTTGACTGTTCCTCCCACATACAGCCTCCAGTTGTCTGTTCCTCCCCCATACAGCCTCCAGTTGTCTGTTCCTCCCCCATACAGCCTCCAGTTGACTGTTCCTCCCACATACAGCCTCCAGTTGTCTGTTCCTCCCCCATACAGCCTCCAGTTGTCTGTTCCTCCCCAATACAGCCTCCAGTTGTTTGTTCCTCCCCCATACAGCCTCCAGTTGCCTGTTCCTCCCCATACAGCCTCCAGTTGCCTGTTCCTCCCCATACAGCCTCCAGTTGCCTGTTCCTCCCCCATACAGCCTCCAGTTGCCTGTTCCTCCCCCATACAGCCTCCAGTTGCCTGTTCTTCCCCCATACAGCCTCCAGTTGCCTGTTCCTTCCCCATACAGCCTCCAGTTGCCTGTTCCTCCCCCATACAGCCTCCAGTTGACTGTTCCTCCCCCATACAGCCTCCAGTTGCCTCTTCCTCCCCCATACAGCCTCCAGTTGACTGTTCCTCCCACATACAGCCTCCAGTTGTCTGTTCCTCCCCCATACAGCCTCCAGTTGTCTGTTCCTCCCCCATACAGCCTCCAGTTGACTGTTCCTCCCACATACAGCCTCCAGTTGTCTGTTCCTCCCCCATACAGCCTCCAGTTGTCTGTTCCTCCCCCATTCAGCCTCCAGTTGTCTGTTCCTCCCCCATACAGCCTCCAGCTGTCTGTTCCTCCCCCATACGGCCTCCAGTTGACTGTTCCTCCCCCATACGGCCTCCAGTTGACTGTTCCTCCCCCATACGGCCTCCAGTTGTCTGTTCCTCCCCCATACGGCCTCCAGTTGTCTGTTCCTCCCCCATACGGCCTCCAGTTGCCTGTTCCTCCCCCATACGGCCTCCAGTTGTCTGTTCCTCCCCCATACGGCCTCCAGTTGTTTGTTCCTCCCCCACACGGCCTCCAGTTGCCTGTTCCTCCCCATACAGCCTCCAGTTGTCTGTTCCTCCCCAATACAGCCTCCAGTTGTTTGTTCCTCCCCCATACAGCCTCCAGTTGCCTGTTCCTCCCCATACAGCCTCCAGTTGCCTGTTCCTCCCCATACAGCCTCCAGTTGCCTGTTCCTCCCCCATACAGCCTCCAGTTGCCTGTTCCTCCCCCATACAGCCTCCAGTTGCCTGTTCTTCCCCCATACAGCCTCCAGTTGCCTGTTCCTTCCCCATACAGCCTCCAGTTGCCTGTTCCTCCCCCATACAGCCTCCAGTTGACTGTTCCTCCCCCATACAGCCTCCAGTTGCCTGTTCCTCCCCCATACAGCCTCCAGTTGACTGTTCCTCCCACATACAGCCTCCAGTTGTCTGTTCCTCCCCCATACAGCCTCCAGTTGTCTGTTCCTCCCCCATACAGCCTCCAGTTGACTGTTCCTCCCACATACAGCCTCCAGTTGTCTGTTCCTCCCCCATACAGCCTCCAGTTGTCTGTTCCACCCCCATACAGCCTCCAGTTGTCTGTTCCTCCCCCATACAGCCTCCAGCTGTCTGTTCCTCCCCCATACGGCCTCCAGTTGAATGTTCCTCCCCCATACGGCCTCCAGTTGACTGTTCCTCCCCAATACAGCCTCCAGTTGTTTGTTCCTCCCCCATACAGCCTCCAGTTGCCTGTTCCTCCCCATACAGCCTCCAGTTGCCTGTTCCTCCCCATACAGCCTCCAGTTGCCTGTTCCTCCCCCATACAGCCTCCAGTTGCCTGTTCCTCCCCCATACAGCCTCCAGTTGTCTGTTCCTCCCCCATACGGCCTCCAGTTGCCTGTTCCTCCCCCATACGGCCTCCAGTTGTCTGTTCCTCCCCCATACGGCCTCCAGTTGCCTGTTCCTCCCCCATACGGCCTCCAGTTGTTTGTTCCTCCCCCATACGGCCTCCAGTTGACTGTTCCTCCCCCATACGGCCTCCAGTTGTCTGTTCCTCCCCCATACGGCCTCCAGTTGTCTGTTCCTCCCCCATACGGCCTCCAGTTGTCTGTTCCTCCCCCATACGGCCTCCAGTTGTCTGTTCCTCCCCCATACGGCCTCCAGTTGCCTGTTCCTCCCCCATACGGCCTCCAGTTGTCTGTTCCTCCCCCATACGGCCTCCAGTTGTCTGTTCCTCCCCCATACGGCCTCCAGTTGCCTGTTCCTCCCCCATACGGCCTCCAGTTGTCTGTTCCTCCCCCATACGGCCTCCAGTTGCCTGTTCTTCCCCCATACGGCCTCCAGTTGCCTGTTCCTTCCCCATACGGCCTCCAGTTGCCTGTTCCTCCCCCATACGGCCTCCAGTTGCCTGTTCCTCCCCATACAGCCTCCAGTTGCCTGTTCCTCCCCATACAGCCTCCAGTTGCCTGTTCCTCCCCCATACAGCCTCCAGTTGCCTGTTCCTCCCCCATACAGACTCCAGTTGCCTGTTCTTCCCCCATACAGCCTCCAGTTGCCTGTTCCTTCCCCATACAGCCTCCAGTTGCCTGTTCCTCCCCCATACAGCCTCCAGTTGACTGTTCCTCCCCCATACAGCCTCCAGTTGCCTGTTCCTCCCCCATACAGCCTCCAGTTGACTGTTCCTCCCACATACAGCCTCCAGTTGTCTGTTCCTCCCCCATACAGCCTCCAGTTGTCTGTTCCTCCCCCATACAGCCTCCAGTTGTCTGTTCCTCCCCCATACAGCCTCCAGCTGTCTGTTCCTCCCCCATACAGCCTCCAGCTGTCTGTTCCTCCCCCATACAGCCTCCAGTTGTATGTTCCTCCCCCATACAGCCTCCAGTTGTCTGTTTCTCCCCCATAGAGCCTCCAGCTGTCTGTTCTTCCCCCATACAGCCTCCAGCTGACTGTTCCTCCCCATACAGCCTCCAGTTGTCTGTTCCTCCCCCATACAGCCTCCAGTTGTATGTTCCTCCCCCATACAGCCTCCAGTTGTCTGTTCCTCCCCCATACAGCCTCCAGTTGTCTGTTCCTCCCCCATACAGCCTCCAGTTGCCTGTTCCTTCCCCATACAGCCTCCAGTTGACTGTTCCTCCCCCATACAGCCTCCAGTTGTCTGTTCCTCCCTCATACAGCCTCCAGTTGACTGTTCCTCCCCATACAGCCTCCAGTTGACAGTTCTTCCCCCATACAGCCTCCAGTTGTCTGTTCTTCCCCCATACAGCCTCCAGCTGACTGTACATCCCCCATACAGCCTCCAGCTGTCTGTTCTTCCCCCATACAGCCTCCAGCTGACTGTTCCTCCCCCATACAGCCTCCAGTTGTCTGTTTCTCCCCCATACAGCCTCCAGCTGTCTGTTCTTCCCCCATACAGCCTCCAGCTGACTGTTCCTCCCCATACAGCCTCCAGTTGTCTGTTCCTCCCCCATACAGCCTCCAGTTGTATGTTCCTCCCCCATACAGCCTCCAGTTGTCTGTTTCTCCCCCATACAGCCTCCAGTTGTCTGTTCCTCCCCCATACAGCCTCCAGTTGACTGTTCCTCCCCCATACAGCCTCCAGTTGACAGTTCTTCCCCCATACAGCCTCCAGTTGTCTGTTCTTCCCCCATACAGCCTCCAGCTGACTGGTCCTCCCCCATACAGCCTCCAGTTGTCTGTTCCTCCCCCATATAGCCTCCAGTTGTCTGTTCCTCCTTCATACAGCCTCCAGTTGACAGTTCTTCCCCCATACAGCCTCCAGTTGACAGTTCTTCCCCCATACAGCCTCCAGTTGTCTGTTCTTCCCCCATACAGCCTCCAGCTGACTGTTCCTCCCCCATACAGCATCCAGTTGTCTGTTCCTCCCCCATACAGCCTCCAGTTGTCTGTTCTTCCCCCATACAGCCTCCAGCTGACTGTTCCTCCCCCATACAGCCTCCAGTTGTCTGTTCCTCCCCCATACAGCCTCCAGTTGCCTGTTCCTCCCCCATACAGCCTCCAGTTGACTGTTCCTCCCCCATACGGCCTCCAGTTGTCTGTTCCTCCCCCATACGGCCTCCAGTTGCCTGTTCCTCCCCCATACGGCCTCCAGTTGTCTGTTCCTCCCCCATACGGCCTCCAGTTGTCTGTTCCTCCCCCATACGGCCTCCAGTTGTCTGTTCCTCCCCCATACGGCCTCCAGTTGCCTGTTCCTCCCCCATACGGCCTCCAGTTGTTTGTTCCTCCCCCATACGGCCTCCAGTTGCCTGTTCCTCCCCATACGGCCTCCAGTTGCCTGTTCCTCCCCCATACGGCGTCCAGTTGCCTGTTCCTCCCCCATACAGCCTCCAGTTGCCTGTTCCTCCCCCATACAGCCTCCAGTTGCCTGTTCCTCCCCCATACAGCCTCCAGTTGCCTGTTCCTCCCCCATACAGCCTCCAGTTGCCTGTTCCTCCCCCATACAGCCTCCAGTTGCCTGTTCCTCCCCCATACAGCCTCCAGTTGCCTGTTCCTCCCCCATACGGCCTCCAGTTGTTTGTTGCTCTCCCATACGGCCTCCAGTTGTTTGTTCCTCCCCCATACGGCCTCCAGTTGTCTGTTCCTCCCCCATACGGCCTCCAGTTGTCTGTTCCTCCCCCATACGGCCTCCAGTTGTCTGTTCCTCCCCCATACGGCCTCCAGTTGTCTGTTCCTCCCCCATACGGCCTCCAGTTGTCTGTTCCTCCCCCATACGGCCTCCAGTTGCCTGTTCCTCCCCCATACGGCCTCCAGCTGTCTGTTCCTCCCCCATACAGCCTCCAGTTGTCTGTTCCTCCCCCATACAGCCTCCAGTTGTCTGTTCCTCCCCAATACAGCCTCCAGTTGTTTGTTCCTCCCCCATACAGCCTCCAGTTGCCTGTTCCTCCCCATACAGCCTCCAGTTGCCTGTTCCTCCCCATACAGCCTCCAGTTGCCTGTTCCTCCCCCATACAGCCTCCAGTTGCCTGTTCCTCCCCCATACAGCCTCCAGTTGCCTGTTCTTCCCCCATACAGCCTCCAGTTGCCTGTTCCTTCCCCATACAGCCTCCAGTTGTCTGTTCCTCCCCCATACAGCCTCCAGTTGACTGTTCCTCCCCCATACAGCCTCCAGTTGCCTGTTCCTCCCCCATACAGCCTCCAGTTGACTGTTCCTCCCACATACAGCCTCCAGTTGTCTGTTCCTCCCCCATACAGCCTCCAGTTGTCTGTTCCTCCCCCATACAGCCTCCAGTTGTCTGTTCCTACCCCATACAGCCTCCAGTTGACTGTTCCTCCCACATACAGCCTCCAGTTGTCTGTTCCTCCCCCATACAGCCTCCAGTTGTCTGTTCCTCCCCCATACAGCCTCCAGTTGTCTGTTCCTCCCCCATACAGCCTCCAGCTGTCTGTTCCTCCCCCATACGGCCTCCAGTTGACTGTTCCTCCCCCATACGGCCTCCAGTTGACTGTTCCTCCCCCATACGGCCTCCAGTTGTCTGTGTCTCCCCCATACGGCCTCCAGTTGTCTGTTCCTCCCCCATACGGCCTCCAGTTGCCTGTTCCTCCCCCATACGGCCTCCAGTTGTCTGTTCCTCCCCCATACGGCCTCCAGTTGTTTGTTCCTCCCCCACACGGCCTCCAGTTGCCTGTTCCTCCCCATACAGCCTCCAGTTGCCTGTTCCTCCCCATACAGCCTCCAGTTGCCTGTTCCTCCCCCATACAGCCTCCAGTTGCCTGTTCCTCCCCCATACAGCCTCCAGTTGCCTGTTCTTCCCCCATACAGCCTCCAGTTGCCTGTTCCTCACCCATACAGCCTCCAGTTGCCTGTTCCTCCCCCATACAGCCTCCAGTTGACTGTTCCTCCCCCATACAGCCTCCAGTTGTCTGTTCCTCCCCCATACAGCCTCCAGTTGTCTGTTCCTCCCCCATACAGCCTCCAGCTGTCTGTTCCTCCCCCATACAGCCTCCAGTTGTATGTTCCTCCCCCATACAGCCTCCAGTTGTCTGTTTCTCCCCCATACAGCCTCCAGCTGTCTGTTCTTCCCCCATACAGCCTCCAGCTGACTGTTCCTCCCCATACAGCCTCCAGTTGTCTGTTCCTCCCCCATACAGCCTTCAGTTGTATGTTCCTCCCCCATACAGCCTCCAGTTGTCTGTTCCTCCCCCATACAGCCTCCAGTTGTCTGTTCCTCCCCCATACAGCTTCCAGTTGACTGTTCCTCCCCCATACAGCCTCCAGTTGTCTGTTCCTCGCTCATACAGCCTCCAGTTGACTGTTCCTCCCCCATACAGCCTCCTGTTGACAGTTCTTCCCCCATACAGCCTCCAGTTGTCTGTTCTTCCCCCATACAGCCTCCAGCTGACTGTACCTCCCCCATACAGCCTCCAGCTGTCTGTTCTTCCCCCATACAGCCTCCAGCTGACTGTTCCTCCCCCATACAGCCTCCAGTTGTCTGTTCCTCCCCCATACAGCCTCCAGTTGACTGTTCCTCCCCCTTTCAGCCTCCAGTTGTTTGTTCCTCCAGCCATACAGCCTCCAGCTGACTGTTCCTCCCCCATACAGCCTCCAGTTGTCTGTTCCTCCCCCATACAGCTTCCAGTTGACTGTTCCTCCCCCATACAGCCTCCAGTTGTTTGTTCCTCCCCCATACAGCCTCCAGTTGACTGTTCCTCCCCCATACAGCCTCCAGTTGCCTGTTCCTCCCCCATACAGCCTCCAGTTGTCTGTTCCTCCCCCATACAGCCTCCAGTTGTCTGTTCCTCCCCCATACGGCCTCCAGTTGTTTGTTCCTCCCCATACGGCCTCCAGTTGTTTGTTCCTCCCCCATACGGCCTCCAGTTGACTGTTCCTCCCCCATACGGCCTCCAGTTGTCTGTTCCTCCCCCATACGGCCTCCAGTTGTCTGTTCCTCCCCCATACGGCCTCCAGTTGCCTGTTCTTCCCCCATACGGCCTCCAGTTGCCTGTTCCTTCCCCATACAGCCTCCAGTTGCCTGTTCCTCCCCCATACAGCCTCCAGTTGACTGTTCCTCCCCCATACAGCCTCCAGTTGCCTGTTCCTCCCCCATACAGCCTCCAGTTGACTGTTCCTCCCACATACAGCCTCCAGTTGTCTGTTCCTCCCCCATACAGCCTCCAGCTGTCTGTTCCTCCCCCATACAGCCTCCAGTTGTCTGTTCCTCCCCCATACAGCCTCCAGTTGTCTGTTCCTCCCCAATACAGCCTCCAGTTGTTTGTTCCTCCCCCATACAGCCTCCAGTTGGCTGTTCCTCCCCATACAGCCTCCAGTTGCCTGTTCCTCCCCATACAGCCTCCAGTTGCCTGTTCCTCCCCCATACAGCCTCCAGTTGCCTGTTCCTCCCCCATACAGCCTCCAGTTGCCTGTTCTTCCCCCATACAGCCTCCAGTTGCCTGTTCCTTCCCCATACATCCTCCAGTTGTCTGTTCCTCCCCCATACAGCCTCCAGTTGCCTGTTCCTCCCCCATACAGCCTCCAGTTGACTGTTCCTCCCACATACAGCCTCCAGTTGTCTGTTCCTCCCCCATACAGCCTCCAGTTGTCTGTTCCTCCCCCATACAGCCTCCAGTTGTCTGTTCCTCCCCCATACAGCCTCCAGTTGACTGTTCCTCCCACATACAGCCTCCAGTTGTCTGTTCCTCCCCCATACAGCCTCCAGCTGTCTGTTCCTCCCCCATACAGCCTCCAGTTGTCTGTTCCTCCCCCATACAGCCTCCAGTTGTCTGTTCCTCCCCAATACAGCCTCCAGTTGTTTGTTCCTCCCCCATACAGCCTCCAGTTGGCTGTTCCTCCCCATACAGCCTCCAGTTGCCTGTTCCTCCCCATACAGCCTCCAGTTGCCTGTTCCTCCCCCATACAGCCTCCAGTTGCCTGTTCCTCCCCCATACAGCCTCCAGTTGCCTGTTCTTCCCCCATACAGCCTCCAGTTGCCTGTTCCTTCCCCATACATCCTCCAGTTGTCTGTTCCTCCCCCATACAGCCTCCAGTTGCCTGTTCCTCCCCCATACAGCCTCCAGTTGACTGTTCCTCCCACATACAGCCTCCAGTTGTCTGTTCCTCCCCCATACAGCCTCCAGTTGTCTGTTCCTCCCCCATACAGCCTCCAGTTGTCTGTTCCTCCCCCATACAGCCTCCAGTTGACTGTTCCTCCCACATACAGCCTCCAGTTGTCTGTTCCTCCCCCATACAGCCTCCAGTTGTCTGTTCCTCCCCCATACAGCCTCCAGTTGTCTGTTCCTCCCCCATACAGCCTCCAGCTGTCTGTTCCTCCCCCATACGGCCTCCAGTTGACTGTTCCTCCCCCATACGGCCTCCAGTTGACTGTTCCTCCCCCATACGGCCTCCAGTTGTCTGTTCCTCCCCCATACAGCCTCCAGTTGTCTGTTCCTCCCCCATACGGCCTCCAGTTGCCTGTTCCTCCCCCATACGGCCTCCAGTTGTCTGTTCCTCCCCCATACGGCCTCCAGTTGTTTGTTCCTCCCCCACACGGCCTCCAGTTGCCTGTTCCTCCCCATACGGCCTCCAGTTGCCTGTTCCTCCCCATACAGCCTCCAGTTGCCTGTTCCTCCCCCATACAGCCTCCAGTTGCCTGTTCCTCCCCCATACAGCCTCCAGTTGCCTGTTCTTCCCCCATACAGCCTCCAGTTGCCTGTTCCTCCCCCATACAGCCTCCAGTTGCCTGTTCCTCCCCCATACAGCCTCCAGTTGACTGTTCCTCCCCCATACAGCCTCCAGTTGTCTGTTCCTCCCCCATACAGCCTCCAGTTGTCTGTTCCTCCCCCATACAGCCTCCAGCTGTCTGTTCCTCCCCCATACAGCCTCCAGTTGTATGTTCCTCCCCCATACAGCCTCCAGTTGTCTGTTTCTCCCCCATACAGCCTCCAGCTGTCTGTTCTTCCCCCATACAGCCTCCAGCTGACTGTTCCTCCCCATACAGCCTCCAGTTGTCTGTTCCTCCCCCATACAGCCTTCAGTTGTATGTTCCTCCCCCATACAGCCTCCAGTTGTCTGTTCCTCCCCCATACAGCCTCCAGTTGTCTGTTCCTCCCCCATACAGCTTCCAGTTGACTGTTCCTCCCCCATACAGCCTCCAGTTGTCTGTTCCTCGCTCATACAGCCTCCAGTTGACTGTTCCTCCCCCATACAGCCTCCTGTTGACAGTTCTTCCCCCATACAGCCTCCAGTTGTCTGTTCTTCCCCCATACAGCCTCCAGCTGACTGTACCTCCCCCATACAGCCTCCAGCTGTCTGTTCTTCCCCCATACAGCCTCCAGCTGACTGTTCCTCCCCCATACAGCCTCCAGTTGTCTGTTCCTCCCCTATACAGCCTCCAGTTGACTGTTCCTCCCCCTTACAGCCTCCAGTTGTTTGTTCCTCCAGCCATACAGCCTCCAGCTGACTGTTCCTCCCCCATACAGCCTCCAGTTGTCTGTTCCTCCCCCATACAGCTTCCAGTTGACTGTTCCTCCCCCATACAGCCTCCAGTTGTTTGTTCCTCCCCCATACAGCCTCCAGTTGACTGTTCCTCCCCCATACAGCCTCCAGTTGCCTGTTCCTCCCCCATACAGCCTCCAGTTGTCTGTTCCTCCCCCATACAGCCTCCAGTTGTCTGTTCCTCCCCCATACGGCCTCCAGTTGTTTGTTCCTCCCCATACGGCCTCCAGTTGTTTGTTCCTCCCCCATACGGCCTCCAGTTGACTGTTCCTCCCCATACGGCCTCCAGTTGTCTGTTCCTCCCCCATACGGCCTCCAGTTGTCTGTTCCTCCCCCATACGGCCTCCAGTTGTCTGTTCCTCCCCCATACGGCCTCCAGTTGTCTGTTCCTCCCCCATACGGCCTCCAGTTGCCTGTTCCTCCCCCATACGGCCTCCAGTTGTCTGTTCCTCCCCCATACGGCCTCCAGTTGCCTGTTCTTCCCCCATACGGCCTCCAGTTGCCTGTTCCTTCCCCATACAGCCTCCAGTTGCCTGTTCCTCCCCCATACAGCCTCCAGTTGCCTGTTCCTCCCCATACAGCCTCCAGTTGCCTGTTCCTCCCCATACAGCCTCCAGTTGCCTGTTCCTCCCCCATACAGCCTCCAGTTGCCTGTTCCTCCCCATACAGCCTCCAGTTGCCTGTTCTTCCCCCATACAGCCTCCAGTTACCTGTTCCTTCCCCATACAGCCTCCAGTTGCCTGTTCCTCCCCCATACAGCCTCCAGTTGACTGTTCCTCCCCCATACAGCCTCCAGCTGCCTGTTCCTCCCCCATACAGCCTCCAGTTGACTGTTCCTCCCACATACAGCCTCCAGTTGTCTGTTCCTCCCCATACAGCCTCCAGTTGTCTGTTCCTCCCCCATACAGCCTCCAGTTGTCTGTTCCTCCCCCATACAGCCTCCAGCTGTCTGTTCCTCCCCCATACAGCCTCCAGCTGTCTGTTCCTCCCCCATACAGCCTCCAGTTGTATGTTCCTCCCCCATACAGCCTCCAGTTGTCTGTTTCTCCCCCATACAGCCTCCAGCTGTCTGTTCTTCCCCCATACAGCCTCCAGCTGACTGTTCCTCCCCATACAGCCTCCAGTTGTCTGTTTCTCCCCCATACAGCCTCCAGTTGTATGTTCCTCCCCCATACAGCCTCCAGTTGTCTGTTCCTCCCCCATACAGCCTCCAGTTGTCTGTTCCTCCCCCATACAGCCTCCAGTTGTCTGTTCCTCCCCCATACAGCCTCCAGTTGACTGTTCCTCCCCCATACATTCTCCAGTTGTCTGTTCCTCCCTCATACAGCCTCCAGTTGACTGTTCCTCCCCATACAGCCTCCAGTTGACAGTTCTTCCCCCATACAGCCTCCAGTTGTCTGTTCTTCCCCCATGCAGCCTCCAGCTGACTGTACCTCCCCCATACAGCCTCCAGCTGTCTGTTCTTCCCCCATACAGCCTCCAGCTGACTGTTCCTCCCCCATACAGCCTCCAGTTGTCTGTTTCTCCCCCATACAGCCTCCAGCTGTCTGTTCTTCCCCCATACAGCCTCCAGCTGACTGTTCCTCCCCATACAGCCTCCAGTTGTCTGTTCCTCCCCCATACAGCCTCCAGTTGTATGTTCCTCCCCCATACAGCCTCCAGTTGTCTGTTTCTCCCCCATACAGCCTCCAGTTGTCTGTTCCTCCCCCATACAGCCTCCAGTTGACTGTTCCTCCCCCATACAGCCTCCAGTTGACAGTTCTTCCCCCATACAGCCTCCAGTTGTCTGTTCTTCCCCCATACAGCCTCCAGCTGACTGTTCCTCCCCCATACAGCCTCCAGTTGTCTGTTCCTCCCCCATATAGCCTCCAGTTGTCTGTTCCTCCTTCATACAGCCTCCAGTTGACTGATCCTCCCCCATACAGCCTCCAGTTGACAGTTCTTCCCCCATACAGCCTCCAGTTGTCTGTTCTTCCCCCATACAGCCTCCAGCTGACTGTTCCTCCCCCATACAGCCTCCAGTTGTCTGTTCCTCCCCCATACAGCCTCCAGTTGTCTGTTCTTCCCCCATACAGCCTCCAGCTGACTGTTCCTCCCCCATACAGCCTCCAGTTGTCTGTTCCTCCCCCATACAGCCTCCAGTTGCCTGTTCCTCCCCCATACAGCCTCCAGTTGACTGTTCCTCCCCCATACGGCCTCCAGTTGTCTGTTCCTCCCCCATACGGCCTCCAGTTGCCTGTTCCTCCCCCATACGGCCTCCAGTTGTCTGTTCCTCCCCCATACGGCCTCCAGTTGTCTGTTCCTCCCCCATACGGCCTCCAGTTGTCTGTTCCTCCCCCATACGGCCTCCAGTTGCCTGTTCCTCCCCCATACGGCCTCCAGTTGTTTGTTCCTCCCCCATACGGCCTCCAGTTGCCTGTTCCTCCCCATACGGCCTCCAGTTGCCTGTTCCTCCCCCATACGGCCTCCAGTTGCCTGTTCCTCCCCCATACGGCCTCCAGTTGCCTGTTCCTCCCCCATACAGCCTCCAGTTGCCTGTTCCTCCCCCATACAGCCTCCAGTTGCCTGTTCCTCCCCCATACAGCCTCCAGTTGCCTGTTCCTCCCCCATATAGCCTCCTGTTGCCTGTTCCTCCCCCATACAGCCTCCAGTTGCCTGTTCCTCCCCCATACAGCCTCCAGTTGCCTGTTCCTCCCCCATACAGCCTCCAGTTGCCTGTTCCTCCCCCATACAGCCTCCAGTTGCCTGTTCCTCCCCCATACAGCCTCCAGTTGCCTGTTCCTCCCCCATACAGCCTCCAGTTGCCTGTTCCTCCCCCATACAGCCTCCAGTTGCCTGTTCCTCCCCCATACAGCCTCCAGTTGTCTGTTCCTCCCCCATACAGCCTCCAGTTGTATGTTCCTCCCCCATACAGCCTCCAGTTGCCTGTTCCTCCCCCATACATCCTCCAGTTGACTGTTCCTCCCACATACAGCCTCCAGTTGTCTGTTCCTCCCCCATACAGCCTCCAGTTGTCTGTTCCTCCCCCATACAGCCTCCAGTTGTCTGTTCCTCCCCCATACAGCCTCCAGCTGTCTGTTCCTCCCCCATACAGCCTCCAGTTGTCTGTTCCTCCCCCATACAGCCTCCAGTTGCCTGTTCCTCCCCAATACAGCCTCCAGTTGTTTGTTCCTCCCCCATACAGCCTCCAGTTGCCTGTTCCTCCCCATACAGCCTCCAGTTGCCTGTTCCTCTCCATACAGCCTCCAGTTGCCTGTTCCTCCCCCATACAGCCTCCAGTTGTCTGTTCCTCCCCCATACAGCCTCCAGTTGCCTGTTCTTCCCCCATACAGCCTCCAGTTGCCTGTTCCTTCCCCATACAGCCTCCAGTTGCCTGTTCCTCCCCCATACAGCCTCCAGTTGACTGTTCCTCCCCCATACAGCCTCCAGTTGCCTGTTCCTCCCCCATACAGCCTCCAGTTGACTGTTCCTCCCACATACAGCCTCCAGTTGTCTGTTCCTCCCCCATACAGCCTCCAGTTGTCTGTTCCTCCCCCATACAGCCTCCAGTTGTCTGTTCCTCCCCCATACAGCCTCCAGCTGTCTGTTCCTCCCCCATACAGCCTCCAGTTGTATGTTCCTCCCCCATACAGCCTCCAGTTGTCTGTTTCTCCCCCATACAGCCTCCAGCTGTCTGTTCTTCCCCCATACAGCCTCCAGCTGACTGTTCCTCCCCATACAGCCTCCAGTTGTCTGTTCCTCCCCCATACAGCCTCCAGTTGTATGTTCCTCCCCCATACAGCCTCCAGTTGTCTGTTCCTCCCCATACAGCCTCCAGTTGTCTGTTCCTCCCCCATACAGCCTCCAGTTGACTGTTCCTCCCCCATACAGCCTCCAGTTGTCTGTTCCTCCCTCATACAGCCTCCAGTTGACTGTTCCTCCCCATACAGCCTCCAGTTGACAGTTCTTCCCCCATACAGCCTCCAGTTGTCTGTTCTTCCCCCATACAGCCTCCAGCTGACTGTACCTCCCCCATACAGCCTCCAGCTGTCTGTTCTTCCACCATACAGCCTCCAGCTGTCTGTTCCTCCCCCATACAGCCTCCAGTTGTATGTTCCTCCCCCATACAGCCTCCAGTTGTCTGTTTCTCCCCCATACAGCCTCCAGTTGTCTGTTCCTCCCCCATACAGCCTCCAGTTGACTGTTCCTCCCCCATACAGCCTCCAGTTGACAGTTCTTCCCCCATACAGCCTCCAGTTGTCTGTTCTTCCCCCATACAGCCTCCAGCTGACTGTACCTCCCCCATACAGCCTCCAGCTGTCTGTTCTTCCCCCATACAGCCTCCAGCTGACTGTTCCTCCCCCATACAGCCTCCAGTTGTCTGTTCCTCCCCCATACAGCCTCCAGTTGACTGTTCCTCCCCCATACAGCCTCCAGTTGTTTGTTCCTCCCCCATACAGCCTCCAGTTGTCTGTTCCTCCCCCATACAGCCTCCAGTTGTATGTTCCTCCCCCATACAGCCTCCAGTTGTCTGTTCCTCCCCATACAGCCTCCAGTTGTCTGTTCCTCCCCCATACAGCCTCCAGTTGACTGTTCCTCCCCCATACAGCCTCCAGTTGTCTGTTCCTCCCTCATACAGCCTCCAGTTGACTGTTCCTCCCCATACAGCCTCCAGTTGACAGTTCTTCCCCCATACAGCCTCCAGTTGTCTGTTCTTCCCCCATACAGCCTCCAGCTGACTGTACCTCCCCCATACAGCCTCCAGCTGTCTGTTCTTCCACCATACAGCCTCCAGCTGTCTGTTCCTCCCCCATACAGCCTCCAGTTGTATGTTCCTCCCCCATACAGCCTCCAGTTGTCTGTTTCTCCCCCATACAGCCTCCAGTTGTCTGTTCCTCCCCCATACAGCCTCCAGTTGACTGTTCCTCCCCCATACAGCCTCCAGTTGACAGTTCTTCCCCCATACAGCCTCCAGTTGTCTGTTCTTCCCCCATACAGCCTCCAGCTGACTGTACCTCCCCCATACAGCCTCCAGCTGTCTGTTCTTCCCCCATACAGCCTCCAGCTGACTGTTCCTCCCCCATACAGCCTCCAGTTGTCTGTTCCTCCCCCATACAGCCTCCAGTTGACTGTTCCTCCCCCATACAGCCTCCAGTTGTTTGTTCCTCCCCCATACAGCCTCCAGTTGTCTGTTCCTCCCCCATACAGCCTCCAGTTGACTGTTCCTCCCCCATACAGCCTCCAGTTGTTTGTTCCTCCCCCATACGGCCTCCAGTTGTCTGTTCCTCCCCCATACGGCCTCCAGTTGCCTGTTCCTCCCCCATACGGCCTCCAGTTGTCTGTTCCTCCCCCATACGGCCTCCAGTTGTCTGTTCCTCCCCCATACGGCCTCCAGTTGTCTGTTCCTCCCCCATACGGCCTCCAGTTGTCTGTTCCTCCCCCATACGGCCTCCAGTTGCCTGTTCCTCCCCCATACGGCCTCCAGTTGTTTGTTCCTCCCCCATACAGCCTCCAGTTGCCTGTTCCTCCCCATACAGCCTCCAGTTGCCTGTTCCTCCCCCATACAGCCTCCAGTTGCCTGTTCCTCCCCCATACAGCTTCCAGTTGCCTGTTCCTCCCCCATACAGCCTCCAGTTGCCTGTTCCTCCCCCATACAGCCTCCAGTTGCCTGTTCCTCCCCCATACAGCCTCCAGTTGACTGTTCCTCCCCCATACAGCCTCCAGTTGACTGTTCCTCCCCCATACAGCCTCCAGTTGTCTGTTCCTCCCTCATACAGCCTCCAGTTGACTGTTCCTCCCCCATACAGCCTCCAGTTGCCTGTTCTTCCCCCATACAGCCTCCAGTTGTCTGTTCCTCCCCCATACAGCCTCCAGTTGCCTGTTCCTTCCCCATACAGCCTCCAGTTGCTTGTTCCTCCCCCATACAGCCTCCAGTTGTCTGTTCCTCCCCCATACAGCCTCCAGTTGTCTGTTCCTCCCCCATACAGCCTCCAGTTGTCTGTTCCTCCCCCATACAGCCTCCAGCTGTCTGTTCCTCGCCCATACAGCCTCCAGTTGTATGTTCCTCCCCAATACAGCCTCCAGTTGTCTGTTTCTCCCCCATACAGCCTCCAGCTGTCTGTTCTTCCTCCATACAGCCTCCAGCTGACTGTTCCTCCCCATACAGCCTCCAGTTGTCTGTTCCTCCCCCATAGAGCCTCCAGTTGTATGTTCCTCCCCCATACAGCCTCCAGTTGTCTGTTTCTCCCCCATACAGCCTCCAGTTGTCTGTTCCTCCCCCATACAGCCTCCAGTTGACTGTTCCTCCCCCATACAGCCTCCAGTTGTCTGTTCCTCCCTCATACAGCCTCCAGTTGACTGTTCCTCCCCCATACAGCCTCCAGCTGACAGTTCTTCCCCCATACAGCCTCCAGTTGTCTGTTCTTCCCCCATACAGCCTCCAGCTGACTGTACCTCCCCCATACAGCCTCCAGCTGTCTGTTCTTCCCCCATACAGCCTCCAGCTGACTGTTCCTCCCCCATACAGTCTCCAGTTGTCTGTTCCTCCCCCATACAGCCTCCAGTTGACTGTTCCTCCCCCATACAGCCTCCAGTTGTCTGTTCCTCCCCCATACAGCCTCCAGTTGTCTGTTCCTCCCCCATACAGCCTCCAGCTGTCTGTTCTTCCCCCATACAGCCTCCAGCTGACTGTTCCTCCCCCATACAGCCTCCAGCTGACTGTTCCTCCCCCATACAGCCTCCAGTTGTCTGTTCCTCCCCCATACAGCCTCCAGCTGACTGTTCCTCCCCCATACAGCCTCCAGTTGTCTGTTCCTCCCTCATACAGCCTCCAGTTGACTGTTCCTCCCCCATACAGCCTCCAGCTGACAGTTCTTCCCCCATACAGCCTCCAGTTGTCTGTTCTTCCCCCATACAGCCTCCAGTTGCCTCAATGGATGATCAATCAACCTCAAGTTATTTAGGAACCGGTAGTCAAGCTTTTTCTTTTTGGGAACTCACAGAAACTGAAGTACCTGCTCCCTTATTAGGGTATTGACAACCCAGAAGTCACTAGGGTCTGACAATTCGGAACTGTCTTTAATTAAGTACGCAGCGCCTCTCATTGTTGGCTCAGTAACACTACATTTTATATTGAACTTTAGTATCATGAAATATCCCCAAAGTGTGTAAAAAGCAGCTTTTATGCTGCCACTCCGTAAGGTCTGGGATTGTAGTGATCTTGATAATTATCGACTAATTTCCAGGCTCCCTTGAGAAACTATTAGAATCACTGGTCAACTTATCGGCTACATTATTTTCTGTATGTAAATGGTATTCTTAATGTTAATCAGGATTTAGATGTTATTAACAGCACCACTATGACAACCGTGCTTGTTGTAAATGCCTTGGATGATAGACAGAATGTTAATCTGTTGGATAAGCTGTCCTCTATGGGGTTGGATAAGCTGTCCTCCACAGGGTTGGATAAGCTGTCCTCCATAGGGTTGGATAAGCTGTCCTCCACAGGGTTGGATAAGCTGTCCTCCACAGGGTTGGATAAGCTGTCCTCCACAGGGTTGGATAAGCTGTCCTCCACAGGGTTGAATAAGCTGTCCTCCACAGGGTTGGATAAGCTGTCCTCCATAGGGTTGGATAAGCTGTCCTCCATAGGGTTGGATAAGCTGTCCTTCATAGGGTTGGATAAGCTGTCCTCCATAGGGTTGGGTACTGATGCTTGCCAATGTTTTCATAATTATCTCAATGACAGAACTCAGGCCATCAAGGTAGCTGGGGTGAAATCTGAGTTCCTTGAGTTACATAAAGGGGTTCCCCAAGGTCCGATACTCGGCCCACTAGTGTTTACAATCTATGTAAATAACATTGGTAATGTTATAAAAAAATATATATGTATATATTCATTTGTATGCTGATGATAGTGTTGTATTCCATTGCTGGACCAAGCCGTTTCACATTTAAAGTCTGATTTTCAACCACTGCAGAGGTCACTATTGGATCTAAGTTAGTGCTGAATGCAAACACAGCAAAATGAGGTCACTATTGGATCTAAGTTAGTGCTGAATGCAAACAAAACGAGGTCACTATTGGATCTAAGTTAGTGCTGAATGCAAACACAGCAAAATGAGGTCACTATTGGATCTAAGCTAGTGCTGAATGCAAACAAAGCAAAATTAGGTCACTATTGGATCTAAGTTAGTGCTGAATGCAAACAAAACGAGGTCACTATTGGATCTAAGTTAGTGCTGAATGCAAACAAAACAAAATGCATGCTTTTTTTCTTTGTCCACACAACCTAGATTTAAAATAACTTGTAATGACATGTTTGAACAGCACACAAATCGAGCAAGTTCCTTCCTTACAAATATCATTGTATCTGGCTCGATGACAAACTGTCCTAAAAATAATGTCACTGAGCTGGTGAAGAAATTGAAGTTTAAGGTTGGTTTCTTTTACAGAAACAAAGCATGTCTGCCTTTTGATGATAGGAAGGAAATTTGTCCAGGCCACTTTTATGTCTATTTCAGGCTTTGGGGATATTATCTACAGCGCGTTCAGGAAGTATTCACACTCCTAGACTTATTCCACATTTTGTTGTTACAGCCTGAATTCAAAATGGATGAAATCGTTTGTGTTTCTCATCCACTACACACAATACCTCCATAGTGTAATGTGAAAACAAGTTTTTATACATGTTGGCAAATGTATTGGAAGTGAAATACAGAAATATCTTATTTTACATACGTTTTTACACCCCTGAGTCAATACCTTGTAGAAGCACCTTTGGCAACGATTATAGCTGTGAGTGTTTCTGGGTAAGTGTCCTAAGAGTGATTACAGCTGTGAGTCTTTCTGGGTAAGTGTCCTGAGAGTGATTACAGCTGTGAGTGTTTCTGGGTAAGTGTCCTAAGAGTGATTACAGCTGTGAGTCTTTCTGGGTAAGTGTCCTGAGAGTGATTACAGCTGTGAGTGTTTCTGGGTAAGTGTCCTAAGAGTGATTACAGCTGTGAGTCTTTCTGGGTAAGTGTCTAAGAGTGATTACAGCTGTGAGTCTTTCTGGGTAAGTGTCTAAGAGTGATTACAGCTGTGAGTCTTTCTGGGTAAGTGTCCTAAGAGTAATTACAGTACTGCTGGTAGTCTACTCTCCACTACAGTACTGCTGGTAGTCTACCCTCCACTAGGACTACAGTACTGCCGGGAGTCTACCCTCCACTACAGTACTGCTGGTAGTCTACCCTCCACTAGGACTACAGTACTGCCGGTAGTCTACCCTCCACTAGAACTACAGTACTGCCGGTAGTCTACCCTCCACTACAGTACTGCCGGTAGTCTACCCTCCACTACAGTACTGCTGGTAGTCTACCCTCCACTACAGTACTGCTGGTAGTCTACCCTCCAATACAGCACTGCTGGTAGTCTACCCTCCACTACAGTACTGCTGGTAGTCTACCCTCCACTACAGTACTGCTGGTAGTCTACCCTCCACTAGGACTACAGTACTGCCGGTAGTCTACCCTCTACTACAGTCCTGCTGGTAGTCTACCCTCCACTACAGTACTGCTGGTAGTCTACCCTCTACTACAGTACTGCTGGTAGTCTACCCTCCACTACAGTACTGCTGGTAGTCTACCCTCCACTAGGACTACAGTACTGCCGGTAGTCTACCCTCTACTACAGTCCTGCTGGTAGTCTACCCTCTACTACAGTCCTGCTGGTAGTCTACCCTCCACTACAGTACTGCTGGTAGTCTACCCTCTACTACAGTACTGCTGGTAGTCTACCCTCCACTACAGTACTGCTGGTAGTCTACCCTCTACTACAGTACTGCTGGTAGTCTACCCTCTACTACAGTACTGCTGGTAGTCTACCCTCCACTACAGTACTACTGGTAGTCTACCCTCTACTACAGTCCTGCTGGTAGTCTACCCTCCACTACAGTACTGCTGGTAGTCTACCCTCTACTACAGTACTGCTGGTAGTCTACCCTCCACTACAGTACTGCTGGTAGTCTACCCTCCACTAGGACTACAGTACTGCTGGTAGTCTACCCTCCACTAGGACTACAGTACTGCTGGTAGTCTACCCTCCACTACAGTACTACTGGTAGTCTACCCTCTACTACAGTCCTGCTGGTAGTCTACCCTCCACTACAGTACTGCTGGTAGTCTACCCTCCACTACAGTACTGCTGGTGGTCTACCCTCTACTACAGTACTGCTGGTAGTCTACTGTCCACTACAGTACTGCTGGTAGTCTACCCTCCACTAGGACTACAGTACTGCCGGTAGTCTACTCTCCACTACAGTACTGCTGGTAGTCTACCCTCCACTAGGACTACAGTACTGCCGGTAGTCTACCCTCCACTACAGTACCCTCCACTACAACATAATTGAATTAGAACATTGAACTTCAATCCTGTATGATTCCTGGATCTTGGAGATGTCTGAAAATGCATTGTAAGTGTCACTATGCCTACATAAAATGCCCTTCTGTTTTGCCGTGTGTTAGGGTAGACTACCAGCTGTACTACAGTCCTAGTGGACTATTTTCTGTTTTGCCGAAAAACATTTCTCACGGTAGGGCTGTTACGGTGACCATGTTGCCGCCACACGGCAATCAGGAGACACATGACCTCAGTCAAATTACATGTGGCAGTTTAGTCACAGTAACTAGGCTTCTCCAAAACTGTCCTCTGATGCCGCTGATGGTCATTAGTAGCCTCCCAAATTAAATCTCATTTTATTTGTCACATGTGCCAAATACAACTGTAACACCTTACAGTGAAATGCTTACTTACAAGCCCTTAAGTACTTGCTAACAGCCAGTTGCCAATGGCAGGTACACAGCGATCTATTGTCCCTTTCAATCACTCTGACATCAATGCAAATGCAACCAAAAATCAAACCATAGACTTCATTAGAGCCCTGGCATTCAGCATAATAGCAGAACCCGTTGCACAGTGAGAGCCAGCTTCTCGTAGCTGGTTGGTGCATGGAATGAAATTAGTGTTCCTGTTGAGCTGCATTTCTATAGGCTATGCTATTGTCTGAGAAAACAGTGTTTTGATGGCCTGTCAGGATCCTGTCAGCTTTCTATAGGCTAGGTCTACTATATTTATCAGCTTTCTATAGGCTAGGTCTACTATATTTATCAGCTTTCTATAGGCTAGGTCTACTATATTAATTTATCAGTTTTCTATAGGCTAGGTATACTATATTTATCAGCTTTCTACAGGCTAGGTCAACTATATTTATTTATCAGCTTTCTATAGGCTAGGTCTACTGTATTTATTTATCAGTTTTCTATAGGCTAGGTCTACTATATTTATCAGCTTTCTATAGGCTTGGTCTACTATATTAATTTATCAGTTTTCTATAGGCTAGGTCTACTATATTAATTTATCAGTTTTCTATAGGCTAGGTCTACTATATTAATTTATCAGTTTTCTATAGGCTAGGTCTACTATATTTATTTATCAACTTTCCATATATTAAGCACAGTCCTTCGCTTTACAACCAGAGTTGGCATGAAGAGGAACCACAGGAAAGCGTCTCCCATTTGCTATTTAAATATGGATAACGTATTTTCCCCCCTGCCCCTGTTCGACAGGAGCAGAATAATGGCTCAGTCTAAATCAGAACATATTATTTAGTATTATATAAAGAGTCCAGTGCTTCATTTGTAAATCGGGAGGTGCCAGAACAAAGAGTGAGCTTGAGAGGGTGGATGACCTGGGGAGAGGGGGTTGACCTGGGGGTTGACCTGGGGGGTGACCTGGGGGGTGACCTGGGTCAACTTCTGAAATTAGTTTATTTTTCTAAATATATTTATACATTTTCTTTATCACTTGTTTTTTGTTTTTTACTCTTTGACTTCTTTCCTTTCTTTGATTCATGTGGATATTATTTGTGTTATGCTATTTCTTGCTATTTCTTGTAAAGTGCAAATCAAAACAAAACCGGTGGGTTAGTATGATGCAATCTTTTCACTGTTTCTTTCCAATTAGATTTTTGTTGTTGTTGAGATTTGTAGACATTTTTAAGCTAGATCTGTAGATCTAGTCCTGTCTAGGTCTCTCTATATGCTGCCAGTGCGTGGCAGTCCAAAGTGGGCGGGGATTTCAGCTCGGACCGGAAGAGAAGCGGCGACAACCCGAAACAGAGCTAACAGACGGTAGCATCACTTTAATCTAGCTATTCCTTCTTTTAACTATCTTTATCTAATACAGTTGCGTAACAACCGTATATTGATGATTATATATAACTAAAACACTTATGAAATCTATAGCCATGACTTTTTAAAACCGCAAATGGAGCTCAAAGTATTGACAACCAAACATTAGCTAGCTAACTTGTTGTCGCATAAGCTAGCTGGCTATCTAACTGGGAAAGAATATAAAGGACACAGCTGACGCTTAAACCAACCACTAACTCCTAACCTTAAACCCTTAACCAAATGTGTATACATTCTGACATGAATTACCGGTTTTGGGCGTCAGGCGTATCCTTACAATACTTACTGCCTTTTTCTAGCTAACTAGCAAATTACCAAACTAAACCGTTAACTATTTACAAGAAATATAAACAAAAACACACACAATATTTCTCACTAACAATGTGTTTACTTGATTGTTCGTGGTTACTTTTGTATTTGCTGTCTAGTTTATTAGCTAATTAGTTAGCTAACGCCAGCTAGCTAATAACATTAGCTGGCCAAGGCAACGTTAGCTAGCTAGATATAGTAATTATCTCAAATATGTTTCCCTTATGACATTTAAGTTATCATTCCTTGGTCATATGCAAGAACACTGTATTTCATTCATATGAACATTTACATTTTAGTAATTTTAGTCGCTGTTATCCAGAGCGACTAATGGTTAAGTGCCTTGCTCATGGGCACAGAGATTTTTCACATGGTTGACTTGGTGATTCGAACCAGCAAACTTTCAGTTACTGGCCTTTATGTTCTTAAACGCTAGGTTACCATCCGCCCATGAACAAAATTGATCTAGGTCAATATGAATACACATATCATCTGTATCAGGTGTAATAGTTAAGGGCTATAAACAAAATTACCCCAGGAACAAGAAACCCTGAGCTACCTTTTGTGAAGTAGGCTAAAATCAGGGTATCACTATGCAGGCTAAACGGAAACAAAGATGGGATGCAGTGGTATAATATGAGTGTTAATCTCTATCGTCCCTCTCTCCATCTCTCCCCCTGTCTCTCTTCCACCTCCCCTGTTTCACCTCTCCTTCTCCCCTCTTTCTCGATCCTCCCCCTCATATAGATGGCTGCAATCAGGAAGAAGCTGGTGATAGTGGGAGACGGAGCGTGTGGGAAGACCTGCCTGCTGATCGTCTTCAGTAAAGACCAGTTCCCAGAGGTCTATGTGCCCACTGTGTTCGAGAACTATGTGGCTGACATCGAGGTCGACGGCAAACAGGTGAGCCTCAGCCAGGGTCCTAGTTCCAAACCAAACTGACCGTGTCCTCATTTTCTCTTGGGCCCAATTCCAAACCAGACCCTTGGAACTGGTTTCCACCTGAAAGTGATGGATATAATGACAAAATGGTTCCACCCCCTTGACTTCCCAACTAGCACTGCCTTTGCTGAAAAGTTACTTCCTATGACTGAGATATGTGGTTGTTTCATCTAGCTATCTGAAGATGAATGTCCTGACTATGACTGGTCCACCTAGCTATCTGAAGATGAATGTACTGACAATGACTGGTCCACCTAGCTGTCTGCAGATGAATGTCCTGACTATGACTGTGATTTGTGGTTGTCCCACCTAGCTATCTGAAGATGAATGTGCTGACTATGACTGAGATATGTGGTTGTCTCACCTAGCTATCTGAAGATGAGTGTGCTGACTATGACTGGTCCACCTAGCTATCTGCAGATGAATGTACTGACTATGACTGGTCCACCTAGCTAACTGGAGATGAATGTACTGACTATGACTGGTCCACCTAGCTATCTGCAGATGAATGTCCTGACTATGACTGGTCCACCTAGCTATCTGGAGATGAATGTGCTGACTGTGATATGAGGTTGTCTCACCTAGCTATCTGAAGATGAATGTACTGACTATGACTGTGATATGTGGTTGTCCCACCTAGCTATCTGAAGATGAATGTCCTGACTATGACTGTGATATGTGGTTGTCTCACCTAGCTATCTGAAGATGAATGTCCTGACTATGACTGGTCCCCCCAGCTATCTGAAGATGAATGTCCTGACTATGACTGGTCCACCTAGCTATCTGAAGATGAATGTCCTGACTATGACTGTGATATGTGGTTGTCTCACCTAGCTATCTGAAGATGAATGTCCTGACTATGACTGGTCCACCTAGCTATCTGAAGATGAATGTACTGACTATGACTGGTCCACCTAGCTATCTGAAGTTTAATGTCCTGACTATGACTGGTCCACCTAGCTATCTGAAGTTTAATGTCCTGACTATGACTGGTCCACCTAGCTATCTGCAGATGAATGTCCTGACTATGACTGGTCCACCTAGCTATCTGAAGATGAATGTCCTGACTATGACTGGTCCACCTAGCTATCTGGAGATGAATGTACTGACTGTGATATGAGGTTGTCTCACCTAGCTATCTGAAGTTTAATGTCCTGACTATGACTGGTCCACCTAGCTATCTGAAGTTTAATGTCCTGACTATGACTGGTCCACCTAGCTATCTGCAGATGAATGTCCTGACTATGACTGGTCCACCTAGCTATCTGAAGATGAGTGTGCTGACTATGACTGGTCCACCTAGCTATCTGGAGATGAATGTACTGACTATGACTGGTCCACCTAGCTATCTGAAGATGAATGTACTGACTATGACTGGTCCACCTAGCTATCTGAAGATGAATGTCCTGACTATGACTGGTCCACCTAGCTATCTGAAGGTGAATGTCCTGACTATGACTGGTCCACCTAGCTATCTGAAGATGAATGTCCTGACTATGACTGGTCCACCTAGCTATCTGAAGATGAATGTCCTGACTATGACTGGTCCACCTAGCTATCTGAAGATGAATGTCCTGACTATGACTGGTCCACCTAGCTATCTGAAGATGAATGTACTGACTATGACTGGTCCACCTAGCTATCTGAAGATGAATGCACAAACTGCCCTGGGTAGTAGTGTCTGCTAAATCATCCCATCATGCACCACGTCTTTCTGTGGGCAGAAGCACTGTTCACACCCTTCTTGAGAACATTTAGCAGGTTTAAAGCTAATTTCCTGCAGTTGTATACGTTTTGCCATGTGTAATGTTTATTCATGTGGTATTTCAGTGACTCAAACATTACTACAGAATCTATGGGCTAAAAACAGAATCTATGGGCTAAAAAACGTTAGTTGACATGGGCATAGTTGATCTGGATGTTTCTGAAAAGTTATAAATAGCTAACTAAGGTCTGCAATGACTGACAGGACAAGAGGAACTGATGATGCAATACCCGATTTAGAAATGTCACCTTGTACATTCTACTATTACAACTTTGAAGAATATGTTGAAAGCTGGATTGACTTCCTTAACCACTGTGCTAAATGACTCTCTCCTCTCTCTCTCTCTTTCTCCCAGGTGGAGTTAGCGTTATGGGACACAGCAGGACAGGAGGACTATGACAGACTGAGACCTCTCTCCTACCCCGACACTGACGTTATACTCATGTGCTTCTCTGTAGACAGCCCAGATAGTTTAGGTAACATACAACACACACACAGCAAGGAAGTGTTTTGTTGGACGGTGTATACCCCCTCAGATCAGGAAGTGTTTTGTTGGCCGGTGTATACCCCCTCCAACTCAGATCAGGAAGTGTTTTGTTGGATGGTGTATACCCCCTCAGATCAGGAAGTGTTTTGTTGGATGGTGTATACCCCCTCAGATCAGGAAGTGTTTTGTTGGATGGTGTATACCCCCTCAGATCAGGAAGTGTTTTGTTGGATGGTGTATACCCCCTCAGATCAGGAAGTGTTTTGTTGGATGGTGTATACCCCCTCCAACTCAGATCAGGAAGTGTTTTGTTGTACGGTGTATACCCCCTCCAACTCAGATCAGGAAGTGTTTTGTTGGATGGTGTATACCCCCTCAGATCAGGAAGTGTTTTGTTGTACGGTGTGTACCCCCTCCAACTCAGATCAGGAAGTGTTTTGTAGGACGGTGTATACCCCCTCAGATCAGGAAGTGTTTTGTAGGACGGTGTATACCCCCTCAGATCAGGAAGTGTTTTGTTGGATGGTGTATACCCCCTCAGATCAGGAAGTGTTTTGTTGGATGGTGTATACCCCCTCAGATCAGGAAGTGTTTTGTTGGACGGTGTATACCCCCAGTTCCACTGCATTTTTTCATTGTTCCCCTTTAATCAGGGACTGATTTAGACCTGGGACACCAGGTGGGTGATACCCCTTTAATCAGGGACTGATTTAGACCTGGGACACCAGGTGGGTGATACCCCTTTAATCAGGGACTGATTTAGACCTGGGACACCAGGTGGGTGATTCCCCTTTAATCAGGGACTGATTTAGACCTGGGACACCAGGTGGGTGATACCCCTTTAATCAGGGACTGATTTAGACCTGGGACACCAGGTGGGTGATACCCCTTTAATCAGGGACTGATTTAGACCTGGGACACCAGGTAGGTGATACCCCTTTAATCAGGGACTGATTTAGACCTGGGACACCAGGTGGGTGATTCCCCTCTAATCAGGGACTGATTTAGACCTGGGACACCAGGTGGGTGATACCCCTTTAATCAGGGACTGATTTAGACCTGGGACACCAGGTGGGTGATTCCCCTCTAATCAGGGACTGATTTAGACCTGGGACACCAGGTGGGTGATACCCCTTTAATCAGGGACTGATTTAGACCTGGGACACCAGGTGGGTGATACCCCTTTCATCAGGGACTGATTTAGACATGAGTCACCAGGTAGGTGATTCCCCTCTAATTAGGGACTGATTTAGACATGAGACACCAGGTAGGTGATTCCCCTCTAATTAGGGACTGATTTAGACATGAGACACCAGGTAGGTGATTCCCCTCTAATTAGAGACTGATTTAGACATGAGACACCAGGTAGGTGATTCCCCTCTAATTAGGGACTGATTTAGACATGAGACACCAGGTAGGTGATTCCCCTCTAATTAGGGACTGATTTAGACATGAGACACCAGGTAGGTGATTCCCCTCTAATTAGGGACTGATTTAGACATGAGACACCAGGTAGGTGATTCCCCTCTAATTAGGGACTGATTTAGACATGAGACACCAGGTAGGTGATTCCCCTCTAATTAGGGACTGATTTAGACATGAGACTCCAGGTAGGTGATTCCCCTCTAATTAGAGACTGATTTAGACATGAGACACCAGGTAGGTGATTCCCCTCTAATTAGAGACTGATTTAGACCGGAGACACCAGGTGGGTGTAATTAATTATCAGGTAGAACAGAAAAGCAGCAGACTCCGGACCTCGTAGGGTCAGAGTTCATTACCCCTGGTGTATACTGTGTGTATCCGGTACATACGACTAATGACACACACACACACACACACACACACACACACACACACACACACACACAGTCAGAGGAATTAACTGAACACGACACACACCCACTAACATCTCTCCCTCCAGAGAACATTCCAGAGAAGTGGACTCCAGAGGTGAAACACTTCTGTCCTAATGTTCCCATCATCCTCGTGGGCAACAAGAAGGACCTGAGGAACGACGAACACACACGCAGGGAGCTGGCCAAGATGAAACAGGTACGTGACACCCTTCTCCCTGTAGCAGAGACATGGTTAACGGTGTGTGTGTCTGTTAACTTCTCTCTCTCTCCAAGATGAAACGGGTACGTGTGTGATGGACAGGTCACCTCTTCTCCGTCTCTCGCTAAACAAAATCTTTTTTTTCTTTTCTCTCTCTCTCTCTCTCTACGTCTCTAGGAGCCAGTGAAGTCGGAGGAGGGCAGAGACATGGCTAACCGGATCGGTGCCTACGGCTGTCAGGAGTGCTCAGCTAAGACCAAGGACGGAGTCAGGGAGGTGTTTGAGATGGCCACCAGGGCGGCGCTACAGGCCAAGAGACGTGGAAAGAAGAACGCCTGCATGCTGTTGTAGGCCCCAGGGAGATGTTGCCCCTGGATACTGATCTTGGACCAGTTTTACCCTCCCAAAATATAGTTGTAATCATTAAAGGGATAGTGTCACATTTTGGCAATGACTGAAAGTCTGACAGGGTTCCCCAACCGGTGCCCCGATTTTATTTACCCACTCGCCCAAGTTTTCTGAGCAAAAAATAAATACAAGTTTACGTTATTTTATTGTTGGACATAAAGACTGAAAAAACCCCTGCAAATCAGTTCCAAGTGATTTTGATTTTGTAAATCTGTACCAAAGTGTTCTCTCTCATAATAGAGAGATATATGTGATTGTATACCAAATCTAAGCCAGGTTTGAAATGATTGTTTTAGTCAGTGTATATATATTTGTTTGGGCTTCTTGCGGTCAATTTGCAGTCTACAAATGATTTATAATTATGTTCCTTACCATTGGCTCAAGAAAAAAATCTTTCTGTGGCTGAATCTCTAGGTGATGCTGGCGTTAGCGCCATCAGCTAACTGATACCATAGACTTCCAGTCATTACGCTAACACTAGTTTATCAAAGGCTCACAAAACTTCAACTTCCTTTAAACTACACTCAGAGACACATTTGTATCCATGAGTTTATCTGACTCTGGGTCAGTAGTTAAAGGGCTTAATTGCCAAAATGGTGCACCATCCCTTTTTTCAGGGGTAGGTTTAAAACTGGTCTCAGATCTGTGCCTGTGGGTAACGCCCCTTTTGAGGGGTAGGCTTAAAATTGGTCTCAGATCTGTGCCTGTGGGTAACGTACCTTTTGAGGGGTAGGCTTAAAACTGGTCTCAGATCTGTGCCTGTGGGTAACGTACCTTATCGGCACCCTATTCCCTATATGGTGTGCTATATAGGGTTCCATTTGGGACTGGGGAGGTGAGGGGATAGAAAAGGTTAAATGCCCTCGATCTGAAAAAATTGCGTAGGTATCAAAAAGGAAATGAAATCAAACTTTATTCGTCATATCCACAGGATACAGAAGCGATTCTATATGGAACTACTGGGTGAAAGTAGGTCATGTTCATTAGTCACCGAACGGAACAAAACGGACTGAAACCGGGAGGGATCTACCTGAACTTTTACAATAAGAAACGCTTTTCTTTTATTTTTTGTCAATCTTCTACTGCAGTACATTTTGTTACGGTGTTTATTAATGAATACAACCCTGATGGGCGAGGTGGAAATGTGGCTATGTTTTTACATGTATCCAATCCTGTCGGAACTACACTAATGCCTTAGGGTGAAGGAGCCAAGGGGGCTGGGAAAGATACTGTGGACAGTGTTGTTTTGATGAGGAGCTGTGCCATGAGGCCTAGAGGAGGAATTGAGAAAGTAACGTCGACTGTGGCTTCCTCTCCTGGTCAACCCAGCTGGCCTTAATTTAAAGTTTCTCCTGTCCACTGCCTTTATGTCACGATAGACAGGAAGCTGTTAATTTCACCTGTCCACTACCTTCAGGTAACTATAGACAGGAAGCTGTTAGTTTCATCTGTCCTCTGCCTTCAGGTAACTATAGACAGGAAGCTGTTAGTTTCACCTGTCCACTACCTTCAGGTAACTATAGACAGGAAGCTGTTAGTTTCACCTGTCCTCTGCCTTCAGGTAACGACAGGAAGCTGTTAATTTCACCTGTCCACTACCTTCAGGTAACTATAGACAGGAAGCTGTTAGTTTCACCTGTCCTCTGCCTTCAGGTAACGACAGGAAGCTGTTAATTTTCACCTGTCCACTACCTTCAGGTAACTATAGACAGGAAGCTGTTAATTTCACCTGTCCTCTGCCTTCAGGTAACTATAGACAGGAAGCTGTTAGTTTCACCTGTCCTCTGCCTTCAGGTAACTATAGACAGGAAGCTGCTGTCCTGTCCACTGCCTTCAGGTTACTATATAGAGGAAGCTGCTGTCCTGTCCACTGCCTTCAAGTTACTATATAGAGGAAGCTGCTGTCCTGTCCACTACCTTCATGTTACTATATAGAGGAAGCTGCTGTCCTGTCCACTGCCTTCAGGTTACTATATAGAGGAAGCTGCTGTCCTGTCCACTACCTTCAGGTTACTATATAGAGGAAGCTAAGAGAGAGACTCTTGTTTAACCCTTTAGTTGCGTCCCCTCAGCCCTACTTTATTAAGAATTAAATGTTTATGGGCTTCTTCTGGTCCATGCTCTAACTCAGGCCCTACAGTCCGCAGGTGTGTGTGAGCTGTGTGTAAGACAGGTGTGTGTGAGCTGTGTGTGAGACAGGTGTGTGTGAGACGTGTGTGTGTTTCTCCTGGCAAGCCGAAGTTCAGTATCCGAGTCTCCGCCCCTTTCGTCAGTGATTGGTCAACAGTAGGGATTCTCCAATAAGTGTTTGTCATTCAACGACAGACTAATCATTTTCATTGAGAAATAAGGCAACAAACATCTTCGTTGGATGTAAAACCGTTCGTCTAGCATCTCCTTGACAAAAACGTACATTTTGGGACAGATTTCTTGAGTTATCTTTAGATTGTTTCTGATTATTTTGAGGAAGTGTATATTGGCTACGGCGTCTCAAGTTGGACAAACAGTACCATCGCTACTTTTTTTCTTGTTTTTCAAGAGAAGGTCTTTTAAGGGAGCATGAGAGTACCCTCGTTTGGGTCAGCCGAATCCAAGCATGCGGAAGGAGTAACACAGGTGTGTGTGTGTGTTGTGTGAGCGTGTAACACAGGTGTGTGAGCGTGTAACACAGGTGTGTGTTGTGAGCGTGTAACACAGGTGTGTGTTGTGAGCGTGTAAGACAGGTGTTTGTTCGAGCTGTGTGTAAGACAGGTTTGTGTGTGTGCGCGCGTTTGTCTATATCCAGTTTCCATGTGTCCAATACATGTATTGTAAGACTGGTTGAGACTGGTTGAGACTGGTTGTTATCGTCAGTAATGTTGAGACTGGTTGTTATCGTCAGTAATGTTGAGACTGGTTGTTATCGTCAGTAATGTTGAGACTGGTTGAGACTGGTTGTTATCGTCAGTAATGTTGAGACTGGTTGAGACTGGTTGTTATCGTCAGTACTGTTGAGACTGGTTGAGACTGGTTGTGTTGTCAGTACTATAAGCATGTTGGGACTGGTTGAGACTGGTAGGGACTGGTTGGGACTGGTAGGGACTGGTTGAGACTGGTAGGGACTGGTTGGGACTGGTTGAGACTGGTTGGGACTGGTTGGGACTGGTTGGGGAGATAATCACCTGCTTCCAACCAAATGGATTTGGAATACTTTAGTCCAGGACATTTTCTGACTTTGACGTGACTTTTGTTTTCTTGGTCCTGTGCAGTTGTTAATCAAACTAATATACGTGTGAACGCACAGTTTTTTTTTTTCAATGTCAACTTATTTTTTTAGAAGAAATTGTGAATTATTTTATGTGTGCCAATATATAAGAACGTAACTGTAGTTCTCGGATCTCTGTGGTCATTAGACCCAACAGCTGTTCAGAATGAAACAAAGATCTACAAACAATTTTATATTTTAGCATTTTAATATACGTAGATGAAGATTTCATTTTCATGTTTTAGTCTCTTTTTTTTTTTGTGTGTGGAGGGGGGGTGATGAAGAGAGTGAGATGAGGAGAGAGGACTTTTGAGAGATTGATACTTGATCTACAGAGATGACAGTAGAAGTAATCAATAGTCTACAGTGGGTTTATTTAAAAGCGATTTGATATTTAGAGAGAATTTCCCCAGACACAGATTAATCCTAGTCCTGGACTAAACCGCTATTTCAATGGAGATTTTCCATTAAGCAGATTTTTTTAGTACTAAACTAAGCCTAACTTTGATCTGTGTCTGGGAAACCTGCCATTTTAAAGTTGATTTCCATTTCCTATTTACTCCGTTACTGTTAATATATTATGTTATTATTATCCATGTTCCCTATAAACTGCGTGGGCGCACGGCTCCCCGGGACTTCAGCCCCGCGCAGAGATGTACGAGATTAAACGGTCTAGTTTTCCCTGTTAGTTAACACTGTCAGCGTTTCCCTTTACTGAGCGAATTAGGATTGAATCAACGCAATATTAGCCATTTTCAATGCAACCACACTGAAAGAAAACAAACTATGCAAGAGATTTTTCTTGTAGGCAGAGAGAATTGGAGTAGGACTCTATTGTATTGACAGGCACGACATCAGGCACGACACAGGCCCATACTCTACACCGACCCACGCGCCATAACCAATCAGAGCTGCAGTATCCCTATATTCGGTCTTAAAGGGGCAGTGTTGTATTTTGAGACATGCTTGAATAAGCTAAGTAGCTTATAAGCGGAAGGTAGCAATAATGTGTCTGATTCTCTGTAATAATGGTATGAGAATAACAAGGCATTTTATCTTGTAGAGTGGTTTCTAGCATCAAACAACACAAAAACATGTTCAGTCGCCTCCTCGTCCGAAGGACAAGTGGACGAACAGGTTGTCAATCCCGGCATGTTTGTTTCAACAGTCTCATGGAATGTAGGTCTGCATTGAACATTGACTGCTACTGTAGGTTGAACGATAGAACGGCTATTTCCATGTTAAAATGCTATGGGATGCATTTTCTCCATTGTTTTTGATGGTAGGCTACTCTGGTAGGCCGTACATTATGATCAAACAGCCAGAGCAGCCTACTTGGCCACTGTTAAAACTGTAACTTAAAGCGGGTACAGCCTCAGTGTTCACAGTAAAACTGTAACTTAAAGCAGGTACAGCCTCAGTGTTCACAGTAAAACTGTAACTTAAAGCTGGTACAGCCTCAGTGTTCACAGTAAAACTGTAACTAAAAGCTGGTACAGTCTCAGTGTTCACAGTAAAACTGTAACTTAAAGCAGGTACAGCCTCAGTGTTCACAGTAAAACTGTAACTTAAAGCAGGTACAGCCTCAGTGTTCACAGTAAAACTGTAACTTAAAGCTGGTACAGCCTCAGTGTTCACAGTAAAACTGTACAGCTTCAGTGTTCACAGTAAAACTGTAACTTAAAGCTGGTACAGCCTCAGTGTTCACAGTAAAACTGTAACTTAAAGCAGGTACAGCCTCAGTGTTCACAGTAAAACTGTAACTTAAAGCTGGTACAGCCTCAGTGTTCACAGTAAAACTGTAACTAAAAGCTGGTACAGTCTCAGTGTTCACAGTAAAACTGTAACTTAAAGCAGGTAGAGCCTCAGTGTTCACAGTAAAACTAACTAAAAGCTGGTACAGTCTCAGTGTTCACAGTAAAACGGTAACTAAAAGCTGGTACAGTCTCAGTGTTCACAGTAAAACTGTAACTTAAAGCAGGTAGAGCCTCAGTGTTCACAGTAAAACTGTAACTTAGTGGGTACAGCCTCAGTGTTCACAGTAAAACTGTACAGCCTCAGTGTTCACAGTAAAACTGTAACTTAAAGCAGGTACAGACTCAGTGTTCACAGTAAAACTGTAACTTAAAGCAGGTACAGCCTCAGTGTTCACAGTAAAACTGTAACTTAGTGGGTACAGCCTCAGTGTTAACAGTAAAACTGTACAGCCTCAGTGTTCACAGTAAAACTGTAACTTAAAGCAGGTACAGCCTCAGTGTTCACAGTAAAACTGTAACTTAAAGCAGGTACAGCCTCAGTGTTCACAGTAAAACTGTAACTAAAAGCTGGTACAGTCTCAGTGTTCACAGTAAAACTGTAACTTAAAGCAGGTACAGCCTCAGTGTTCACAGTAAAACTGTAACTAAAAGCTGGTACAGCCTCAGTGTTCACAGTAAAACTGTAACTTAAAGCTGGTACAGCCTCAGTGTTCACAGTAAAACTGTACAGCCTCAGTGTTCACAGTAAAACTGTAACTAAAAGCTGGTACAGTCTCAGTGTTCACAGTAAAATTGTAACTTAAAGCAGGTACAGCCTCAGTGTTCACAGTAAAACTGTAACTAAAAGCTGGTACAGCCTCAGTGTTCACAGTAAAACTGTACAGCCTCAGTGTTCACAGTAAACGCGCGCCAGAAGTTGCACAGAATTTTCACAATGTTCAAGTTTGTGCTCAAAAGACCTGAAATTTGCTCAATTGCCGAAGGAACATTGATCACTATTATGTTTCCTTTAATACTGTATCGTTACTGTTCTGTCCTCTGCTTTTACTACTTTTGCATAGCTAAAAACGTGATTTTAAGATCTGCTACTAAAAGTAAATTATACCTGAGAAAAATAAACTTCAGTATTGTACTCTGTTTTTACCTGGCTGTCTGAAATGTTGAGGGGGGGGTGATCTGTTATTTTTATTGTACAATATGACATCTTAGTATTTTTTTTCTTAAGGCTTTTCAAAATAAAGGTATTTTTAGGGTATTCAGGCTTGATTTGTATTTTATTTATCTGTCTTGAATGCGAGTTGTGTTGTCTGCATGTTTTCAATACAGAGGAATGTTTACAGACAATGGTTATCAGTTACCGGTCCTATCATGTCGTGGTGTATTCACACCAGTTTAAAGATCCCTACTGATTGGATTGGCGAGTAGGAATGTTAATACCATATATTGTAAAACATTTTAATATGTAATATTTGGTATTCTAATACAAAGTACAGTGTCAAAACATGTAATAACAGTGTAATAGTAACGTGTTGTAGTACTCGGCATAACAGTGTAATAGTAACGTGTTGTAGTACCTGCGATAACAGTGTAATAGTAACGTGTTGTAGTACCCGACATCGACAGAGAAAGAAGAATAACGTAACAGTTTTACAATACTTAAAAAAAAAAATCCCATTCGTATGGATGTCCTGTCCTGCGTAAATTAACTTTAATGATTAACTGTCGTCCAATCATATTCCCGGAGAAAGAGTGTGCGTTGTATACACCAATCATATTGTCGAAACAACTGTCATGCACCGCCCAACTACACAAAATGAAGCCATTTTGCAAATATAATTTTTGGAGCTGAACTAACACACCCTCCTTCACTCAGTAGCTAGGGAACACATTACACCAGAAAACTTAACTTGAACGTGAGGAAGGTAAGATATTTATGATTTGCACAATAACGAGTGTTTTATTGCAATCGTCCATATGCTGTCTAAACTGTTCATTGAGGCTGGTCCCAAAGCTAATCGTGTTTACAACCACCTTCACCAACATCACTATCAGCTGGCACTAACTAAATATTACTCTTTCGGTTATATTCTCTGTGTTATGTTTGCAAGCGATCCGGGATATTTATCTGCAATTGCAAATGATTATTCTGTGCATCAGTGCATGCAGGCAGTTCGCGGTGTCCCTGTCAGTCTGTGCTGGTTTCGTGTGTCCGACTGTCGGTCATCGAGGGTCAGTGGGTACAATGACGTCCTTTATTTACATCGGTGCCGGCTGGTCGATTCACTGCCCGTCTCAGTGGAGCTGTCAAATATTATGACAGACAAAAACAGAAAGACCCGTTTGCACATTTTTTTTTGCAGGCCATATAATAATTTGGTCAGGTAAAAATGTATTTGACCTCGCATGTCACAAGCTGACATAATGGCAGGCAACTTTGTAGGCTTTTACATTAGAGATTTGCAAAATCCATGAAAAAAAATGCAAATCTCTGTCAAACCTTAGCGCCCCCCTTTTGTCAATAGTGTGCAACTGCAGCTTGCAATTCAGAGCATTCCTGCATCTGCACGGAATGCCCCCCCCAGCAACCTCATTGGTTCCTGCATGAACGCCCCCCCCCCCCCAGCAACCTCATTGGTTCCTGTATGAATGCCCCCCACCCCCCAGCAACCTCATTGGTTCCTGCATGAACGCCCCCCCCCCCCCCCCCAGCAACCTCATTGGGTCCTGCATGAACGCCCCCCCCCCAGCAACCTCATTGGGTCCTGCATGAACGCCCCCCCCCCCCAGCAACCTCATTGGTTCCTGTATGAATGCCCCCCACCCCCCAGCAACCTCATTGGTTCCTGCATGAACGTCCCCCCCCCCCCCCACCAGCAACCTCATTGGGTCCTGCATGGACGCCCCCCCCCCCCCAGCAACCCCATTGGTTCCTGTATGAATGCCCCCCCCCAGCAACCTCATTGGTTCCTGCATGAACGCCCCCCCCCCCCCCCCCCAGCAACCTCATTGGTTCCTGCATGACCGCCCCCCCCCCCCCCCCAGCAACTTCATTGGTTCCTGCATGACCGCCCCCCCCCTCCCCAGCAACCTCATTGGTTCCTGCATGACCGCCCCCCCCCCCAGCAACCTCATTGGTTCCTGCATGAACGCCCCCCACCCCCCAGCAACCTCATTGGTTCCTGCATGACCGCCCCCCCCACCCCCCCAAGAGAACGAGGTGACATTATCAGATATGAAGGCTGCAAGAGAACGAGGTGACATTATCAGATATGAAGGCTGCAAGAGAACGAGGTGACATTATCAGATATGAAGGCTGCAAGAGAACGAGGTGACATTATCAGATATGAAGGCTGCAAGAGAACGAGGTGACATTATCAGATATGAAGGCTGCAAGAGAACGAGGTGACATTATCAGATATGAAGGCTGCAAGAGAACGAGATGACATTATCAGATATGAAGGCTGCAAGAGAACGAGGTGACATTATCAGATATGAAGGCTGCAAGAGAACGAGGTGACATTATCAGATATGAAGGCTGCAAGACAACGAGGTCTGTGTTATTTTCAGATATGAAGGCTGCAGGAGAACGAGGTGACATTATCAGATATGAAGGCTGCAAGACAACGAGGTGACATTATCAGATATGAAGGCTGCAAGAGAACGAGGTGACATTATCAGATATGAAGGCTGCAAGAGAACGAGGTGACATTATCAGATATGAAGGCTGCAAGACAACGAGGTCTGTGTTATTTTCAGATATGAAGGCTGCAGGAGAACGAGGTGACATTATCAGATATGAAGGCTGCAAGAGAACGAGGTGACATTATCAGATATGAAGGCTGCAAGACAACGAGGTGACATTATCAGATATGAAGGCTGCAAGACAACGAGGTGACATTATCAGATATGAAGGCTGCAAGAGAACGAGATGACATTATCAGATATGAAGGCTGCAAGAGAACGAGGTGACATGATCAAATATGAAGGCTGCAAGAGAACGAGGTGACATTATCAAATATGAAGACTGCAAGAGAACGAGGTGACATTATCAGATATGAAGGCTGCAAGAGAACGAGATGACATGATCAAATATGAAGGCTGCAAGAGAACGAGGTGACATTATCAGATATGAAGGCTGCAAGAGAACGAGGTGACATTATCAAATATGAAGGCTGCAAGAGAACGAGGTGACATTATCAGATATGAAGGCTGCAGGAGAACGAGGTGACATAGCATATCTGAGGTACGACAAACTGATTGTTCACCCTCCCTCCCAAGGAGTTAGGAGGAGCGACAGACAAGTAATTACACACACACACACACACACACACACACACACACACACACACACACACACACACACTACCTGAGTATCTGCTGATTCATGTTTGGACCAATAAACACTGTAAATATACTAAAGAAAGTATGTTAATTTGTCACTGGCATATATATAGTTTAAGGCACAAAATTAATTAAATATGCTGTCTTGTGCAGTCAAACAATATTAAATTATTGGCAATATCAGAGACTCACTTGGGCTCTTCTATTGAGGAAGCTGAGATCTCTATACATGGATACAATATGTTCAGGAGGGACAGAAATAGATCTGGGGGTTGGAGTTGCAGTTTACATCCAGAGTCAGACTCCAGCTAAATAACATCGTCAGGACTTAATGTTGACTGGATTAGAGACACTGTGGGTACAGCTGCTATAGGCTCTATGGGTACAGCTGCTATAGGCTCTATGGGTACAGCTGCTATAGGCTCTATGGGTACAGCTGCTATAGGCTCTATGGGTACAGCTGCTATAGACTCTATGGGTACAGCTGCTATAGACTCTATGGGTACAGGTGTATCTACCACGTGGGAAACCTATACTAGTTGGTTGCTGCTATAGGCTCTATGGGTACAGCTGCTATAGGCTCTATGGGTACAGCTGCTATAGGCTCTATGGGTACAGCTGCTATAGGCTCTATGGGTACAGGTGTATCTACCACGTGGGAAACCTATACTAGTTGGTTGCTGCTATAGGCTCTATGGGTACAGCTGCTATAGGCTCTATGGGTACAGCTGCTATAGGCTCTATGGGTACAGCTGCTATAGGCTCTATGGGTACAGCTGCTATAGGCTCTATGGGTACAGGTGTATCTACCACGTGGGAAACCTATACTAGTTGGTTGCTGCTATAGGCTCTATGGGTACAGCTGCTATAGGCTCTATGGGTACAGCTGCTATAGGCTCTATGGGTACAGCTGCTATAGACTCTATGGGTACAGCTGCTATAGACTCTATGGGTACAGGTGTATCTACCACGTGGGAAACCTATACTAGTTGGTTGCTGCTATAGGCTCTATGGGTACAGCTGCTATAGACCACCTAGTGCTGATGTCAAATATCTTGATGGAATTTGCTAAATGTTGGAAAAGGTATCTGATGAAAATAAGAAAATATATTTTTTGGGGAGATATGAATATAGATTTAACACCAACTGAAACATATTTCTGTTGCCAATGTACAGTCGTGGCCAAAAGTTTTGAGAATGACACAAATCTTAATTTTCACAAAGTCTGCAGCCTCATTTTGTATGATGGTAATTTGCATACACTCCAGAATGTTATGAAGAGTGATCAGATGAATTGCAAAGTCCCTCTTTGCCATGCAAATGAACTGAATCCCCAAAAACATTTCCACTGCATTTCAGCCCTGCCACAAAAGGACCAGCTGACATGTCAGTGATTATCTCGTTAACACAGGTGTGAGTGTTGACGAGGACAAGGCTGGAGATCACTCTGTCATGCTGATTGAGTTTGAATAACAGACTGGAAGGAGGGTGGTGCTTGGAATCATTGTTCTTCCTCTGTCAACCATGGTTACCTGCAAGGAAACACGTGCCGTCATCATTGCTTTGCACAAAAAGGGCTTCACATGCAAGGATATTGCTGCCAGTAAGATTGCACCTAAACCAACCATTTATCAGATCATCAAGAACTTCAAGGAGAGCGGTTCAGTTGTTGTGAAGAAGGTTTCAGGGCGCCCAAGAAAGTCCAGCAAGCGCCAGGGCCGTCTCCTAAAGTTGATTCAGCTGAGGGATCGGGGCACCACCAGTACAGAGCTTGCTCAGGAATGGCAGCAGGCAGGTGTGAGTGCATCTGCACACACAGTGAGGCGAAGACTTTTGGAGGATGGCCTGGTGTCAAGAAGGGCAGCAAAGAATCCACTTCTCTCCAGGAAAAACATCAGGGACAGACTGATATTCTGCAAATGGTACAGTGATTGGACTGCTGAGGACTGAGGTAAAGTCATTTTCGCTGATGAATCCCCTTTCCCATTGTTTGGGGCATCTGGAAAAAAGCTTATCCGGAGAAGACGAGGTGAGCGCTACCATCAGTCCTGTGTCATGCCAACAGTAAAGCATCCTGAGACCATTCATGTGTGGGGTTGCTTCTCAGCCAAGGGAGTGGGCTCACTCACAATTTGCCAAAGAACACAGCCATGAATAAAGAATGGTACCAACACATCCCCCGAGGGCAACTTTCCCAACCATCCAGGAACAGGTTGGTGATGAACAATGCCTTTTCCAGCATGATGGAGCACTTTCCCATGAGGCAAAAAGGATAACTAAGTGGCTCGGGGAACAAAACATCTATATTTTGGGTACATGGCCAGGAAACTCCCCAGACCTTAATCCCATTGAGAATTTGTGGTCAATCCTCAAGAGGGGGGTGGCCACACAAAAACTAACGAATTCTGACAAACTCCAAGCATTGATTATGCAAGAATGGGCTGCCATCAGTCAGGATGTGGTCCAGAAGTCAATTGACAGCATGCCAGGGAGGATTGCAGAGGTCTTGAAAAAGAAGGGTCAACACTGCAAATATTGACTCTTTGCATCAACTTCATGTAATTGTCAATAAAAGCCTTTGACACTTATGAAATGCTTGTAATTATACTTCAGTATTCCATAGTAACATCTGACACAAATATCTAAAGACACAGAGGCAGCAGACTTTGTGGAAAATAATAATTGTGTCATTCTCAAAACTTTTGGCCACGACTGTATATAACCTGACCAGATCGTTTACTAATAGGTCTGGTATTACATCATCATGTCACGCCCTGACCTAAGATATCTCTGTTTTTTTAATATTTTGGTTAGGTCAGGGTGTGACTTGGGTGGATACGCTAATTTTGTATTGTCTAGTTTTTTTTTTGCATGTCTAGGGTTTTGTAGGTCTAGGTATTTGTATGTTTATGGTGGCCTGATATGGTTCCCAATCAGTTAGCTGTTTATCGTTGTCTCTGATTGGGGATCATATTTAGGCAGCCCTGTTTCCCACTTTCTGTTGTGGGTTCTTGTCTATGTGTCGTTGCCTGTCAGCTCTCATTTGTATAGCGTCACGTGTCGTTTTGTTATTTTGGTTAGTTTGTTCAGAGTTCATTCTTATAAGTAAAGAATGTACGCGTACCACGCTGTGCCTTGGTCAGATTCATACAACGAACGTGACACATCAACTTGTATCGATCACAAGCTGTATCAGTGGCACTAGGTTACAATAATCATAACCTGGTTGAACTCACTAGGAACACTAAAATACCAGAGGCTGGCCCTAAGGTAATCTACCACAGGTCCTACAGAGGGTTCAATCAGGACTCACTCACTAGGAACACTACAATACCTGGCCCTAAGGTAATCTACCACAGGTCCTATAGAGGGTTCAATCAGGACTCACTCACTAGGAAAACTACAATACCAGAGGCTCTAAGGTAATCTACCACAGGTCCTACAGAGGGTTCAATCAGGACTCATTTGTGGATGATATTAAGAAGGTTAGAAGTGTGTGGTGAGGATGATCCTGAAATGGCACTAAGTTTGTTTAAGAAGTTATTTATGAGTTTCGCTGATAATCACGCCCCTTTAAGAAGTTATTTATGAGTATAGCTGATAAACACGCCCCTTTATAGAAGTTATTTATGAGTATAGCTGATAAACACGCCCCTTTAAGAAGTTATTTATGAGTATAGCTGATAAACACGCCCCTTTAAGAAGTTATTTATGAGTATAGCTGATAAACACGCCCCTTTATAGAAGTTATTTATGAGTATAGCTGATAAACACGGCCCTTTATAGAAGTTATTTATGAGTATAGCTGATAAACACGCCCCTTTAAGAAGTTATTTATGAGTATAGCTGATAAACACGCCCCTTTATGGAAGTTATGAGTTTCGCTGATAAACACGCCCCTTTAAGAAGTTATTTATGAGTATAGCTGATAAACACGCCCCTTTATGGAAGTTATTTATGAGTTTCGCTTATAAACACGCCCCTTTAAGAAGTTATTTATGAGTATAGCTGATAAACACGCCCCTTTAAGAAAATGCACTGTGAGGTCAAACGGATTGATGATGAGCTGAGAAATGTCATGATGCCAAAAAAAGTAGCAGATAAATCTGGCACTTTTTGTTTGATTGGCAAAGTTATTGTAAATGAAGAAATCTTGTGACCAATCTAAACAAAGGAAAGAAGGAGGGATTCTATCAGCACAACATTGATGAAGTAAAGGATGATGGGGAAAAAACTGTGGAGAACGTTGAACACTATTATGGGTAGGAATTCAAACGTGTCAGCCTCTTTTGTCGAATCAGAGGGTATATTTATTACTAAACCACACGACATCGCAAACTACTTTAATGAATATTTTTTTAAGGCAAAGTGGACAAGTTGAGGAATGCTATGATTCCATGTGATATACCCCTATAAAAGGTTGTATCATGAAGGAGAGGCAAGGCAGGTTTGAATTTCATCAAGTTGAAAAGGAAGAGGTAGAAAGGATGCTGTTGTCACCTGGTACAGATAACCTAGATGCCAAATTGCTTAGAGTTACAGCTAACCAAATATCAGCCCCAATCTCTCCTATTTTTAAAAAGTGCTTGATGTGGGTCCAGAAGTCTGGAAAGAGTCGAAGGTTATTCCACTACCTAAGGATAAAAAAATATGCATTTACATACACTCAATTAGTATTTGGTAGCATTGCCTTTACATTGTTCAACTTGGGTCAAACGTTTCGGTTAGCCTTCCACAAGCTTCCCACAATAAGTTGGGTAAATTTTGGCCCATTCCTCCTGACAGAGCTGGTGTAACTGAGTCAGGTTTGTAGGACTTCTTACTAGCCCACGCTTTTTCAGTTCTGCCGACAAATTTTCTACAGGATTGAGGTCAGGGCTTTGTGATAGCCACTCCAATACCTTGACTTTGTTGTCCTTAAGCCATTTTGCCACAACTTTGGAAGTATGCTTGTGGTCATTGTCCATTTGGAAGACCCATTTGCATCCAAGCTTTAACTTCCTGACTAATGTCTTGAGATGTTGCTTCAATATATCCACATAATTTTCTTGCCTCATGATGCCATCTATTTTGTGAAGTGCACCAGTCCCTCCTGCAGCAAAGCACCCCCACAACACGATGCTGCTACCCCCGTGCTTCACGGTTGGGATGGTGTTCTTCGGCTTGCAAGCCTCCCCCTTTTTCCTCCAAACATAACGATGGTTATTAAGGCCAAACAGTTCTATTTTTGTTTCATCAGACCAGAGGACATTTCTCCAAAAAGTATGATCTTTGTCCGCATGTGCAGTTGCCTGCAACATCTTCACAAGGTCCTTTGCTGTTGTTCTGGGATTGATTTGCACTTTTCGCCTCAAAGTACGTTCATCTCTAGGAGATAGAACGCGTCTCTCCTCCCTAAGCTGTATGACGGCTGCGTGGTCCCATGGTGTTTATACTTGCGTACTATTGTTTGTACAGATGAACGTGGTACCTTCAGGCGTTTGGAAATTGCTCCCAAGGATGAACCAGACTTGTGTAGGTCTACAATTGTTTTTCTGAGGTCTTGTCTGATTTCTTTTGATTTTCCCATGATGTCAAGCAAAGAGGCACTGAGTTTGAAGGTAGGCCTTGAAATACATCCACAGGTACACCTCCAAATGATGTCAATTAGCCTATCAGAAGCTTCTAAAACCATGACATCATTTTCTGGAATGTTCCAAGCTGTTTAAAGGCACAGTCAACATAGTGTATGTAAACTTCTGACCCACTGGAATTGTGATACAGTAAATTATAAGTGAAATAAGGCTGACCGGAACATATTCCAGTCGGCGTGATCATAACAATCTTGAAGCGTTGCTTCCGGTTGGTCGGAAAAGCGTTGAATGGTTCTCGTCACTGGTACATCCAGTTTTAGCTTCTGTCTGTAAGACGGAAGGAGCAAGATGGCATCGTGGTCGGATTTGCCCTAGGAGGGCGCGGGAAGAGTAGCAGTGGTCGAGGGTATTGTGCATGCATGTAGCGCAATTAATATGCTGGAAAGAATTTAGGTAGACTTGTTCTCAAATTTGTTTTGGTAAAATCCCTAGCTACAATAAATGCAGCCTCAGGATGTATGGTTTCCAGTTTGCATGTAGTCCAGTGAAGTTCCTTGATGGCCATCTTGGTGTCTGCTTGAGGGGGAATCTATACAGCTGTGACTCTAACTGACAAGAATTCTCTTGGTAGATAAAATGGCAGGCCCTTGATTGTAAGGAATTCTAGATTGGGTCAGCAGAAGGACTTGAGTTCCTGTATGTTGTTATGATTACACCATGAGTCGTTAATCATAAAGCATGCACCCCTGCCCTTCTTCTTCCCAGAGAGGTGTTTATCTCTCTCTGATGTTATTTCTATTTCCTGTCCAGTCGTATGGTCTATCGCATTAGATGTTCTTTCTATTTCCTGTCCAGTCGTATGGTCTATCGCATTAGATGTTCTTTCTATTTCCTGTCCAGTCATATGGTCTATCACATTAGATGTTATTTATATTTTCTGTCCAGTCATATGGTCTATCGCATTAGATGTTATTTATATTTCCTGTCCAGTCATATGGTCTATCGCATTAGATGTTCTTTCTATTTCCTGTCCAGTCATATGGTCTATCACATTAGATGTTATTTATATTTTCTGTCCAGTCATATGGTCTATCGCATTAGATGTTATTTATATTTCCTGTCCAGTCATATGGTCTATCGCATTAGATGTTCTTTCTATTTTCTGTCCAGTCATATGGTCTATCGCATTAGATGTTCTTTCTATTTCCTGTCCAGTCATATGGTCTATCACATTAGATGTTATTTATATTTTCTGTCCAGTCATATGGTCTATCGCATTAGATGTTATTTATATTTCCTGTCCAGTCATATGGTCTATCACATTAGATGTTATTTATATTTTCTGTCCAGTCATATGGTCTATCGCATTAGATGTTATTTATATTTTCTGTCCAGTCATATGGTCTATCACATTAGATGTTATTTATATTTTCTGTCCAGTCATATGGTCTATCACATTAGATGTTCTTTCTTGAAGGTGGATTGGTCAAGAGTTCCATTCAACTATGGCTCGATATAGAACTGTGTATTTAAGGCCATTTGTCCTTGGCTTGGGTTGTCTTAGCTGCCCTGAATTTGCCTGTCTGGTTTGGTGGTTATGCGTGTTGCTAGTATGTACTTTTTGAACTTTTTTTACCAATGACCTGCCACTGGCATTAAACAAAGCATGTGTGTCCATGTATGCTGATGATTCAACCATATACGCATCAGCAACCACAGCTAATGAAGTCACTGAAGCCCTTAACAAAGAGTTGCAGTCTGTTTTAGAATGGGTGGCCAGTAATATACTGGTCCTGAACATCTCTAAAACTAAGAGCATTGTATTAGGTACAAATCATTCCTTAAGTTCTAGACCTCCCCTGAATCTGGTAATGAATGGTGTCACACTGGTGTTGCTGCTGAACAAGTTGAGGAGACTAAATTACTTGGCGTTACCTTAGATTGTAAACTGTCATGGTCAAAACATATAGATTCAATGGTTGTAGAGATGGGAAGAGGTCTGTCTGTAATATAGAGATGGGGAGAGGTTTGTCTGCAATGAAGAGATGGGGAGAGGTCTGTCTGCAATGAAGAGATGGGGAGAGGTCTGTCTGTAATACAGAGATGGGGAGAGGTCTGTCTGTAATAAAGAGATGGGGAGAGGTCTGTCTGTATTTTAGAGATGGGGAGAGGTCTGTCTGTAATATAGAGATGGGGAGAGGTCTGTCTGTAATAAAGAGATGGAGAGAGGTCTGTCTGTATTTTAGAGATGGGGAGAGGTCTGTCTGTAATAAAGAGATGGGGAGAGGTCTGTAATAAAGAGATGGGGAGAGGTCTGTCTGCAATGAAGAGATGGGGAGAGGTCTGTCTGCAATAAAGAGATGGGGAGAGGTCTGTCTGTAATAAAGAGATGGGGAGAGGTCTGTCTGTAATAAAGAGATGGGGAGAGGTCTGTCCGTAATATAGAGATGGGGAGAGGTCTGTCCGTAATAAAGAGATGGGGAGAGGTCTGTCTGTAATATAGAGATGGGGAGAGGTCTGTCCGTAATAAAGAGATGGGGAGAGGTCTGTCTGTAATAAAGAGATGGGGAGAGGTCTGTCTGTAATAAAGAGATGGGGAGAGGTCTGTCCGTAATAAAGAGATGGGGAGAGGTCTGTCTGTAATAAAGAGATGGGGAGAGGTCTGTCTGTAATAAAGAGATGGGGAGAGGTCTGTCTGTAATATAGAGATGGGGAGAGGTCTGTCTGTAATAAAGAGATGGGGAGAGGTCTGTCTGTAATAAAGAGATGGGGAGAGGTCTGTCTGTAATAAAGAGATGGGGAGAGGTCTGTCTGTAATAAAGAGATGGGGAGAGGTCTGTCTGTAATAAAGAGATGGGGAGAGGTCTGTCTGTAATAAAGAGATGGGGAGAGGTCTGTCCGTAATAAAGAGATGGGGAGAGGTCTGTCTGTAATAAAGAGATGGGGAGAGGTCTGTCTGTAATAAAGAGATGGGGCGAGGTCTGTCTGTAATAAAGAGATGGGGAGAGGTCTGTCTGTAATAAAGAGATGGGGAGAGGTCTGTCTGTAATAAAGAGATGGGGAGAGGTCTGTCTGTAATAAAGAGATGGGGAGAGGTCTGTCTGTAATAAAGAGATGGGGAGAGGTCTGTCTGTAATAAAGAGATGGGGAGAGGTTTGTCTGTAATATAGAGATGGGGAGAGGTCTGTCTGTAATAAAGAGATGGGGAGAGGTCTGTCTGTAATATAGAGATGGGGAGAGGTCTGTCTGTAATATGGAGATGGGGAGAGGTCTGTCTGTAATATAGAGATGGTGAGAGGTCTGTCTGTAATATAGAGATGGGGAGAGGTCTGTCTGTAATAAAGAGATGGGGAGAGGTCTGTCTGTAATATAGAGATGGGGAGAGGTCTGTCTGTAATATAGAGATGGGGAGAGGTCTGTCTGTAATATAGAGATGGGGAGAGGTCTGTCTGTAATAAAGAGATGGGGAGAGGTCTGTAATAAAGAGATGGGGAGAGGTCTGTCTGTATTTTAGAGATGGGGAGAGGTCTGTCTGTAATATAGAGATGGGGAGAGGTCTGTCTGTAATATAGAGATGGGGAGAGGTCTGTCTGTAATATAGAGATGGGGAGAGGTCTGTCTGTAATAAAGAGATGGGGAGAGGTCTGTAATAAAGAGATGGGGAGAGGTCTGTCTGTATTTTAGAGATGGGGAGAGGTCTGTCTGTAATATAGAGATGGGGAGAGGTCTGTCTGTAATATAGAGATGGGGAGAGGTCTGTAATAAAGAGATGGGGAGAGGTCTGTCTGTAATATAGAGATGGGGAGAGGTCTGTCTGTAATAAAGAGATGGGGAGAGGTCTGTCTGTAATATAGAGATGGGGAGAGGTCTGTCTGTAATAAAGAGATGGGGAGAGGTCTGTCTGTAATATAGAGATGGGGAGAGGTCTGTCTGTAATATAGAGATGGGGAGAGGTCTGTCTGTAATATAGAGATGGGGAGAGGTCTGTCTGTAATATAGAGATGGGGAGAGGTCTGTCTGTAATATAGAGATGCTCTTCTTTTTTGACGTCGCACTCCAAAAAGCAAGTTCTGCAGTCTCTAGTTTTGTCTAATCTTGATTATTGTCCAGTCGTGTGGTCCAGTGCTGCAAGGAGAGACCTAGTTAAACTGCAGCTGGCCAGAACAGAGCGACACCTCTTTCTCTTCATTGTAATCAGAGGACTAATATTATTACTATGCTGCCAGTCTCTCTTGGCTAAGAGTTGAGGAGAGACTGACTGCATCACTTCTTGTTTTTATAAGCAACATTAATGTGTTGATGTGTTGAAAATCCCTAATAGTTTGCACAGTCAACTTACACACAGCTCTGACACACACACTTACCCCACCAGACATGCCACCAGGGGTCTTTTCACAGTCCCCAAATCCAGAACACATTCAAGAAAGCGTACAGTATTAAATAGGGCCCTTATTGCATGGAACTTCCTTCCATCTCATATTGATCAAACAAACAGCAAACCTGGTTTCAAAAAACAGATAAAGCAACACCTCACGGGACAACGCCTCTCCCCCATGTGACCTAGATAATGTGCCTGTATGCATTGATATGTAGGCCAAGTATGCCGTTTTAAAAATATATGTAGTTCTGTCCTTGAGTTGTTCCTGTCTATTAATGTTCTGTGTTATGTCATGATTCATGTTCTGTATTCTGTGTTCTGTGTTCCGTGTTCCGTGTTCCGTGTTCCGTGTTCCGTGTTCCGTGTTCCGTGTTCCGTGTTCTGTGTTCTGTGTTCTGTGTGAACCCCAGGAAGAGTAGCTGCTGCTTTTGCAACAGCTAATGGGGATCCTCATAAAATACCAAATATGGACTAACTGGCCTGAAAAATACAGTTTTTTGTTGTTGAAAAATATAACATTCCTAAAAAAAATCATAAGACTGGATAGTAATTTGTTTTCAACGTGAAGCCATGAGAGATCCTGATGCGTTTGGATCATATTCATACGGATAGAGCAATGAAGAGATAATCTACCAGCCCTGTTTTGAGCAATGAAGAGATAACCTACCAGCCCTGTTTTGAGCAGAGAAGAGATAATCTATCAGCCCTGTTTTGAGCAATGAAGAGATAATCTACCAGCCCTGTTTTGAGCAGAGAAGAGATAATCTACCAGCCCTGTTTTGAGCAGAGAAGAGATAATCTACCAGCCCTGTTTTGAGCAGAGAAGAGATAATCTACCAGCCCTGTTTTGAGCAATGAAGAGATAATCTACCAGCCCTGTTTTGAGCAGAGAAGAGATAATCTACCAGCCCTGTTTTGAGCAGAGAAGAGATAATCTACCAGCCCTGTTTTAAGCAATGAAGAGATAACCTACCAGCCCTGTTTTGAGCAGAGAAGAGATAATCTACCAGCCCTGTTTTGAGCAGAGAAGAGATAATCTACCAGCCCTGTTTTGAGCAGAGAAGAGATCATCTATCAGCCCTGTTTTGAGCAGAGAAGAGATCATCTACCAGCCCTGTTTTGAGCAGAGAAGAGATAATCTACCAGCCCTGTTTTGAGCAGAGAAGAGATCATCTATCAGCCCTGTTTTGAGCAGAGAAGAGATAATCTACCAGCCCTGTTTTGAGCAGAGAAGAGATAATCTACCAGCCCTGTTTTGAGCAGAGAAGAGATAATCTACCAGCCCTGTTTTGAGCAATGAAGAGATAATCTACCAGCCCTGTATTGAGCAGAGAAGAGATAATCTACCAGCCCTGTTTTGAGCAATGAAGAGATAATCTACCAGCCCTGTTTTGAACAATGAAGAGATAATCTACCAGCCCTGTTTTGAGCAATGAAGAGATAATCTACCAGGATGGACAGTACTCTAAGTGTGATGGGACCAGGGATTGACCATATAACTGGACAGTACTCTAAGTGTGATAGGACCAGGGATTGACCATATAACTGGACAGTACTCTAAGTGTGATAGGACCAGGGACAGTACTCTAAGTGTGATAGGACCAGGGATTGACCATATAACTGGACAGTACTCTAAGTGTGATAGGACCAGGGATTGACCATATAACTGGACAGTACTCTAAGTGTGATAGGACCAGGGATTAACCATGTAACTGGACAGTACTCTAAATCTGATAGGACCAGGGATTGACCATATAACTGGACAGTACTCTAAGTGTGATAGGACCAGGGATTGACCATATAACTGGACAGTACTCTAAGTGTGATAGGACCAGGGATTGACCACGTTACTGGACAGTACTCTAAGTGTGATAGAACCAGAGATTGACCATATAACCAGACAGTACTCTAAGTGTTATAGGACCAGGGATTGACTATATAACTGGACAGTACTCTAAGTGTGATAAGACCAGGGATTGACCATATAACTGGACAGTACTCTAAGTGTGATAGGACCAGGGATTGACTATATAACTGGACAGTACTCTAAGTGTGATAGGACCAGGGATTGACTATATAACTGGACAGTACTCTAAGTGTGATAAGACCAGGGATTGACCATATAACTGGACAGTACTCTAAGTGTGATAGGACCAGGGATTGAGCATATAACTGGACAGTACTCTAAGTGTGATAGGACCAGCGATTGAATCACCTGATTGATGAGTGCTAGAATTTACATACTCTGAACATTTTCTTGTAACAGCAATTCCCTTAAATCAAATCAATTTTTATTTTATTGGTTACATACACATGGTTAGCAGATGTTATTCCGAGTGTAGCGAAATGCTTGTTCTTCTAGAATGTATACATGTCAATATATGGATGAGCAATGACAGAGCGGCATAGGCAAGATGCAAAAGATGGCATAAAATACAGTATATACATATGAGATGAGTAATGCAAGATAAGTACACATTATTTAATCAAGTGTCTAGAGATCCATTTATTACAGTGGCCAATGATTTCAAGTCTGTATGTTGGCAGCCGCCTCTCTGCTAGAGATGGCTGTTTAACAGTCTGATGGTATAGGGGTAGTCTGTATGTTGGCAGCAGCCTCTCTGCTAGAGATGGCTGTTTAACAGTCTGATGGTATAGGGGTAGTCTGTATGTTGGCAGCCGCCTCTCTGCTAGAGATGGCTGTTTAACAGTCTGATGGTATAGGGGTAGTCTGTATGTTGGTAGCCGCCTCTCTGCTAGAGATGGCTGTTTAACAGTCTGATGGTATAGGGGTAGTCTGTATGTTGGCAGCCGCCTCTCTGCTAGAGATGGCTGTTTAACAGTCTGATGGTATAGGGGTAGTCTGTATGTTGGTAGCCGCCTCTCTGCTAGAGATGGCTGTTTAACAGTCTGATGGTATAGGGGTAGTCTGTAAGTTGGTAGCCGCCTCTCTGCTAGAGATGGCTGTTTAACAGTCTGATGGTATAGGGGTAGTCTGTATGTTGGTAGCCGCCTCTCTGCTAGAGATGGCTGTTTAACAGTCTGATGGTATAGGGGTAGTCTGTAAGTTGGCAGCAGCCTCTCTCTGCTAGAGATGGCTGTTTAACAGTCTGATGGTATAGGGGTAGTCTGTAAGTTGGCAGCCGCCTCTCTGCTAGAGATGGCTGTTTAACAGTCTGATGGTATAGGGGTAGTCTGTAAGTTGGCAGCCGCCTCTCTGCTAGAGATGGCTGTTTAACAGTCTGATGGTATAGGGGTAGTCTGTAAGTTGGCAGCCGCCTCTCTGCTAGAGATGGCTGTTTAACAGTCTGATGGTATAGGGGTAGTCTGTATGTTGGCAGCCGCCTCTCTGCTAGAGATGGCTGTTTAACAGTCTGATGGTATAGGGGTAGTCTGTATGTTGGTAGCCGCCTCTCTGCT